>NC_069140.1:26115193-26450040 GCF_943734755.1 Anopheles moucheti
ATCACACAAAACACAACCAAATGTGCACGGAAACAAAGGCAAACAGAAATCAATAAGCCGATTGTTTATTGCTCCATCGAGGGTGGCTTTTCTTTTGGCACAGGGGGGGGGGGGGGGGGGGGGGGGGCTTGGCTTTGGCTGGGTAACGGTAATGAAGGGATGGATTCTTTCGTGTCTACTTGCGTGGAACGAACAGTATCGAAACACAAACGGCAGTCAATTGAGTGAAGGGGCGGACAAACGCACCTAATGATTATTGTTATTTTCACGATTATTTAACCTGGCGCCAATCATGGGGAAAATGCTTTCCGCAATGGAATGGATGGGTAGGGCCGGTAGGGTAAGGGTTTTCCTTTATTTTTTATTTACTTTTGCCGATTGCCGTGTATCTTGCCGTGCCGTGGTGACGAAGTGTAAGAATCGATTACACAGCTTGGCCATTATGGTAAGAAAGTCAAATTGACAGATTCTTTTCTGAAAGTTTAGAAGAGCGTAAAATGCCGAACGAAAGCACAAAAAAAAACACACTGATGAGGAAGCAATAAAACCACCGAGGAACCACTGATGCCCCAGTGGACAATAGGAAGTGGATACCAGCAGGATGGTGATAATCACAAGCCGCGATGCATAAATCCCATGCCCACCAATACCAATATCGATTTCGCTATCGCGCTGCCCGATCGTTACAGTCGGTTTTCCATTTTATGGCACTCTGGTCGGAACAGTAGTGACACGAATCTGACAACGGCGGGTTGTAGGTCAGCTCCATGGTTTTTTGTTGCCGTTGTAATGAGCACCACCAATATCGCATCATTTATCGCCGGCAGTGTCAGTTTGGGGGCAATAAATTTACCCACAATTTACGGCCAGTTAATCGAATTTTATTTCATTTCCAACGGTCATCATTTTCATCCGCCATTTAATGGCCGTCCTTTGCAGGGGCGCCCAGGGTTTTCTGATGGGAAGGTGGCGCAGCAAACGGACTTGAGAATGAAAGCTGTCGTCTGGTTTAATTGCCCCGTGGGTCGTATGCCCGCAACGGATATTCGAGCCACTGCTTCAGGATGGCAGCAGGAATGAAACGGCACGGTGCAACGGCATACGGAGCGTGAGCGAGAGCTTTTCAAAGTGAGCTGCTACTGCCAAAGGATGCTGAATATTAGTAGCATTCGGTGAAGCTTGCACGTTGCATCGCCGTTTGCGCCTTCTCAGTGCTATCGCCTGGGCAAAGGTATTGGTTGGAAAATCCTTTCAAGAAACGTGGCCTCAAGCACCGACCGAGAACCAATCACAACCGACCCCGGGAGACAATGGCAAGCTTAAACTTTTGATCTGTCTTTCATCGTGCCACCAACCGGACGGGGAGCCACTGGGAGGCAACGTTCGAAAGCCAAGCCACGAGCGATGCTTCCGAGACCTGATTCTATGCACAATCGAGCAGCCGGTAGGTGGAGGCTTTTAATTTGTTTTCTACTAAGAATCAACATCCCTTTCATGTAGCCGTTTGGTTCTGGGCCATCCTTTATCCTTGCAGCAGCCCGTTTGCATGCTGTATCATTCCGGCATCATGACTCCCGTGTCGGACAATTTCTTCGCATTAGTGCAAACTTTGTCAGCGTATTAGAATTAGCTTCTCGGTTCGTGGATCGTGGGGAGAGAAGGAATAAAATTTTGACACAGCTTGCTGGTGTAGGAAAGCGCTGTGATATTGCAACGACAGGGGAAACAAATCTTTCGTTCACTTTGCATCAGTAATCTTGCAGGGAACTTCCGCAAGATCGCCTACTGCGATGGGACGATGCAATGGGTAAGTTAATATTTGCATGCAACGAAGGTGAAAATTGGTGGTAGCGCTTCACTTCCCAACGTAAGCTGAGGTGTATAACTGCCGGTTTGAGTACTCAAACCTTTCCGAGGTTTTGCATCAAGCATTCTCAGCAAGCTGTGCTAGAGTTGGAGTTTGGACCTTTTGTAGGGCTCCGATGGTACATGTCATTCTGGAACGAGTGCACTAGTGGCGGATCTTGAGTAAGTTGTTGTTTCAGCATTGTTGCGCTAGTGCATCGGAAGGAACGGTGCTGTAACGTGTGACAGTTGCTGGAAGCTCTCGATGAAAGCTGCTCATACGCTTAGACACCGCTTCGATGCGGCCAAAATGCAAGACGTTGCAGCTGAGTAAGAGTTGATGTAGTGTGGCATTCTTCGGTGGTCGGGTACTGCTTATGGACGGTGTAGAACAGAAAGCTGGCTAATTGGCAATTATATGTCTGTGGCAGAATCGCCCAACAACCCTGGGAGCAGTTAGTGAATGGCATGCTGTTTTAAGTTCGAACTGATCGTTTACGATGGTGAGTGACATAAGCATGGGGTCTAAAATATATTTCGTTATTGAGGTTTTTTTTCTAATGGAAACTTTCCATTAGCTATTCATTGGTTTGAAATAAAAGTTAGTTTGAATGTTTTCCCAGAATCGTCTCTTCGTCTCCGACAAAGTATTTATATTTTTTTAGATCTACTTGTTGTAAGATACCATAGCACAGTACGTCCCGTAAGTGTACATTCGTTCTTGTTTTTTTTTTTTTTTGGTACTGGCATACTCTACTGGCACCGAAACACTAGCGTAACCGTATGCGACCGCATCAACCGAAAGCCACGCTTGTCAACAACCGGGCCACATTCTTCGTCCACATTCTATGCCCGTCCGGGCATTGCTTTTCTTGTGGCCCGTGTGGAGAAATGGTGCAAGATTTATGGCCGTTCGGTTCGGCTTGTACGCACACCGCCAACCAACCAACCCACCACCGGTGCGCGGTTTCGAAGTGGAAAATTTGAATGAATAGAGAGTGCTGAAAATTTATTCCTAAACTCGGGCTTTTGCGGGCATTAAATTATCAATAAATCTTCGGCTCGTCCAAAGAACCAAACAAACGGCCAACGTAACCGCATTCGGCGCAATGAATGTGGGCCTGGTAAAATGGACATGGGGTTTTTTTTTTAACTTTTCGGAAGCGATTGCGGTATTGTGGCGTTTGGCTTAGCGTGTGAGTGTATACCGAATTGGATGACAGTTTCTTTTTCCTCTCGAAACCAATGTGTGACAGCTGAAACGGGGAGGTTAAGTTGGCGTTAGAAATCTTTCGTGCGCAGAGAGGAATGTTTTTCCCCCCCCTGGCATTGTCACTATGTCTTAATGTGCCAGAGTCGGTTGGAATAAATGTGAAGTAAAGCTGAATGTAAAAATCAACATTGAACGACCAGATAGATTTAACCATCCAGATAGTTTATTCGTTCGTTCATAATAAATTATCCAATTTTCCCCGTCCGGAAAACTGACCGCGACTAGCTCGATTTACTCACCGTCAGTTGGACGACGATGGTTGAATCGTACCGATACTAAAGTTTTGTTTCCTTCTTCTCCGTTCACACGATCAGCTTCAGCGAGTCACCGATGGATTGTTGGGACATTCCTGTTTTTTTTTGTTCAATTTCATTGAATCAATTCTGTCGCTTTATTTATTTTATCTACTTGTTTGTCTACTCTCATCCGTACTCTTGCTCATCCCTGCCGCTGTGCCGAAACGCTAGACAAACTCACTGTTTAGTGAGGGAAAAATAGAAATCTAATAAATATTTCCATCATTCAGTGAGAGACAGATAGCATGAAGGCATTCGCTTTGTATTATTTTCTTTTGCGATCTGCGCGGGAATGCTTTGGTGTGTTCTACACTGTTTCTATCGGTTGGTAGAAGCTTTTTGTCATTCGATGTTGCTTTAATATTGAAAGCAACAAATATACAAAGCGCATACCGTACCACAGCTGTTTGTGAAAGGGAAAATTCATCCCAATCCTAACTCCGGCTACAGCATTGTTTGTCGATCAGCAAAGAAGATTATGGAAATCGTTCCGGGTCGGAGAGTCATCCATCCTTAATTGTAACTGGAACTCTCATCTTATCCACTTCTTTGAACAAACGTACACCAATTTGACCTTCGCGATAAGAGACACTGAGGAAGATTATGCCCAGCCCGGGCTGACATTGGTTGTTGAAATTATGCTTATCGAAGTTGCCGGTACTGACCGGATGCTGTAAGAAACAGCATGCATAGTTCGCTGATGCTACGTTTTACCTTGACGTTATCGTGGTCAGCTGTAAAAGCTTTATTATATCCAGTAGCTGAGCAATATTTCCGGGTATCATTTAAAGCTGGTAAATGCGGTAAATACGATAAGCTGTGTTTGTTTTATTGTAGAATTATGTTTAACGCAAGCTGGTGACATCTTTCCTCCCCAATCCATCAAGATAAGCACTGTCAACAGTGCCTAATGAGTAGCACAATTTCTTACGGGCTCTTGTGAGACGGTTTTGTTTTTTTGCTTTAAATTGTCCCAGCAAAACCTCTGCGCTGTATTTTATGAAAAGTTTTAATTGGTATGAAAGGAGAAGAAAAAACCATCGCTTATTATTTTCACAGCTCGGTGCGCGTCGCGCCTCAAGCGAAAACATTTGTGGAAATAAAGCCCCTTAAAAGAAACCGTTGGTGATTACCTTTGGGATCAGGGAGCGGAATTCAAATACCGACACCGAAATGTCCGAAACGTCACAGCGCTGTTACCGTTTGCTTTTCTCGCTCTGTCTCTGTGCACAGCGTTCAAGTAGCGTCTTCTTTCTGCTTTGCTGAGCACTTCGTGTGCTGCCACCATCAAATCTGTAGCTTGCATCAAAGTCGCCAGTCCAAAAGCTTTCAAGTCTTTGCCAGTTTTGCCTGCGCTTCCTTCACCAGCCACTACCCTGGCATGTCAACCGTCAAGACATCACCAAAAAGCTGCTGGCTCGAGCGACGTACAGATATTTAAATATGATACACTTACCGACTTGCCCTTCCTAGAGCCGCCCAACTACAACCAGTCCCGGGGTAAAGCGGGTGCAAAACGGAACCAGCCATTTTGATGAAGGGATCTGAGTATTTACTCGGCCAAAAAATTCGACACAACGCTACCGGGTACCGGCCACCGTATTTCTTTCACTTGATTGTGAGCTTTCCCTTCGTTCGTGCGTGGCTTTTGGAAGAAGCAAGACAAAACGCACCAGTCAGCAGTTTTGCGCTTTCGGTACCCTTCACCGGAATGAAGTGTGCATCTGCACTCGATTAGTGTAGCGGAAAATATGTTCCAGCGGTTCATTATGCTACCGCATTCGGCCAGCTGGCAGCCGTCGTGTTCTTGTCTTGATCTTGTGCATCGCTTTCATCGTCGTTGCACTTTGCTGAACAGGATTCGGTATCTTCAATCGTTTTCCACCCTGTATGCTACGGTGTGCTTGTATTATATGGGAGTTTTCTTCGCTTCCTTGCATACCGGCAGTGGAGGATCAATCCCCTTGGAGGCCCAGGGCGGAATTATAGTTGGGGCCTCTAATTTTAAAAACGATGCAGAAGGGAAGGGGGACATTCAGGGGACTTGAAATGAGACAAGCAGCGGCGGATCAAACGGTAGGCGGTTGCCTAGGACCTCGCCGTGTTGGGGGCCCGAAACAATTTGTGCAGTATTCGCCAGCTATTGCCATTGCGATACTGGTGGTGTGGTATTGTTTTCTCTCACCGATTGAACCGTGAAAATGTCCTGCCTGCGTGTTTCTGAACAGTATTGTGGTGGAGTATTGTGTTTAGTATTTCGATTGTCACAATTTCTGCAAGTTTGCAAGCCGGTAATGATGTTATGAACGACACAATCTGTCAGTGTACTACGACATAGCTAGCATTGTCATAGATTATGAATAAAATCATATTGCAATTATTAGAACTATCTTTTTCGTTTGATTTTGCAACTACTATTTCTGTCTGTCTGGAATACTATTTCTGTTTTTCTTGATTATTACTTATTCGAAGGTGGATTGTAGGTCCAGTTTATGTCCACCCATCCCAAATTGTCCAAATACTTCATCACATCCCCTTGTAGAATACTGTTCAAACTATATTGTTGTAATCTCTGTAACATTTGCATCGTTGTTAGACTGAAATCGTTTTAAAATTTCCAATTCTAAATCCATACAGTTTAAGATCATCGCCGTGAAATCGCTAATCTAAATTTAAAAAAGAACACGAAAAACGAAACTTGAAGAAATCAAGTATGCATTGATATAAAAACGATATATTTAGTGAAGTACCTATCATAGTAGTCTTGCTAAAACATTGTAGTGCGTGCTGAAAGCGGTCTCGTTTTTTTGCATTAAAAACTCTGTTTGTTTGAGAAAAATTAGTGAGTGCTCTGTGGTGTTGTATCGCTATAATTGACTACTGACTATCAAATTGTGCATGAGGAGCACGAAGTGTGTTTCATACTGATGTAAATGTGACGAAATGATCGCAAGTGTCTTCACAATGACCGAAGAGATCGGTCCAGAAATTCTTGGATATCTTGACGCACGGATAACCGATCTCCACATGGAGCATCATATTTAATACGCGAAAATCAAGGGAACGATCGAAATTCACATTAATATGTGCAGGGCCACGAGAGTTGCCCACACCAAAATAATCAGTTTGTCAAGCCCTGATACCAGGAGAGCATCCAACGCAGGAGGATGCTTTTTCCGTGTCGATCGAGACAGAGAACTCACCAAAAATGACCAGTTTGTCAAGCTCTGATACCCAGAGTGCATCCAATGCAGGAGGATGCTTTTCCGTATTGATCGAGACAGAGAACTCACCAAAAATGACCAGTTTGTCAAGCTCTGATACCAGGAGAGCATCCAACGCAGGTAAATGAATTTTCCGTGTTGATCGAGACAGAGAACTCACCAAAAATGACCAGTTTGTTGAGCTCTGATACTAAGAGAGCATCCAACGCAGAAGGATGCGTTTCCGTGTTGATCGAGACAGAGAACTCACCAAAAATGACCAGTTTGTCAAGCTCTGATACCAGGAGAGCATCCAATGCAGGAGGATGTTTTTTCCGTAACGATCGAAACAGAGAACTCACCAAAAATGACCAGTTTGTCAAGCTCTGATACCAGGAGAGCATCCAACGCAGGAGGCTGCTTTTTCCGTGTTGATCGAGACAGAGAACTCACCAAAAATAACCAGTTTGTCAAGCTCTGATACCAGCAGAGTATCCAACGCAGAAGTATGTTTTTTCCGTGTTGGTCGACACAGAGAACTCACCAAAAATGACCAGTTTGTCAAGCCCTGATACCAGCAGAGCATCCAATGCGGGAGGATGCTTTTTCCGTAACGATAGAGACAGAGAACTCACCAAAAATGATCAGTTTGTCAAGCTCTGATACCAGGAGAGCATCCAACGCAGGAGGATGCTTTTCCGTGTTGATCGAGACAGAGAACTCACCAAAAATGATCAGTTTGTCAAGCTCTGATACCAGGAGAGCATCCAACGCAGGTAAATGAATTTTCCGTGTTGATCGAGACAGAGAACTCACCAAAAATGACCAGTTTGTCAAGCTCTGATACCAGGAGAGCATCCAATGCAGGAAAATGATTTTTCCGTGTTGATCGAGACAGAGAACTCACCAAAAATGACCAGTTTGTCAAGCTCTGATACCAGGAGAGCATTCAATTCAGAAGGATGCTTTTCCGTATTGATCGAGACAGAGAACTCACCAAAAATGACCAGTTTGTCAAGTTTTGATACCAGGAGAGCATCCAACGCAGAAGGATGCTTTTTCCGTGTCAATCGAGACAGAAAACTCACCAAAAATGACCAGTTTGTCAAGCTTTGATACCAGGACAGCATCCAATGCAGAAGGATGCTTTTTCCGTGTTGGTCGACACAGAGAACTCACCAAAAATAACCAGTTTGTCAAGCTTTGATACCAGGAGAGCATTCAACGCAGGAGGATGCTTTTTCCGTAACGATCGAGACAGATAACTCACCAAAAATGATCAGTTTGTGAAGCTCTGATACCAGGAGAGCATCCAACGCAGGAGGATGCTTTTCCGTGTTGATCGAGACAGAGAACTCACCAAAAATGACCAGTTTGTCAAGCTCTGATACTAGGAGAGCATCCAACGCAGGAGGATGCTTTTTTCGTGTTGATCGAGACAGAGAACTTACCAAAAATGACCAGTTTGTCAAGCTCTGATACCAGGAGAGCATCCAATGCAGAAGGATGCTTTTTCCGTGTTGGTCGACACAGAGAACTCACCAAAAATAACCAGTTTGTCAAGCTCTGATACCAGGAGAGCATTCAACGCAGGAGGATGCTTTTTCCGTAACGATAGAGACAGAGAACTCACCAAAAATGATCAGTTTGTCAAGCACTGATACCAGGAGAGCATCCAACGCAGGAGGATGCGTTTCCGTAACGATCGAGACAGAGAACTCACCAAAAATGATCAGTTTGTCAAGCTCTGATACCAGGAGAGCATCCAACGCAGGAGGATGCTTTTCCGTGTTGATCGAGACAGAGAACTCACCAAAAATGATCAGTTTGTCAAGCTCTGATACCAGGAGAGCATCCAACGCAGGTAAATGAATTTTCCGTGTTGATCGAGACAGAGAACTCACCAAAAATGACCAGTTTGTCAAGCTCTGATACCAGGAGAGCATCCAATGCAGGAAAATGATTTTTCCGTGTTGATCGAGACAGAGAACTCACCAAAAATGACCAGTTTGTCAAGCTCTGATACCAGGAGAGCATTCAATTCAGAAGGATGCTTTTCCGTATTGATCGAGACAGAGAACTCACCAAAAATGACCAGTTTGTCAAGTTTTGATACCAGGAGAGCATCCAACGCAGAAGGATGCTTTTTCCGTGTCAATCGAGACAGAAAACTCACCAAAAATGACCAGTTTGTCAAGCTTTGATACCAGGACAGCATCCAATGCAGAAGGATGCTTTTTCCGTGTTGGTCGACACAGAGAACTCACCAAAAATAACCAGTTTGTCAAGCTTTGATACCAGGAGAGCATTCAACGCAGGAGGATGCTTTTTCCGTAACGATCGAGACAGATAACTCACCAAAAATGATCAGTTTGTGAAGCTCTGATACCAGGAGAGCATCCAACGCAGGAGGATGCTTTTCCGTGTTGATCGAGACAGAGAACTCACCAAAAATGACCAGTTTGTCAAGCTCTGATACTAGGAGAGCATCCAACGCAGGAGGATGCTTTTTTCGTGTTGATCGAGACAGAGAACTTACCAAAAATGACCAGTTTGTCAAGCTCTGATACCAGGAGAGCATCCAATGCAGAAGGATGCTTTTTCCGTGTTGGTCGACACAGAGAACTCACCAAAAATAACCAGTTTGTCAAGCTTTGATACCAGAAGAGCATTCAACGCAGGAGGATGCGTTTCCGTAACGATCGAGACAGATAACTCACCAAAAATGATCAGTTTGTCAAGCTCTGATACCAGGAGAGCATCCAACGCAGGAGGATGCTTTTCCGTGTTGATCGAGACAGAGAACTCACCAAAAATGACCAGTTTGTCAAGCTCTGATACTAGGAGAGCATCCAACGCAGGAGGATGTTTTATTCGTGTTGATCGAGACAGAGAACTCACCAAAAATGACCAGTTTGTCAAGCTCTGATACCAGGAGAGCATCCAATGCAGGAGGATGCGTTTCCGTAACGATCGAGACAGAGAACTCACCAAAAATGACCAGTTTGTCAAGCTCTGATACCAGGAGAGCATCCAACGCAGGAGGATGCTTTTCCGTGTTGATCGAGACAGAGAACTCACCAAAAATGACCAGTTTGTCAAGCTCTGATACCAGGAGAGCATCCAATGCAGGAGGATGCTTTTCCGTAACGATCGAGACAGAGAACTCACCAAAAATGACCAGTTTGTCAAGCTCTGATACCAGGAGAGCATCCAATGCAGGAGGATGCGTTTCCGTAACGATAGAGACAGAGAACTCACCAAAAATGACCAGTTTGTCAAGCTCTGATACCAGGAGAGCATCCAACGCAGGAGGATGCTTTTTCCGTGTTGATCGAGACAGAGAACTCACCAAAAATGATCAGTTTGTCAAGCTCTGATACCAGAACAGCATCCAACGCAGAAGGATTCTTTTTCCGTGTTAATCGAGACAGAGAACTCACCAAAAATGACCAGTTTGTCAAGCTCTGATACCAGGAGAGCATCCAACGCAGGGAGATGCGTTTCCGTAACGATAGAGACAGAGAACTCACCAAAAATGATCAGTTTGTCAAGCTCTGATACCAGGAGAGCATCCAACGCAGAAGGATGCTTTTTCCGTGTTGATCGAGACAGAGTTCTAACAAAAAATGGCCAGTTTGTGAAGCTTTGATACCAGGACAGCATCCAATGCAGAAGGATGCTTTTTCCGTATAGATCGAGACAGAGAACTCACCAAAAATGACCAGTTTGTGAAGCTTTGATACCAGGAGAGCATCCAACGCAGGAGGATGCGTTTCCGTAACGATCGAGACAGAGAACTCACCAAAAATGACCAGTTTGTCAAGCTTTGATACCAGGAGAGCATCCAACGCAGGAGGATGCGTTTCTGTAACGATCGAGACAGAGAACGCACCAAAAATGATCAGTTTGTCAAGCTCTGGTACCAGGAGAGCATCCAACGCAGGAGGATGCTTTTCCGTGTTGATCGAGACAGAGAACTCACCAAAAATGATCAATTTGTCAAGCTCTGATACTAGGACAGCATCCAACGCAGAAGGATGCTTTTTCCGTGTTGATCGAGACAGAGAACTCACCAAAAATAACCAGTTTGTCAAGCTCTGATACCAGGAGAGCATCCAACGCAGGAAAATGATTTTTCCGTAACGATCGAGACAGAGAACTCACCAAAAATGACCAGTTTGTCGAGCTCTGATACCAGGAGAGCATCCAACGCAGGAGGATGCGTTTCCGTGTTGGTCGAGACAGAGAACTCACCAAAAATGACCAGTTTGTCAAGCTCTGATACCAGGAGAGCATCCAATGCAGGAGGATGTTTTTTCCGTAACGATCGAGACAGAGAACTCACCAAAAATGATCAGTTTGTCAAGCTCTGATACCAGGAGAGCATCCAACGCAGGAGCATGCTTTTCCGTGTTGATCGAGACAGAGAACTCACCAAAAATGACCAGTTTGTCAAGCTCTGATACCAGGAGAGCATCCAACGCAGGATGCTGCTTTTTCCGTGTTGATCGAGACAGAGAACTCACCAAAAATAACCAGTTTGTCAAGCTCTGATACCAGCAGAGTATCCAACGCAAAAGGAAGATTTTTCCGTGTCGATCGAGACAGAGAACTCACCAAAAATGATCAGTTTGTCAAGCTCTGATACCAGGAGAGCATCCAATGCGGGAGGATGTTTTTTCCGTAACGATCGAGACAGAGAACTCACCAAAAATTACCAGTTTGTCAAGCTCTGATACCAGGAGAGCATCCAACGCAGGAAAATGATTTTTTCGTCTTGATCGAGACAGAGAACTCACCAAAAATGACCAGTTTGTCAAGCTCTGATACCAGGAGAGCATTCAATTCAGAAGGATGCTTTTCCGTATTGATCGAGACAGAGAACTCACCAAAAATAACCAGTTTGTCAAGTTCTGATACCAGGAGAGCATCCAACGCTGGAGGATGCTTTTTTCGTGTTGATCGAGACAGAGAACTCACCAAAAATGATCAGTTTGTCAAGCTCTGATACCAGGAGAGCATCCAACGCAGGAGGATGCTTTTTTCGTGTTGATCGAGACAGAGAACTTACCAAAAATGACCAGTTTGTCAAGCTCTGATACCAGGAGAGCATCCAACGCAGGAAAATGATTTTTTCGTGTTGATCGAGACAGAGAACTCACCAAAAATGATCAGTTTGTCAAGCTCTGATACCAGGAGAGCATCCAACGCAGGAGGCTGCTTTTTCCGTGTTGATCGAGACAGAGACCTCACCAAAAATGACCAGTTTGTCAAGCTCTGATACCAGGAGAGCATCCAACGCAGGAAAAAGATTTTATCGTGTTGATCGAGACAGAGAACTCACCAAAAATGACCAGTTTGTCAAGCTCTGATACCAGGAGAGTATTCAATTCAGAAGGATGCTTTTATCCGTGTTGATCGAGACAGAGAACTCACCAAAAATGATCAGTTTGTCAAGCTCTGATACCAGGAGAGCATCCAATGTAGGAGGATGTTTTTGCCGTGTTGATCGAGACAGAGAACTCACCAAAAATGACCAGTTTGTCAAGCTCTGATACCAGGAGAGCATCCAACGCAGAAGCATGCTTTTCCGTGTTGATCGAGACAGAGAACTCACCAAAAATGACCAGTTTGTCAAGCTCTGATACCAGGAGAGCATCCAACGCAGGAGGATGCGTTTCCGTGATGATAGAGACAGAGAACTCACCAAAAATGACCAGTTTGTCAAGCTCTGATACCACGAGAGCATCCAATGCAGGAGTATGTTTTTTCCGTGTTGATCGAGACAGAGAACTCACTAAAAATGACCAGTTTGTCAAGCTCTGATACCAGAACAGCATCCAACGCAGAAGGATTCTTTTTCCGTGTTAATCGAGACAGAGAACTCACCAAAAATGACCAGTTTGTCAAGCTCTGATACCAGGAGAGCATCCAACGCAGGAGGATGCGTTTCCGTAACGATAGAGACAGAGAACTCACCAAAAATGATCAGTTTGTCAAGCTCTGATACCAGGAGAGCATCCAATGCAGGAGGATGTTTTTTCCGTGTTGATCGAGACAGAGAACTCACCAAAAATGACCAGTTTGTCAAGCTCTGATACCAGGAGAGCATCCAACGCAGAAGCATGCTTTTCTGTGTTGATCGAGACAGAGAACTCACCAAAAATGATCAAATTGTCACGCCCTGATACCAGGAGAGCATCCAACGTAGGAGGATGTTTTTTCGGTGTTGATCGAGACAGAGAACTCACCAAAAATGATCAGTTTGTCAAGCTCTGATACCAGGAGAGCATCCAACGCAGGAGTATGTGTTTCCGTGTTGATCGAGACAGAGAACTCACCAAAAATAACCAGTTTGTCAAGCTCTGATTCCAGCAGAGTATTCAACGCAAAAATTTGCTTTTTCCGTGTCGATCGAGACAGAGAACTCACCAAAAATTACCAGTTTGTCAAGCTCTGATACCAGGAGAGCATCATATGCGCGAGAATGTTTTTTCCGTAACGATCGAGGCAGAGAACTCACCAAAAATGATCAATATGTCAAGCTCTGATACCAGGAGAGCATCCAACGCAGAAGGACGCTTTTCCGTGTTGATCGAGTCAGAGAACTCACCAAAAATGACCAGTTTGTGAAGCTCTGATACCAGGAGAGCATCCAACGTAGGAGGATGTTTTTTCCGTGTTGATCGAGACAGAGAACTCACCAAAAATAACCAGTTTGTCAAGCTCTGATACCAAGAGAGCATCCAACGCGGGAGGATGTTTTTGTCCGTAACGATCGAGACAGAGAACTCACCAAAAATGATCAGTTTGTCAAGCTCTGATACCAGGAGAGCATCCAACGCAGAAGCATGCTTTTCCGTGTTGATCGAGTCAGTAACTCACCAAAAATGATCAGTTTGTCAAGCTCTGATACCAAGAGAGCATCCAACGCAGGAGGATGCGTTTCCGTGTTGGTCGAGACAGAGAACTCACCAAAAATGACCAGTTTGTCAAGCTCTGATACCAGGAGAGCATCCAACGTAGGAGGATGATTTTTCGGTGTTGATCGAGACAGAGAACTCACCAAAAATGATCAGTTTGTCAAGCTCTGATACCAGGAGAGCATCCAACGCAGGAGTATGTGTTTCCGTGTTGATCGAGCAGAGAACTCACTAAAAATGACCAGTTTGTCAAGCTCTGATACCAGGAGAGCATCCAACGCAGAAGGATTCTTTTTCCGTGTTAATCGAGACAGAGAACTCACCAAAAATGATCAGTTTGTCAAGCTCTGATACCAGGAGAGCATCCAACGCAGGAGGATGCGTTTCCGTAACGATAGAGACAGAGAACTCACCAAAAATGACCAGTTTGTCAAGCTCTGATACCAGGAGAGCATCCAACGCAGGAGGATGCTTTTTCCGTGTTGATCGAGACAGAGAACTCACCAAAAATGATCAGTTTGTCAAGCTCTGATACCAGAACAGCATCCAACGCAGAAGGATTCTTTTTCCGTGTTAATCGAGACAGAGAACTCACCAAAAATGACCAGTTTGTGAAGCTTTGATACCAGGAGAGCATCCAACGCAGGAGGATGCGTTTCCGTAACGATAGAGAAAGAGAACTCACCAAAAATGATCAGTTTGTCAAGCTCTGATACCAGGAGAGCATTCAATGCAGGAGGATGTTTTTTCCGTGTTGATCGAGACAGAGAACTCACCAAAAATGATCAAATTGTCACGCCCTGATACCAGGAGAGCATCCAACGTAGGAGGATGATTTTTCGGTGTTGATCGAGACAGAGAACTCGCCAAAAATGATCAGTTTGTCAAGCTCTGATACCAGGAGAGCATCCAACGCAGGAGTATGTGTTTCCGTGTTGATCGAGACAGAGAACTCACCAAAAATGACCAGTTTGTCAAGCTCTGATACCAGGAGAGCATCCAACGCAGGAGGATGCGTTTCCATAACGATAGAGACAGAGAACTCACCAAAAATAACCAGTTTGTCAAGCTCTGATACCAGGAGAGCATCCAATGCGGGAGGATGTTTTTTCCGTAACGATCGAGACAGAGAACTCACCAAAAATGATCAGTTTGTCAAGCTCTGATACCAGGAGAGCATCCAACGCAGAAGGACGCTTTTCCGTGTTGATCGAGTCAGTAACTCACCAAAAATGATCAGTTTGTCAAGCTCTGATACCAAGAGAGCATCCAACGCAGGAGGATGCGTTTCCGTAACGATCGAGACAGAGAACTCACCAAAAATGACCAGTTTGTGAAGCTCTGATACCAGGAGAGCATCCAACGTAGGGGGATGTTTTTTCCGTGATGATCGAGACAGAGAACTCACCAAAAATGACCAGTTTGTCAAGCTCTGATACCAGGAGAGCATCCAATGCAGGAGGATGCGTTTCCGTAACGATAGAGACAGAGAACTCACCAAAAATGATCAGTTTGTCAAGCTCTGATACCAGGAGAGCATCCAACGTAGGAGGATGTTTTTTCCGTGTTGATCGAGACAGAGAACTCACCAAAAATGACCAGTTTGTCAAGCTCTGATACCAGGAGAGCATCCAACGCAGAAGCATGCTTTTCCGTGTTGATCGAGACAGAGAACTCACCAAAAATGATCAGTTTGTCACGCTCTGATACCAGGAGAGCATCCAACGTAGGAGGATGATTTTTCGGTGTTGATCGAGACAGAGAACTCACCAAAAATGATCAGTTTGTCAAGCTCTGATACCAGGAGAGCATCCAACGCAGGAGTATGTGTTTCCGTGTTGATCGAGACAGAGAACTCACCAAAAATGACCAGTTTGTCAAGCTCTGATACCAGGAGAGCATCCAACGCAGGAGGATGCGTTTCCATAACGATAGAGACAGAGAACTCACCAAAAATGACCAGTTTGTCAAGCTCTGATACCAGGAGAGCATCCAATGCGGGAGGATGTTTTTTCCGTAACGATCGAGACAGAGAACTCACCAAAAATGACCAGTTTGTCAAGCTCTGATACCAGGAGAGCATCCAACGCAGGAGGATGCTTTTTCCGTGTTGATCGAGACAGAGAACTCACCAAAAATGATCAGTTTGTCAAGCTCTGATACCAGAACAGCATCCAACGCAGGAGAATGCTTTTTCCGTGTTGATCGAGACAGAGAACTCACCAAAAATGACCAGTTTGTCAAGCTCTGATACCAGGAGAGCATCCAACGCAGAAGGATTCTTTTTTCGTGTTAATCGAGACAGAGAACTCACCAAAAATTACCAGTTTGTGAAGCTTTGATACCAGGAGAGCATCCAACGCAGAAGGACGCTTTTCCGTGTTGATCGAGTCAGAGAACTCACCAAAAATGATCAGTTTGTCAAGCTCTGATACCAAGAGAGCATCCAACGCAGGAGGATGTTTTTTCCGTGTTGATCGAGACAGAGAACTCACCAAAAATGACCAGTTTGTCAAGCTCTGATACCAGGAGAGCATCCAACGCAGAAGCATGCTTTTCCGTGTTGATCGAGACAGAGAACTCACCAAAAATGATCAAATTGTCACGCCCTGATACCAGGAGAGCATCCAACGCAGGAGGATGTTTTTTCCGTGTCGATCGAGACAGAGAACTCACCAAAAATGATCAGTTTGTCAAGCTCTGATACCAAGAGAGCATCCAACGCAGGAGGATGTTTTTTCCGTGTTGATCGAGACAGAGAACTCACCAAAAATGACCAGTTTGTCAAGCTCTGATACCAGGAGAGCATCCAACGCAGAAGCATGCTTTTCCGTGTTGATCGAGACAGAGAACTCACCAAAAATGATCAAATTGTCACGCCCTGATACCAGGAGAGCATCCAACGCAGGAGGATGTTTTTTCCGTGTTGATCGAGACAGAGAACTCACCAAAAATGATCAGTTTGTCAAGCTCTGATACCAGGAGAGCATCCAACGCAGGAGGATGCGTTTCCATAACGATAGAGACAGAGAACTCACCAAAAATGACCAGTTTGTCAAGCTCTGATACCAGGAGAGCATCCAATGCGGGAGGATGTTTTTTCCGTAACGATCGAGACAGAGAACTCACCAAAAATGACCAGTTTGTCAAGCTCTGATACCAGGAGAGCATCCAACGCAGAAGGACGCTTTTCCGTGTTGATCGAGTCAGTAACTCACCAAAAATGATCAGTTTGTCAAGCTCTGATACCAAGAGAGCATCCAACGCAGAAGCATGCGTTTCCGTAACGATCGAGACAGAGAACTCACCAAAAATGACCAGTTTGTCAAGCTCTGATACCAGGAGAGCATCCAACGTAGGAGGATGATTTTTCGGTGTTGATCGAGACAGAGAACTCACCAAAAATGATCAGTTTGTCAAGCTCTGATACCAAGAGAGCATCCAACGCAGGAATATGTGTTTCCGTGTTGATCGAGACAGAGAACTCACCAAAAATAACCAGTTTGTCAAGCTCTGTTTCCAGCAGAGTATCCAACGCAAAAATATGCTTTTTCCGTGTTGATCGAGACAGAGAACTCACCAAAAATTACCAGTTTGTCAAGTTCTGATACCAGGAGAGCATTATATGCGGGAGAATGTTTTTTCCGTAACGATCGAGGCAGAGAACTCACCAAAAATGATCAGTATGTCAAGCTCTGATACCAGGAGAGCATCCAACGCAGAAGGACGCTTTTCCGTGTTGATCGAGACAGAGAACTCA
This sequence comes from Anopheles moucheti, assembly GCF_943734755.1. NCBI lineage: Eukaryota > Metazoa > Arthropoda > Insecta > Diptera > Culicidae > Anopheles > Anopheles moucheti. Next base: position 26,132,497 of record NC_069140.1, read on the forward strand.
CCAAAAATGACCAGTTTGTCAAGCTCTGATACTAGGAAAGCATCCAGCGCAGGAGGATGCTTTTTCCGTGTTGATCGAGACAGAGAACTCACCAAAAATGACCAGTTTGTGAAGCTCTGATACCAGGAGAGCATCCAACGTAGGAGGATGTTTTTTCCGTGATGATCGAGACAGAGAACTCACCAAAAATAACCAGTTTGTCAAGCTCTGATACCAGGAGAGCATGCAATTCAGAAGGATGCTTTTCCGTGTCAATCGAGACAGAGAACTCACCAAAAATGACCAGTTTGTCAAGCTCTGATACCAGGAGAGCATCCAACGTAGGAGGATGCTTTTTCCGTGTTGATCGAGACAGAGAACTCGCTAAAAATGACCAGTTTGTCAAGCTCTGAAACCAGGAGAGCATTAAATGCAGAAGGATGCTTTTATCCGTGTTGATCAATACAGAGAACTCACCAAAAATGATCAGTTTGTCAAGCTCTGATACCAAGAGAGCATCCAACGCAGAAGGACGCTTTTCCGTGTTGATCGAGACAGAGAACTCACCAAAAATGATCAGTTTGTCACGCCCTGATACCAGGAGAGCATCCAACGCAGGAGGATGCGTTTCCGTAACGATCGAGACAGAGAACTCACCAAAAATAACCAGTTTGTCAAGCTCTGATACCAGGAGAGCATCCAATGCAGGAGGATGCTTTTTCCGTTTTGATCGAGACAGAGAACTCACCAAAAATGACCAGTTTGTCAAGCTCTGATACCAGGAGAGCATCCAACGTAGGAGGATGTTTTTTCCGTGATGATCGAGACAGAGAGCTCACCAAAAATGATCAGTTTGTCAAGCTCTGATACCAGGAGAGCATCCAATTCAGAAGGATGCTTTTCCGTGTCAATCGAGACAGAGAACTCACCAAAAATGACCAGTTTGTCAAGCTTTGATACCAGGAGAGCATCCAACGTAGGAGGATGCTTTTTCCGTGTTGATCGAGACAGAGAACTCGCTAAAAATGACCAGTTTGTCAAGCTCTGATACCAGGAGAGCATCCAATGCAGGAGGATGCTTTTTTCGTGTTGATCGAGACAGAGAACTCACCAAAAATGACCAGTTTGTCAAGCTCTGATACTAGGAGAGCATCCAACGCAGGAGGATGCTTTTTCCGTGTTGATCGAGACAGAGAACTCACCAAAAATGACCAGTTTGTGAAGCTCTGATACCAGGAGAGCATCCAACGTAGGAGGATGCTTTTTCCGTGTTGATCGAGACAGAGAACTCACCAAAAATGACCAGTTCGTCAAGCTCTGATACTAGGAGAGCATCCAACGCAGGAGGATGCGTTTCCGTAACGATCGAGACAGAGAACTCACCAAAAATGACCAGTTTGTGAAGCTCTGATACCAGGAGAGCATCCAACGTAGGAGGATGCTTTTTCCGTGATGATCGAGACAGAGAACTCACCAAAAATAACCAGTTTGTCAAGCTCTGATACCAGGAGAGCATGCAATTCAGAAGGATGCTTTTCCGTGTCAATCGAGACAGAGAACTCACCAAAAATGACCAGTTTGTGAAGCTTTGATACCAGGAGAGCATCCAACGTAGGAGGATGCTTTTTCCTTAACGATCGAGACAGAGAACTCACCAAAAATTACCAGTTTGTCAAGCTCTGATACCAGGAGAGCATCCAACGTAGGAGGATTTGCCTGAGGATCTCATAGACTGTTTTATACTGATTTAAATGTGCAAGTGTATATGTGACGAAATGATCGCAAGTGTCTGCACAATGACCGAAGAGATCGGCCCAGAAATTCTTGGATTTCTTGACGCACGGACTACTGATCTCCACTTGAAGCATCAAAGTTAATACGCGAAAATCAAGCGAACGATCGAAATGCACATTAATTTGTGCAGGGCCACGGGAGTTGATAAAATGCTGACAAATTGGTCAAAATTGGCAACAAATTGGTGCTGGTCAACTGTGAAAACCACTATACCGTAGCCGCGCACACAATTGTTTTCATATTTCCGATACCAGGAGAGCATGTTTTTCAAGAGGTGGAATAAATTTGCGCTGCAGGTGAAGTAACCTGCAGCGTGTAATAAATTTGCCCATCGCTATTGCATTGCATACTATCAAACCCGTGAGAGCGTTCACTAGTTTAAGGAAGATGGATGAAACGGAGAGCATCCTTCATTTCGCTCAAACTTTCCGTCGGCTGGTACGAAATTCCATACAAAACAAGCTGTTTTCAGATTTCCGATACCAGGAGAGCATCCACGGAAGAGGTAGCACCTAGTACAGCAATTTTGGTCGAAAACCGCCGTAAAGTATGCAATTTTTATACACTAACTTTCCCGTGTTTCGTGAAAAATTTCTTCGAAAACTACCAGTTTTCGAATGTATTGTACCAGGAGAGCATCCACGGAACAGGTAGCACCTGGTAATTTTGCCCGCCTAAAGGTATGCAATGTTTAAACACTAACTTTCCATACAAACCAGCTGTTTTCAGATTTCCGATACCAGGAGAGCATGTACTTCAAGAGGTGACCCTCAGCCACTCAGGCACTCATGAGTGACTGAGTGACCGGCACTCATGAGTGACCGGCACTCATGAGTGACCGGCACTCATGAGTAACCGGCACTCATGAGTGACCGGCACTCATGAGTGACCGGCACTCATGAGTGACCAGCACTCATGAGTGACTGGCACTCATGAGTGCCTCAGTACCTGAGTGCTGTCAATTAGCCGTCGATTAGCCGTCAATTAGCCGTCGATTAGCCGTCGATTAGCCGTCAATTAGCCGTCGATTAAACGTCAATTAGCCGTCAATTAGCCGTCAATGAGCCGTCAATTAGCCGTCAATTAGCCGTCAATTAGCCGTCAAGTAGCCGTCAATTAGCCGTCAAGTAGCCGTCAATTAGCCGTCAATTAGCCGTCGATTAACCGTCGATTAGCCGTCAATTAGCCGTCGATTAGCCGTCAATTTGCCGTCGATTAAACGTCAATTAGCCGTCGATAAGCCGTCAATTAGCCGTCAATTAGCCGTCAATTAGCCGTTAATCAGCCGTCAATTAGCCGTCAATTAGCCGTCAATTAGCCGTCATTTAGCAGTCGATTAGCCGTCGAATTGCTGGCTAATCGACGGCTAATCGAGGGCTAATCGACGGCTAACCGCCGGCTAATTGACGGCTAATTTACGGTTAATCGACGGCTAATCGACGGCTAATTGACGGCTAATTGCCGGCTAATCGACGGCTAATTGTCGGCTAATCGACGGCTAAATGACAGCTAATTGACGGCTCATTGACGGCTAATCGACGGCTAAATGACGGCTAATCGACGGCTAATCGACGGCTAAATAACGGCTAATTGACGGCTAATTGACGGCTTATCGACGGCTAATTGACGTTTAATCGACGGCTAATTGACGGCTAATCGACGGCTAAATGACGGCTAATCGACGGTTAATCGACGGCTAATTGACGGCTAATTGACGGCTAATTGACGGCTAATTGACGGCTAATTGACGGCTAATTGACGGCTCATTGACGGCTAATTGACGGCTAATTGACGTTTAATCGACGGCTAATTGACGGCTAATCGACGGCTAATTGACGGCTAATTGACGGCTCATTGACGGCTAATTGACGGCTAATTGACGTTTAATCGACGGCTAATTGACGGCTAATCGACGGCTAATCGACGGCTAATTGACGGCTAATCGACGGCTAATTGACAGCACTCAGGTACTGAGGCACTCATGAGTGCCAGTCACTCATGAGTGCTGGTCACTCATGAGTGCCGGTCACTCATGAGTGCCAGTCACTCATGAGTGCTGGTCACTCATGAGTGCCGGTCACTCATGAGTGCCGGTCACTCATGAGTGCCGGTCACTCATGAGTGCCGGTCACTCATGAGTGCCGGTCACTCATGAGTGCCGGTCACTCAGTCACTCATGAGTGCCTGAGTGGCTGAGGGTCACCTCTTGAAGTACATGCTCTCCTGGTATCGGAAATCTGAAAACAGCTGGTTTGTATGGAAAGTTAGTGTTTAAACATTGCATACCTTTAGGCGGGCAAAATTACCAGGTGCTACCTGTTCCGTGGATGCTCTCCTGGTACAATACATTCGAAAACTGGTAGTTTTCGAAGAAATTTTTCACGAAACACGGGAAAGTTAGTGTATAAAAATTGCATACCTTACGGCGGTTTTCGACCAAAATTGCTGTACTAGGTGCTACCTCTTCCGTGGATGCTCTCCTGGTATCGGAAATCTGAAAACAGCTTGTTTTGTATGGAATTTCGTACCAGCCGACGGAAAGTTTGAGCGAAATGAAGGATGCTCTCCGTTTCATCCATCTTCCTTAAACTAGTGAACGCTCTCACGGGTTTGATAGTATGCAATGCAATAGCGATGGGCAAATTTATTACACGCTGCAGGTTACTTCACCTGCAGCGCAAATTTATTCCACCTCTTGAAAAACATGCTCTCCTGGTATCGGAAATTTGAAAACAATTGTGTGCGCGGCTACGGTATAGTGGTTTTCACAGTTGACCAGCACCAATTTGTTGCCAATTTTGACCAATTTGTCAGCATTTTATCAACTCCCGTGGCCCTGCACAAATTAATGTGCATTTCGATCGTTCGCTTGATTTTCCTCCTGCGTTGGATGCTCTCCTAGTATCAGAGCTTGACAAACTGGTCATTTTTGGTGAGTTCTCTGTCTCGATCAACACGGAAAAAGCATCCTCCTGCATTGGATGCTCTCCTGGTATCAGAGCTTGACAAACTGGTCATTTTTGGTGAGTTCTCTGTCTCGATCAACACGGAAAAAGCATCCTCCTACGTTGGATGCTCTCCTGGTATCAAAGCTTCACAAACTGGTCATTTTTGAAGAGTTCTCTGTCTCGATCAACACGGAAAAGCATCCTTCTGAATTGGATGCTCTCCTGGTATCAGAGCTTGACAAACTGGTCATTTTTGGTGAGTTCTCTGTCTCGATCATCACGAAAAAAGCATCCTCCTACGTTGGATGCTCTCCTGGTATCAGAGCTTGACAAACTGATCATTTTTGGTGAGTTCTCTGTCTCGATCAACACGGAAAAAGCATCCTTCTGAATTGGATGCTCTCCTGGTATCAGAGCTTGACAAACTGGTCATTTTTGGTGAGTTCTCTGTCTCTATCAACACGGAAAAAACATCCTCCTACGTTGGATGCTCTCCTGGTATCAGAGCTTGACAAACTGGTCATTTTTGGTGAGTTCTCTGTCTCGATCAACACGGAAAAAGCATCCTCCTGCGTTGGATGCTCTCCTGGTATCAGAGCTTGACAAACTGATCATTTTTGGTGAGTTCTCTGTCTCGATCAACACGGAAAAGCATCCTCTTGCATTGGATGCTCTCCTGGTATCAGAGCTTGACAAACTGGTCATTTTTGGTTAGTTCTCTGTCTCGATCAACACGGAAAAAGAATCCTCCTGCGTTTGATGCTCTCCTGCTATCAGAGCTTCACAAACTGGTCATTTTTGGTGAGTTCTCTGTCTCGATCGACGCGGAAACGCATCCTTCTGAATTGGATGCTCTCCTGGTATCAGAGCTTGACAAACTGGTCACTTTTAGTGAGTTCTCTGTCTCGATCAACACGGATAAAAGCATCCTTCTGAATTGAATACTCTCCTGGTATCAGAGCTTGACAAACTGGTCATTTTTGGTGAGTTCTCTGTCTCGATCAACACGGAAAAAGCATCCTCCTGCGTTGGATGCTCTCCTGGTATCAGAGCTTGACAAACTGGTCATTTTTGGTGAGTTCTCTGTCTCGATCGTTACGGAAACGCATCCTCTTACGTTGGATGCTCTCCTGGTATCAGAGCTTGACAAACTGGTCATTTTTGGTGAGTTCTCTGTCTCGATCAACACGGAAAAAGCATCCTCCTACGTTGGATGCTCTCTTGGTATCAGAGCTTGACAAACTGGTCATTTTTAGCGAGTTCTCTGTCTCGATTGACACGGATAAAAGCATCCTTCTGAATTGGATGCTCTCCTGGTATCAGAGCTTGACAAACTGGTCATTTTCGGTGAGTTCTCTGTCTCGATCAACACGGAAAAAACATCCTTCTGCATTGGATGCTCTCCTGGTATCAGAACTTGACAAACTGGTTATTTTTGGTAAGTTCTCTGTCTCGATCAACACGGAAAAAGCATCCTTCTGCATTGGATGCCCTCCTGGTATCAGAGCTTCACAAACTGGTCACTTTTAGTGAGTTCTCTGTCTCGATCAACACGGAAAAAGAATCCTTCTGCGGTGGATGCTCTCCTGGTATCAGAGCTTGACAAACTGGTCATTTTTGGTGAGTTCTCTGTCTCGATCAACACGCCAAAAGCATCCTCCTGCGTTGGATGCTCTCCTGGTATCAGAGCTTGACAAACTGGTAATTTTTGGTGAGTTCTCTGTCTCGATCAACACGGAAAAAGCATCCTCCTGCATTGGATGCTCTCCTGGTATCAGAGCTTGACAAACTGGTCATTTTTAGCGAGTTTTCTGTCTCGATTGACACGGATAAAAGCATCCTTCTGCATTGGATGCTCTCCTGGTATCAGAGCTTGACAAACTGGTCACTTTTAGTGAGTTCTCTGTCTCGATCAACACGGAAAAAGCATGCTTCTGCATTGGATGCTCTCCTGGTATCAGAGCTTGACAAACTGGTCATTTTTGGTTAGTTCTCTGTCTCGATCAACACGGAAAAAGAATCCTTCTGCGGTGGATGCTCTCCTGGTATCAGAGCTTGACAAACTGGTCATTTTTGGTGAGTTCTCTGTCTCGATCAACACGGAAAAAGCTTCCTCCTGCGTTGGATGCTCTCTTGGTATCAGAGCTTGACAAACTGGTCATTTTTAGCGAGTTCTCTGTCTCGATCGTTACGGAAACGCATCCTCCTACGTTGGATGCTCTCCTGGTATCAGAGTTTCACAAACTGGTCATTTTTGGTGAGTTCTCTGTCTCGATCAACACGGAAAAAAAATCCTTGTGCATTGGATGCTCTCCTGGTATCAGAACTTGACAAACTGGTTATTTTTGGTGAGTTCTCTGTCTCGATCAACACGGAAAAAGCATCCTCCTGCGTTGGATGCTCTCCTGGTATCAGAGCTTGACAAACTGGTCATTTTTAGCGAGTTTTCTGTCTCGATTGACACGGATAAAAGCATCCTTCTGCATTGGATGCTCTCCTGGTATCAGAGCTTGACAAACTGGTCATTTTTGATGAGTTCTCTGTCTCGATCAACACGGAAAAAGCATGCTTCTGCATTGGATGCTCTCCTGGTATCAGAGCTTGACAAACTGGTCATTTTTGGTGAGTTCTCTGTCTCGATCAACACGGAAAAAGAATCCTTCTGCGGTGGATGCTCTCCTGGTATCAGAGCTTGACAAACTGGTCATTTTTGGCGTGTTATCTGTCTCGATCAACACGGAAAAAGCATCCTCCTGCGTTGGATGCTCTCCTGGTATCAGAGCTTGACAAACTGGTTATTTTTGGTGAGTTCTCTGTCTCGATCAACACGGAAAAAGCATCCTTCTGCGTTGGATGCTCTCCTGGTATCAGAGCTTCACAAACTGGTCATTTTACGCGAGTTCTCTGTCTCGATTGACACGGATAAAAGCATCCTTCTGCATTGGATGCTCTCCTGGTATCAGAGCTTCACAAACTGGTCACTTTTAGTGAGTTCTCTCTCTCGATCAACACGGAAAAAGAATCCTTCTGCGGTGGATGCTCTCCTGGTATCAGAGCTTCACAAACTGGTCATTTTTGGTGAGTTCTCTGTCTCGATCAACACGGAAAAAGTATGCTCCTGCATTGGATGCTCTCCTGGTATCATGCCTTGTCAAACTGGTCATTTTTGGTGAGTTCTCTGTCTCGATCAACACGGAAAAGCATCCTCCTGCGTTGGATGCTCTCCTGGTATCAGAGCTTGACAAAATGGTCATTTTTAGCGAGTTCTTTGTCTCGATTGACACGGATAAAAGCATCCTCCTGCATTGGATGCTCTCCTGGTATCAGAGCTTGACAAACTGGTCATTTTTGATGAGTTCTCTGTCTCGATCAACACGGAAAAAGCATCCTCCTGCATTGGATGTTCTCCTGGTATCAGAGCTTCACAAACTGGTCACTTTTAGTGAGTTCTCTGTCTCGATCAACACGGAAAAAGCATCCTCCTGCGTTGGATGCTCTCCTGGTATCAGCTTGACAAACTGGTCATTTTTGGTGAGTTCTCTGTCTCGATCAACACGGAAAAAGCATCCTTTTGAATTGGATGCTCTCCTGGTATCAGAGCTTGACAAACTGGTCATTTTTGGTGAGTTCTCTGTCTCGATCAACACGGAAAAAGCATCCTTCTGCATTGGATGCTCTCCTGGTGTCACAGCTTGACAAACTGGTCATTTTTAGTGAGTTCTCTGTCTCGATCAACTCGGAAAAAGCATCCTCCTGCATTGGATGCTTTTCTGGTATCAGAACTTGACAAACTGGTCATTTTTGGTGAGTTCTCTGTCTCGATCAACACGGAAAAAGCATCCTCCTACGTTGGATGCTCTCCTGGTATCAGAGCTTGACAAACTGGTAATTTTTGGTAAGTTCTCTGTCTCGATCAACACGGAAAAAGCATCCTTCTGAATTGGATGCTCTCCTGGTATCAGAGATTGACAAACTGGTCATTTTTGGCGCGTTTTCTGGCTCGATCGACACGGATAAAAGCATGCTTCTGCATTGGATGCTCTCCTGGTATCAGAGCTTGACAAACTGGTCACTTTTAGTGAGTTCTCCGTCTCGATCAACACGGAAAAGCATCCTTCTGCGTTGGATGCTCTCCTGGTATCAGAGCTTGACAAACTGGTCATTTTTGGTGAGTTCTCTGTCTCGATCAACACGGAAAAGCATCCTTCTGAATTGGATGCTCTCCTGGTATCAGAGCTTGACAAACTGGTCATTTTTGGTGAGTTCTCCGTCTCGATCAACACCGAAAAAGCATCCTTCTGCGTTGGATGCTCTCCTGGTATCAGAGCTTCACAAACTGGTCACTTTTAGTGAGTTCTCTGTCTCGATCAACACGGAAAAGGAATCCTGCTGCGGTGGATGCTCTCCTGGTATCAGAGCTTGACAAACTGGTCATTTTTGGCGTGTTATTTGTCTCGATCAACACGGAAAAAGCATCCTCCTGCGTTGGATGCTCTCCTGGTATCAGCTTGACAAACTGGTCATTTTTGGTAAGTTCTCTGTCTCGATCAACACGGAAAAAGCATCCTTTTGAATTGGATGCTCTCCTGGTATCAGAGCTTGACAAACTGGTCATTTTTGGTGAGTTCTCTGTCTCGATCAACACGGAAAAGCATCCTTCTGCGTTGGATGCTCTCCTGGTATCAGAGCTTCACAAACTGGTTATTTTTGGTGAGTTCTCTGTCTCGATCAACTCGGAAAAAGCATCCTCCTGCATTGGATGCTTTTCTGGTATCAGAACTTGACAAACTGGTCATTTTTGGTGAGTTCTCTGTCTCGATCAACACGGAAAAAGCATCCTTTTGAATTGGATGCTCTCCTGGTATCAGAGCTTGACAAACTGGTAATTTTTGGTGAGTTCTCTGTCTCGATCAACACGGAAAAAGCATCCTTCTGCATTGGATGCTCTCCTGGTGTCACAGCTTGACAAACTGGTCATTTTTAGTGAGTTCTCTGTCTCGATCAACTCGGAAAAAGCATCCTCCTGCGTTGGATGCTCTCCTGGTATCAGAGCTTGACAAACTGGTCACTTTTAGTGAGTTCTCCGTCTCGATCAACACGGAAAAGCATCCTTCTGCGTTGGATGCTCTCCTGGTATCAGAGCTTGACAAACTGGTAATTTTTGGTGAGTTCTCTGTCTCGATCAACACGGAAAAAGAATCCTTCTGCGTTGGATGCTCTCCTGGTATCACAGCTTGACAAACTGGTCATTTTTGGTGAGTTCTCCGTCTCGATCAACACCGAAAAAGCATCCTTCTGCGTTGGATGCTCTCCTGGTATCAGAGCTTCACAAACTGGTCACTTTTAGTGAGTTCTCTGTCTCGATCAACACGGAAAAGGAATCCTGCTGCGGTGGATGCTCTCCTGGTATCAGAGCTTGACAAACTGGTCATTTTTGGTAGGTTCTCTGTCTCGATCAACACGGAAAAAGCATCCTCCTGCGTTGGATGCTCTCCTGGTATCAGAGCTTGACAAACTGGTCATTTTTGGTCTCGATCAACACGGAAAAAGCATCCTCCTGCGTTGGATACTCTCCTGGTATCAGAGCTTGACAAACTGGTCATTTTTGGTGAGTTCTCTGTCTCAATCAACACGGAAAAAGTATCCTCCTGCGTTGGATGCTCTCCTGGTATCAGAGCTTGACAAACTGGTCATTTTTGGTGAGTTCTCTGTCTCGATCAACACGGAAAAAGCATGCTCCTGCATTGGATGCTCTCCTGGTATCATGCCTTGTCAAACTGGTCATTTTTGGTGAGTTCTCTGTCTCGATTGACACGGAAACGCATCCTCCTGCGTTGGATGCTCTCCTGGTATCAGAGCTTGACAAACTGGTCATTTTTGGTGAGTTCTCTGTCTCGATCAACACGGAAAAGCATCCTTCTGAATTGGATGCTCTCCTGGTATCAGAGCTTGACAAACTGATCATTTTTGGTGAGTTCTCTGTCTCGATCAACACGGAATAAGCATCCTCCTGCGTTGGATGCTCTCCTGGTATCAGAGCTTCACAAACTGGTCATTTTTGATGAGTTCTCTGTCTCGATCAACACGGAAAAAGCATCCTCCTGCGTTGGATGCTCTCCTGGTATCAGAGCTTGACAAACTGATCATTTTTGGTGAGTTCTCTGTCTCGATCAACACGGAAAAAGCATCCTCCTGCGTTGGATGCTCTCCTGGTATCAGAGCTTCACAAACTGGTCATTTTTGATGAGTTCTCTGTCTCGATCAACTCGGAAAAAGCATCCTCCTGCATTGGATGCTTTTCTGGTATCAGAACTTGACAAACTGGTCATTTTTGGTGAGTTCTCTGTCTCGATCAACACGGAAAAAGCATCCTCCTACGTTGGATGCTCTCCTGGTATCAGAGCTTGACAAACTGGTAATTTTTGGTAAGTTCTCTGTCTCGATCAACACGGAAAAAGCATCCTTCTGAATTGGATGCTCTCCTGGTATCAGAGATTGACAAACTGGTCATTTTTGGCGCGTTTTCTGGCTCGATCGACACGGATAAAAGCATGCTTCTGCATTGGATGCTCTCCTGGTATCAGAGCTTGACAAACTGGTCACTTTTAGTGAGTTCTCCGTCTCGATCAACACGGAAAAGCATCCTTCTGCGTTGGATGCTCTCCTGGTATCAGAGCTTGACAAACTGGTCATTTTTGGTGAGTTCTCTGTCTCGATCAACACGGATAAAAGCATCCTCCTGCGTTGGATGCTCTCCTGGTATCACAGCTTGACAAACTGGTCATTTTTGGTGAGTTCTCCGTCTCGATCAACACCGAAAAAGCATCCTTCTGCGTTGGATGCTCTCCTGGTATCAGAGCTTCACAAACTGGTCACTTTTAGTGAGTTCTCTGTCTCGATCAACACGGAAAAGGAATCCTGCTTCGGTGGATGCTCTCCTGGTATCAGAGCTTGACAAACTGGTCATTTTTGGTAGGTTCTCTGTCTCGATCAACACGGAAAAAGCATCCTCCTGCGTTGGATGCTCTCCTGGTATCAGAGCTTCACAAACTGGTCATTTTTGGTCTCGATCAACACGGAAAAAGCATCCTCCTGCGTTGGATGCTCTCCTGGTATCAGAGCTTGACAAACTGGTCATTTTTGGTTAGTTCTCTGTCTCGATCAACACGGAAAAAGAATCCTTCTGCGGTGGATGCTCTCCTGGTATCAGAGCTTGACAAACTGGTCATTTTTGGTGAGTTCTCTGTCTCGATCAACACGGAAAAAGAATCCTTCTGCGGTGGATGCTCTCCTGGTATCAGAGCTTGACAAACTGGTCATTTTTTGGTTAGTTCTCTGTCTCGATCAACACGGAAAAAGAATCCTTCTGCGGTGGATGCTCTCCTGGTATCAGAGCTTGACAAACTGGTCATTTTTGGTTAGTTCTCTGTCTCGATCAACACGGAAAAAGCATCCTTCTGAATTGGATGCTCTCCTGGTATCAGAGATTGACAAACTGGTCATTTTTGGCGCGTTTTCTGGCTTGATCGACACGGATAAAAGCATGCTTCTGCATTGGATGCTCTCCTGGTATCAGAGCTTGACAAACTGGTCACTTTTAGTGAGTTCTCTGTCTCGATCAACACGGAAAAGGAATCCTGCTGCGGTGGATGCTCTCCTGGTATCAGAGCTTGACAAACTGGTCATTTTTGGTAGGTTCTCTGTCTCGATCAACACGGAAAAAGCATCCTCCTGCGTTGGATACTCTCCTGGTATCAGAGCTTGACAAACTGGTCATTTTTGGTGAGTTCTCTGTCTCAATCAACACGGAAAAAGTATCCTCCTGCGTTGGATGCTCTCCTGGTATCAGAGCTTGACAAACTGGTCATTTTTGGTTAGTTCTCTGTCTCGATCAACACGGAAAAAGAATCCTTCTGCGGTGGATGCTCTCCTGGTATCAGAGCTTGACAAACTGGTCATTTTTGGTTAGTTTTCTGTCTCGATCAACACGGAAAAAGAATCCTTCTGCGGTGGATGCTCTCCTGGTATCAGAGCTTGACAAACTGGTCATTTTTGGTGAGTTCTCTGTCTCGATCAACACGGAAAAAGCTTCCTCCTGCGTTGGATGCTCTCTTGGTATCAGAGCTTGACAAACTGGTCATTTTTAGCGAGTTCTCTGTCTCGATCGTTACGGAAACGCATCCTCCTACGTTGGATGCTCTCCTGGTATCAGAGTTTCACAAACTGGTCATTTTTGGTGAGTTCTCTGTCTCGATCAACACGGAAAAAAAATCCTTGTGCATTGGATGCTCTCCTGGTATCAGAACTTGACAAACTGGTTATTTTTGGTGAGTTCTCTGTCTCGATCAACACGGAAAAAGCATCCTCCTGCGTTGGATGCTCTCCTGGTATCAGAGCTTGACAAACTGGTCATTTTAAGCGAGTTTTCTGTCTCGATTGACACGGATAAAAGCATCCTTCTGCATTGGATGCTCTCCTGGTATCAGAGCTTGACAAACTGGTCATTTTTGATGAGTTCTCTGTCTCGATCAACACGGAAAAAGCAAGCTTCTGCATTGGATGCTCTCCTGGTATCAGAGCTTGACAAACTGGTTATTTTTGGTGAGTTCTCTGTCTCGATCAACACGGAAACACATATTCCTGCGTTGGATGCTCTCTTGGTATCAGAGCTTGACAAACTGGTCATTTTTGGCGTGTTATCTGTCTCGATCAACACGGAAAAAGCATCCTCCTGCGTTGGATGCTCTCCTGGTATCAGAGCTTGACAAACTGGTTATTTTTGGTGAGTTCTCTGTCTCGATCAACACGGAAAAAGCATCCTTCTGCGTTGGATGCTCTCCTGGTATCAGAGCTTGACAAACTGGTCATTTTTAGCGAGTTCTCTGTCTCGATTGACACGGATAAAAGCATCCTTCTGCATTGGATGCTCTCCTGGTATCAGAGCTTCACAAACTGGTCACTTTTAGTGAGTTCTCTCTCTCGATCAACACGGAAAAAGAATCCTTCTGCGGTGGATGCTCTCCTGGTATCAGAGCTTCACAAACTGGTCATTTTTGGTGAGTTCTCTGTCTCGATCAACACGGAAAAAGTATGCTCCTGCATTGGATGCTCTCCTGGTATCATGCCTTGTCAAACTGGTCATTTTTGGTGAGTTCTCTGTCTCGATCAACACGGAAAAGCATCCTCCTGCGTTGGATGCTCTCCTGGTATCAGAGCTTGACAAAATGGTCATTTTTGGCGAGTTCTTTGTCTCGATTGACACGGATAAAAGCATCCTCCTGCATTGGATGCTCTCCTGGTATCAGAGCTTGACAAACTGGTCATTTTTGATGAGTTCTCTGTCTCGATCAACACGGAAAAAGCATCCTCCTGCATTGGATGTTCTCCTGGTATCAGAGCTTCACAAACTGGTCACTTTTAGTGAGTTCTCTGTCTCGATCAACACGGAAAAAGCATCCTCCTGCGTTGGATGCTCTCCTGGTATCAGCTTGACAAACTGGTCATTTTTGGTGAGTTCTCTGTCTCGATCAACACGGAAAAGCATCCTTCTGCGTTGGATGCTCTCCTGGTATCAGAGCTTGACAAACTGGTCATTTTTGGTGAGTTCTCTGTCTCGATCAACACGGAAAAAGCATCCTTCTGCATTGGATGCTCTCCTGGTGTCACGGCTTGACAAACTGGTCATTTTTAGTGAGTTCTCTGTCTCGATCAACTCGGAAAAAGCATCCTCCTGCATTGGATGCTTTTCTGGTATCAGAACTTGACAAACTGGTCATTTTTGGTGAGTTCTCTGTCTCGATCAACACGGAAAAAGCATCCTTCTGAATTGGATGCTCTCCTGGTATCAGAGATTGACAAACTGGTCATTTTTGGCGCGTTTTCTGGCTCGATCGACACGGATAAAAGCATGCTTCTGCATTGGATGCTCTCCTGGTATCAGAGCTTGACAAACTGGTCACTTTTAGTGAGTTCTCCGTCTCGATCAACACGGAAAAGCATCCTTCTGCGTTGGATGCTCTCCTGGTATCAGAGCTTGACAAACTGGTCATTTTTGGTGAGTTCTCTGTCTCGATCAACACGGAAAAGCATCCTTCTGAATTGGATGCTCTCCTGGTATCAGAGCTTGACAAACTGGTCATTTTTGGTGAGTTCTCCGTCTCGATCAACACCGAAAAAGCATCCTTCTGCGTTGGATGCTCTCCTGGTATCAGAGCTTCACAAACTGGTCACTTTTAGTGAGTTCTCTGTCTCGATCAACACGGAAAAGGAATCCTGCTGCGGTGGATGCTCTCCTGGTATCAGAGCTTGACAAACTGGTCATTTTTGGCTTGTTATTTGTCTCGATCAACACGGAAAAAGCATCCTCCTGCGTTGGATGCTCTCCTGGTATCAGCTTGACAAACTGGTCATTTTTGGTAAGTTCTCTGTCTCGATCAACACGGAAAAAGCATCCTTTTGAATTGGATGCTCTCCTGGTATCAGAGCTTGACAAACTGGTCATTTTTGGTGAGTTCTCTGTCTCGATCAACACGGAAAAGCATCCTTCTGCGTTGGATGCTCTCCTGGTATCAGAGCTTCACAAACTGGTTATTTTTGGTGAGTTCTCTGTCTCGATCAACTCGGAAAAAGCATCCTCCTGCATTGGATGCTTTTCTGGTATCAGAGCTTGACAAACTGGTCATTTTTGGTGAGTTCTCTGTCTCGATCAACACGGAAAAAGCATCCTCCTACGTTGGATGCTCTCCTGGTATCAGAGCTTGACAAACTGGTAATTTTTGGTAAGTTCTCTGTCTCGATCAACACGGAAAAAGCATCCTTCTGAATTGGATGCTCTCCTGGTATCAGAGCTTCACAAACTGGTCATTTTTGGCGCGTTTTCTGGCTCGATCGACACGGATAAAAGCATGCTCCTGCATTGGATGCTCTCCTGGTATCAGAGCTTGACAAACTGGTCACTTTTAGTGAGTTCTCCGTCTCGATCAACACGGAAAAAGCATCCTCCTGCATTGGATGCTCTTCTGGTATCAGAGCTTCACAAACTGGTCACTTTTAGTGAGTTCTCTGTCTCGATCAACACGGAAAAGGAATCCTGCTGCGGTGGATGCTCTCCTGGTATCAGAGCTTGACAAACTGGTCATTTTTGGTGAGTTCTCTGTCTCGATCAACACGGAAAAAGCATCCTCCTGCGTTGGATGCTCTCCTGGTATCAGAGCTTGACACACTGGTCATTTTTGGTGAGTTCTCTGTCTCGATCAACTCGGAAAAAGCATCCTCCTGCATTGGATGCTTTTCTGGTATCAGAACTTGACAAACTGGTCATTTTTGGTGAGTTCTCTGTCTCGATCAACACGGAAAAAGCATCCTCCTACGTTGGATGCTCTCCTGGTATCAGAGCTTGACAAACTGGTAATTTTTGGTAAGTTCTCTGTCTCGATCAACACGGAAAAAGCATCCTTCTGCGTTGGATGCTCTCCTGGTATCAGAGCTTCACAAACTGGTCATTTTTGGCGCGTTTTCTGGCTCGATCGACACGGATAAAAGCATGCTCCTGCATTGGATGCTCTCCTGGTATCAGAGCTTGACAAACTGGTCACTTTTAGTGAGTTCTCTGTCTCGATCAACACCGAAAAAGCATCCTCCTGCGTTGGATGCTCTCCTGGTATCAGAGCTTCACAAACTGGTCACTTTTAGTGAGTTCTCTGTCTCGATCAACACGGAAAAGGAATCCTGCTGCGGTGGATGCTCTCCTGGTATCAGAGCTTGACAAACTGGTCATTTTTGGTGAGTTCTCTGTCTCAATCAACACGGAAAAAGCATCCTCCTGCGTTGGATGCTCTCCTGGTATCAGAGCTTGACACACTGGTCATTTTTGGTGAGTTCTCTGTCTCGATCAACACGGAAAAAGCATCCTCCTGCGTTGGATGCTCTCCTGGTATCAGGAGCTTCACAAACTGGTCATTTTTGGTGAGTTCTCTGTCTCGATCAACACGGAAAAAGCATCCTCCTGCGTTGGATGCTCTCCTGGTATCAGAGCTTGACAAACTGGTCATTTTTGGTCTCGATCAACACGGAAAAAGCATCCTCCTGCATTGGATGCTCTCCTGGTATCAGAGCTTGACAAACTGATCATTTTTGGTGAGTTCTCTGTCTCGATCAACACGGAAAAAGCATCCTCCTGCATTGGATGCTCTTCTGGTATCAGAGCTTGACAAACTGGTCATTTTTGGCGAGTTCTCTGTCTCGATCAACACGGAAAAAGCATCCTCCTGCGTTGGATGCTCTCCTGGTATCAGAGCTTCACAAACTGGTCATTTTTGGTGAGTTCTCTGTCTCGATCAACACGGAAAAAGCATCCTCCTACGTTGGATACTCTCCTGGTATCAGGAGCTTCACAAACTGGTCACTTTTAGTGAGTTCTCTGTCTCGATAAACACGGAAAAAGCATCCTCCTGCGTTGGATGCTCTCCTGGTATCAGAGCTTGTCAAACTGATCATTTTGGTGAGTTCTCTGTCTCGATCAACACGGATAAAAGCATCCTTCTGCATGGGATGCTCTCCTGGTATCAGAGCTTCACAAACTGGTCATTTTTGATGAGTTCTCTGTCTCGATCAACACGGAAAAAGCATCCTCCTGCGTTGGATGCTCTACTGGTATCAGTGCTTGACAAACTGGTCATTTTAGTGAGTTCTCTGTCTCGATCAACACGGAAAAAGCATCCTCCTGCATTGGATGCTCTCCTGGTATCAGAGCTTGACAAACTGGTCACTTTTGGTGAGTTCTCTGTCTCGATCAACACGGAAAAAGCTACCTCCTGCGGTGGATGCTCTCCTGGTATCAGAGCTTGACAAACTGGTCATTTTTGGCGAGTTCTCTGTCTCGATCAACACGGAAAAAGCATCCTCCTGCGTTGGATGCTCTCCTGGTATCAGAGCTTGACAAACTGATCATTTTTGGTGAGTTCTCTGTCTCGATCAACACGGAAAAAGCATCTTTCTGCATTGGATTCTCTCCTGGTATCAGAGCTTGACAAACTGGTCATTTTTGGTGAGTTCTCTGTCTCGATCAACACGGAAAAAGCATCCTTCTGCGTTGGATGCTCTCCTGGTATCAGAGCTTGACAAACTGGTCACTTTTGGTGAGTTCTCTGTCTCGATCAACACGGAAAAAGCATCCTCCTGCATTGGATGCTCTTCTGGTATCAGAGCTTGACAAACTGGTCATTTTTGGTAGGTTCTCTGTCTCGATCAACACGGAAAAAGCATCCTCCTGCGTTGGATGCTCTCCTGGTATCAGAGCTTGACAAACTGATCATTTTTGGTGAGTTCTCTGTCTCGATCAACACGGAAAAAGCATCCTCCTGCATTGGATGCTCTCCTGGTATCAGAGCTTCACAAACTGGTCATTTTTGGTGAGTTCTCTGTCTCGATAAACACGGAAAAAGCATCCTTCTGCGTTGGATGCTCTCCTGGTATCAGAGCTTCACAAACTGGTCATTTTTGGTAGGTTCTCTGTCTCGATCAACACGGAAAAAGCATCCTCCTGCGTTGGATGCTCTCCTGGTATCAGAGCTTCACAAACTGGTCATTTTTGGTGAGTTCTCTGTCTCGATCAACACGGAAAAAGCATCCTCCTGCATTGGATGCTCTCCTGGTATCAGAGCTTGACAAACTGGTCATTTTTGGTGAGTTCTCTGTCTCGATCAACACGGAAAAAGCATCCTCCTGCGTTGGATGCTCTCCTGGTATCAGAGCTTCACAAACTGGTCATTTTTGGTGAGTTCTCTGTCTCGATCAACACGGAAAAAGCATCCTCCTGCGTTGGATGCTCTCCTGGTATCAGAGCTTGACAAACTGGTCATTTTTGGTGAGTTCTCTGTCTCGATCAACACGGAAAAAGCATCCTCCTGCGTTGGATGCTCTCCTGGTATCAGAGCTTCACAAACTGGTCATTTTTGGTGAGTTCTCTGTCTCGATCAACACGGAAAAAGCATCCTCCTGCATTGGATGCTCTCCTGGTATCAGAGCTTGACAAACTGGTCATTTTTGGTGAGTTCTCTGTCTCGATCAACACGGAAAAAGCATCCTTCTGCGTTGGATGCTCTCCTGGTATCAGAGCTTGACAAACTGGTCACTTTTGGTGAGTTCTCTGTCTCGATCAACACGGAAAAAGCATCCTCCTGCATTGGATGCTCTTCTGGTATCAGAGCTTGACAAACTGGTCATTTTTGGTAGGTTCTCTGTCTCGATCAACACGGAAAAAGCATCCTCCTGCGTTGGATGCTCTCCTGGTATCAGAGCTTGACAAACTGATCATTTTTGGTGAGTTCTCTGTCTCGATCAACACGGAAAAAGCATCCTCCTGCATTGGATGCTCTCCTGGTATCAGAGCTTCACAAACTGGTCATTTTTGGTGAGTTCTCTGTCTCGATAAACACGGAAAAAGCATCCTTCTGCGTTGGATGCTCTCCTGGTATCAGAGCTTCACAAACTGGTCATTTTTGGTAGGTTCTCTGTCTCGATCAACACGGAAAAAGCATCCTCCTGCGTTGGATGCTCTCCTGGTATCAGAGCTTCACAAACTGGTCATTTTTGGTGAGTTCTCTGTCTCGATCAACACGGAAAAAGCATCCTCCTGCATTGGATGCTCTCCTGGTATCAGAGCTTGACAAACTGGTCATTTTTGGTGAGTTCTCTGTCTCGATCAACACGGAAAAAGCATCCTCCTGCGTTGGATGCTCTCCTGGTATCAGAGCTTCACAAACTGGTCATTTTTGGTGAGTTCTCTGTCTCGATCAACACGGAAAAAGCATCCTCCTGCGTTGGATGCTCTCCTGGTATCAGAGCTTGACAAACTGGTCATTTTTGGTGAGTTCTCTGTCTCGATCAACACGGAAAAAGCATCCTCCTGCGTTGGATGCTCTCCTGGTATCAGAGCTTCACAAACTGGTCATTTTTGGTGAGTTCTCTGTCTCGATCAACACGGAAAAAGCATCCTCCTGCATTGGATGCTCTCCTGGTATCAGAGCTTGACAAACTGGTCATTTTTGGTGAGTTCTCTGTCTCGATAAACACGGAAAAAGCATCCTCCTGCGTTGGATGCTCTCCTGGTATCAGAGCTTCACAAACTGGTCATTTTTGGTAGGTTCTCTGTCTCGATCAACACGGAAAAAGCATCCTCCTGCGTTGGATGCTCTCCTGGTATCAGAGCTTGACAAACTGGTCATTTTTGGTGAGTTCTCTGTCTCGATCAACACGGAAAAAGCATCCTCCTGCGTTGGATGCTCTCCTGGTATCAGAGCTTCACAAACTGGTCACTTTTGGTGAGTTCTCTGTCTCGATCAACACGGAAAAAGCATCCTCCTGCGCTGGATGCTCTCCTAGTATCAGAGCTTCACAAACTGGTCATTTTTGGTAGGTTCTCTGTCTCGATCAGCACGGCAAAAGCATCCTCCTACGTTGGATGCTCTCCTGGTATCAGAGCTTGACAAACTGGTCATTTTTGGTCTCGATCAACACGGAAAAAGCATCCTCCTGCATTGGATGCTCTCCTGGTATCAGAGCTTGACAAACTGATCATTTTTGGTGAGTTCTCTGTCTCGATCAACACGGAAAAAGCATCCTTCTGCATTGGATGCTCTTCTGGTATCAGAGCTTGACAAACTGGTCATTTTAGTGAGTTCTCTGTCTCGATCAACACGGAAAAAGCATCCTCCTGCGTTGGATGCTCTCCTGGTATCAGAGCTTGACAAACTGGTCATTTTTGGTGAGTTCTCTGTCTCGATCAATACGGAAAAAGCATCCTCCTACGTTGGATGCTCTCCTGGTATCAGAGCTTGACAAACTGGTCATTTTTGGTGAGTTCTCTGTCTCGATCAACACGGAAAAAGCATCCTTCTGCATTGGATGCTCTCCTGGTATCAGAGCTTCACAAACTGGTCATTTTTGATGAGTTCTCTGTCTCGATCAACACGGAAAAAGCATCCTCCTGCGTTGGATGCTCTCCTGGTATCAGAGCTTGACAAACTGGTCATTTTAGTGAGTTCTCTGTCTCGATCAACACGGAAAAAGCATCCTCCTGCATTGGATGCTCTCCTGGTATCAGAGCTTGACAAACTGGTCACTTTTAGTGAGTTCTCTGTCTCGATCAACACGGAAAAAGCATCCTCCTGCGTTGGATGCTCTCCTGGTATCAGAGCTTGACAAACTGGTCATTTTTGGTGAGTTCTCTGTCTCGATCAACACGGAAAAAGCATCCTCCTGCGTTGGATGCTCTCCTGGTATCAGAGCTTGACAAACTGATCATTTTTGGTGAGTTCTCTGTCTCGATCAACACGGAAAAAGCATCTTTCTGCATTGGATGCTCTCCTGGTATCAGAGCTTGACAAACTGGTCACTTTTGGTGAGTTCTCTGTCTCGATCAACACGGAAAAAGCATCCTCCTGCATTGGATGCTCTCCTGGTATCAGAGCTTGACAAACTGATCATTTTTGGTGAGTTCTCTGTCTCGATCAACACGGAAAAAGCATCCTCCTGCATTGGATGCTCTCCTGGTATCAGAGCTTGACAAACTGGTCATTTTTGGTCTCCATCAACACGGAAAAAGCATCCTCCTGCATTGGATGCTCTCCTGGTATCAGAGCTTGACAAACTGATCATTTTTGGTGAGTTCTCTGTCTCGATCAACACGGAAAAAGCATCTTTCTGCATTGGATGCTCTCCTGGTATCAGAGCTTCACAAACTGGTCACTTTTGGTGAGTTCTCTGTCTCGATCAACACGGAAAAAGCATCCTCCTGCATTGGATGCTCTCCTGGTATCAGAGCTTCACAAACTGATCATTTTTGGTGAGTTCTCTGTCTCGATCAACACGGAAAAAGCATCCTCCTGCGTTGGATACCCTCTTGGTATCGGAGCTTCACAAAATGGTCATTTTTGGTGAGTTCTCTGTCTCGATCAACACGGAAAAAGCATCCTCCTGCGTTGGATGCTCTCCTGGTATCAGAGCTTCACAAACTGGTCATTTTTGGTGAGTTCTCTGTCTCGATCAACACGGAAAAAGCATCCTCCTACGTTGGATGCTCTCCTGGTATCAGAGCTTGACAAACTGGTCATTTTTGGTCTCCATCACCACGGAAAAAGCATCCTCCTGCATTGGATGCTCTCCTGGTATCAGAGCTTGACAAACTGATCATTTTTGGTGAGTTCTCTGTCTCGATCAACACGGAAAAAGCATCCTCCTGCATTGGATGCTCTTCTGGTATCAGAGCTTGACAAACTGGTCATTTTTGGTGAGTTCTCTGTCTCGATCAACACGGAAAAAGCATCCTCCTGCGTTGGATGCTCTCCTAGTATCAGAGCTTGACAAACTAGTCATTTTTGATGAGTTCTCTGTCTCGATCAACACGGAAAAAGCATCCTCCTGCATTGGATGCTCTCCTGGTATCAGAGCTTGAAAAACTGGTCATTTTAGTGAGTTCTCTGTCTCGATCAACACGGAAAAAGCATCCTCCTGCGTTGGATGCTCTCCTGGTATCAGAGCTTAACAAACTGGTCATTTTTGGTGAGTTCTCTGTCTCGATCAACACGGAAAAAGCATCCTCCTGCGTTGGATGCTCTCCTGGTATCAGAGCTTGACAAACTGTTCATTTTTGGCGAATTCTCTGTCTCGATAAACACGGAAAAAGCATCCTTCTGAATTGGATGCTCTCCTGGTATCAGAGCTTCACAAACTGGTCATTTTTGGTGAGTTCTCTGTCTCGATCAACACGGAAAAAGCATCCTCCTACGTTGGATGCTCTCCTGGTATCAGAGCTTGACAAACTGGTCATTTTTGGTGAGTTCTCTGTCTCGATCAACACGGAAAAAGCATCCTCCTGCGTTGGATACCCTCTTGGTATCGGAGCTTCACAAACTGGTCATTTTTGGTGAGTTCTCTGTCTCGATCAACACGGAAAAAGCATCCTCCTGCGTTGGATGCTCTCCTAGTATCAGAGCTTCACAAACTGGTCATTTTTGGTAGGTTCTCTGTCTCGATCAACACGGAAAAAGCATCCTCCTACGTTGGATGCTCTCCTGGTATCAGAGCTTCACAAACTGGTCATTTTTGGTGAGTTCTCTGTCTCGATCAACACGGAAAAAGCATCCTCCTACGTTGGATGCTCTCCTGGTATCAGAGCTTGACAAACTGGTCATTTTTGGTGAGTTCTCTGTCTCGATCAACACGGAAAAAGCATCCTCCTGCGTTGGATACCCTCTTGGTATCGGAGCTTCACAAACTGGTCATTTTTGGTGAGTTCTCTGTCTCGATCAACACGGAAAAAGCATCCTCCTGCATTGGATGCTCTTCTGGTATCAGAGCTTGACAAACTGGTCATTTTTGGTGAGTTCTCTGTCTCGATCAACACGGAAAAAGCATCCTCCTGCGTTGGATGCTCTCCTAGTATCAGAGCTTGACAAACTAGTCATTTTTGATGAGTTCTCTGTCTCGATCAACACGGAAAAAGCATCCTCCTGCATTGGATGCTCTCCTGGTATCAGAGCTTGAAAAACTGGTCATTTTAGTGAGTTCTCTGTCTCGATCAACACGGAAAAAGCATCCTCCTGCGTTGGATGCTCTCCTGGTATCAGAGCTTAACAAACTGGTCATTTTTGGTGAGTTCTCTGTCTCGATCAACACGGAAAAAGCATCCTCCTGCGTTGGATGCTCTCCTGGTATCAGAGCTTGACAAACTGTTCATTTTTGGCGAATTCTCTGTCTCGATAAACACGGAAAAAGCATCCTTCTGAATTGGATGCTCTCCTGGTATCAGAGCTTCACAAACTGGTCATTTTTGGTGAGTTCTCTGTCTCGATCAACACGGAAAAAGCATCCTCCTACGTTGGATGCTCTCCTGGTATCAGAGCTTGACAAACTGGTCATTTTTGGTGAGTTCTCTGTCTCGATCAACACGGAAAAAGCATCCTCCTGCGTTGGATACCCTCTTGGTATCGGAGCTTCACAAACTGGTCATTTTTGGTGAGTTCTCTGTCTCGATCAACACGGAAAAAGCATCCTCCTGCGTTGGATGCTCTCCTAGTATCAGAGCTTCACAAACTGGTCATTTTTGGTAGGTTCTCTGTCTCGATCAACACGGAAAAAGCATCCTCCTACGTTGGATGCTCTCCTGGTATCAGAGCTTGACAAACTGGTCATTTTTGGTCTCCATCAACACGGAAAAAGCATCCTCCTGCATTGGATGCTCTCCTGGTATCAGAGCTTGACAAACTGATCATTTTTGGTGAGTTCTCTGTCTCGATCAACACGGAAAAAGCATCCTCCTGCATTGGATGCTCTTCTGGTATCAGAGCTTGACAAACTGGTCATTTTTGGTGAGTTCTCTGTCTCGATCAACACGGAAAAAGCATCCTCCTGCGTTGGATGCTCTTCTGGTAACAGAGCTTGACAAACTGATCATTTTTGGTGAGTTCTCTGTCTCGATCAACACGGAAAAAGCATCCTCCTGCGTTGGATGCTCTCCTGGTATCAGAGCTTCACAAACTGGTCATTTTTGGTGAGTTCTCTGTCTCGATCAACACGGAAAAAGCATCCTCCTGCGTTGGATACTCTCCTGGTATCAGAGCTTCACAAACTGATCATTTTTGGTGAGTTCTCTGTCTCGATCAACACGGAAAAAGCATCCTCCTACATTGGATGCTCTCCTGGTATCAGAGCTTGACAAACTGGTCATTTTTGGAAGGTTCTCTGTCTCGATCAGCACGGAAAAAGCATCATCCTGCGTTGGATGCTCTCCTGGTATCAAAGCTTGACAAACTGATCATTTTTGTTGAGTTCTCTGTCTCGATCAACACGGAAAAAGCATCCTCCTGCATTGGATGCTCTTCTGGTATCAGAGCTCGACAAACTGGTCATTTTTGGTGAGTTCTCTGTCTCGATCAACACGGAAAAAGCATCCTCCTGCATTGGATGCTCTCCTGGTATCAGAGCTTGACAAATTGGTCATTTTTGGTGAGTTCTCCGTCTCGATCAACACGGAAAAAGCATCCTCCTGCATTGGATGCTCTTCTGGTATCAGAGCTTGACAAACTGGTCATTTTTGGTAGGTTCTCTGTCTCGATCAACACGGAAAAAGCATCCTCCTGCGTTGGATGCTCTCCTGGTATCAGAGCTTGACAATCGTCATTTTTGGTCTCGATCAACACGGAAAAAGCATCCTCCTGCATTGGATGCTCTCCTGGTATCAGAGCTTGACAAACTGATCATTTTTGGTAGGTTCTCTGTCTCGATCAGCACGGAAAAAGCATCCTCCTGCGTTGGATACTCTCCTGGTATCAGAGCTTCACAAACTGGTCATTTTTGGTGAGTTCTCTGTCTCGATCAACACGGAAAAAGCATCCTCCTGCATTGGATGCTCTTCTGATATCAGAGCTTGACAAACTGGTCATTTTTGGTGAGTTCTCTGTCTCGATCAACACGGAAAAAGCATCCTCCTGCGTTGGATGCTCTCCTGGTATCAGAGCTTGACAAACTGGTCATTTTAGTGAGTTCTCTGTCTCGATCGTTACGGAAAAAGCATCCTTCTGCGTTGGATGCTCTCCTGGTATCAGAGCTTGACAAACTGGTCATTTTTGGTGAGTTCTCTGTCTCGATCAACATGGAAAAAGCATCCTCCTGCGTTGGATGCTCTCCTGGTATCAGAGCTTGACAAACTGGTCATTTTTGGTAGGTTCTCTGTCTCGATCAACACGGAAAAAGCATCCTTCTGCGTTGGATGCTCTCCTGGTATCAGAAGCTTGAAAAACTGGTCATTTTTGGCGCGTTTTCTGGCTCGATCGACATGGAAAAAGCATCCTCTTGCTTTGGATGCTCTCCTGGTATCAGGAGCTTGACAAACTGGTCATTTTTGGCGCGTTTTCTGGCTCGATCGTTACGGAAAAAAGCATCCTCCTGCGTTGGATGCTCTCCTGGTATCAGAGCTTGAAAAACTGGTCATTTTTGGCGCGTTTTCTGGCTCGATCGACACGGAAAAAGCATCCTCCTACGTTGGATGCTCTCCTGGTGTCAGGAGCTTGAAAAACTGGTCATTTTTAGCGTGTTTTCTGGCTCGATTGACACGGAAAAAGCATGCTCCTGCGTTGGATGCCTCCCTGGTATCAGGAGCTTAAAAAACTGGTCATTTTTGGCGCGTTTTCTGGCTCGATCGTCACAGAAAAAGCATCCTCCTGCGTTGGATGCTCTCCTGGTATCAAAGCTTGACAAACTGGTCAATTTTTGCACGGTTTCTGGCTCGATCGACAAGGAAAAAGCATCCTTCTGCGTTGGATGCTCTTTTGGTACTACACGTTCAGAAACTGGTAGTTTTCGAAGAAATTTTTCGCGAACAACGGGAAAGTTAGTGTTTAAACATTGCATACCTTTCGGCGGTTTTCGATCAAATTTGCTGTACTAGGTGCTTCCTCTTCCGTGGATGCGTGGATTTAATACAACAAACAGCGAATTTTCTCACTGCGAAATTTCGCAAAGTAGCTCAATCTTGCAAAAAAAAAACGCACATCTCATTTGGAAATAATTTGGCCCCTACTGAGACTGTCATATCATTACATTGTTCTACACGTCGGCTCGTTATGCTGCTCCTCATGCAAATTGGAACGCATCAATCTTCTCATTGTTGAATAAATTCGGTTATAACCTACAACTTATAAAAATATTTAATATTCAACATAACCTATACCGATTTGTGAACCAATGACAGTCAAAATTGAGCTATTTCATACAAGCGATGAAAACGACAAGCCGTTTTTTGTATATGAACCTATCATCGCATTTCATCGAATAGCATTGCGAAATTTCGCACTGAGAAAAATCGCTGCATGTCTATTTGCACGGGTAAGTGAGCATGTGTGCGATTTTTTTTGTTGATATCATTAAACGAAGGAGGGTTAATGACCGAAATATGTCGAATTAATCGCGATCGAACATTTGTATACAGAGATAGGTAACAAATAGCTTCTTTAAAAAGTTTTGTAAGCAATACATTTTACGGCCAATAATTGTCTTCCACCTGTCCATGTCGGGCAACTTCACTACATCTTTGAACTTAGCAAAACAAAGATTTAATAGCTATATGGCCTTTACTGAACTTTCTCCCCATACAAATCAACTCCCCGGTGTGCATAAGTGCATTAAAAGGCATGTTGCTGTTCTTGCTTGTGTTTCTTATGTGAGTGCGCTGTGCTTGTTGAATGTCTCACTTTGACCATCTTCCAAACGTTCGAGACTATGTCAACGAAGCCATCGAAGCACCAGTAGGCAAGCCGAAGAACCTTAGCCCGTTTATTTAGTGTTTACTGTCCATCGGGATCGTTCCCCCGCACCCTCGTTACTCGGCAGACCGAAACCGGTCGATGCGCACAGTGCAAGCACAACTTTTACAGCAAGCAAACGGTTACGAAACATGACCGCAAGAAAGTTTCGCCGGTTTGCCGGTGCAAAAAAGGGTCGCCTACGTGGTCGGGTGCCAGAGCTGAGTAGGTAAATGAAAACAATTAATGTTTTTCGTCCCGGTCCGGTTGCTGCCGATTACCCTTGGCCCTCGTGCCACATCTTACGACTGCACAGGGAATTGGCGCACTGGCTGCGGGCAGTCCCCCATTTACTCGGGGTACCTTTTTCCCCCCCGATTGGTCAACTCGGTGTGTGTGTGTTTGTGGTGGTAGTATAAGGGCAATCTCTGGTCCCGGGAACGGCACGATCCGCTCCTTTTGCTGGAACTATTTACCCGTACGACCCGTCGTTCATTGAAGTCCTGTAAGGACGAGATAAGAAAACTGAACCCCCTCAACCGTAGAAAACCCACCGCTCCAGTCCACTGAGTCACCGCGGTGGAGTTTGCTCTTGCCAAGACGCCTGAACTGTTTACTGAACATCCGGCGACAACGCTAGCATGGTTTTATCACGGTGAAGTACGGCCAGACTCACCAACGGACCGACGTTTTTGTTCAATCGAGCTCCGTACTGGATGTCCTTTTTTCTTGGTTTTGTGTCCGTTTTTTTTTTTGTTTCTATTCTTCCCATTCCGTCCGGTATTTATGTGTATTTACATGCCTTACCGAATCAATTTCACTCAATTTAACTTCTCGTCCTCGAGGGCTATTACGAGGTCTGGACAGGAAAGTACTGTACCGCCCGGTATCCCATCCTGGCCGGTGGGCACTTTTGGGTGTGGGGAGACGATTACACAGCGGGCCCTCGACCGTAAAATGGATGGTGATCGATGACTCTATTAGTAATGCGCCTAATTTAGTGCAACTCGGGAATGTTATGAAGCG
The DNA here is from genome assembly GCF_943734755.1 of Anopheles moucheti. Lineage (NCBI taxonomy): Eukaryota > Metazoa > Arthropoda > Insecta > Diptera > Culicidae > Anopheles > Anopheles moucheti. The sequence continues at coordinate 26,160,542 of NC_069140.1, forward strand.
TGCCGTAGAAATGGTCAACTAACCCAAGGTGGCGCGATGCGCCTGGGGGTGTTTGTATAACTCAATGCTGGCATATTTATAACTTTTTTATGTTCCGATGCAATTTTTTTCTTCGTTGCTATTCTTGTGCATAATTAGCACAAGGGTTTTGATACATGATGGACAAGGGACATGATATTTTATTATTTCACTTTCGTGCAACGCTAGTTAATATTTTAAATATTTAGAGGAAAACAGAATGTTCTTTAAGTTTAATCAGCTTTATTTTCAACTAAGGATTATAAACAGAATCCCAATCATTATATATCAAATATATATTTATTATTTGACTAACCGGTACCTTTTTAGTGAAATAATCGCACCCTACTTTAATTAAGTAAATTTCAAATTTTTATAATCAATTAAGTTAAATTAATACAACACATCCACATTTCCACATTAATTTTCCATGGATTTTGAGATTGATGTTAGAAATATTTTAAATTATATTTTAGAAGTATAGCCCACATTGAAACCAATTACTAAACGCATGTTGTCGATATATATATATGAGTTGGATAACTGTCAATAGTTCTTGTTGATGAAGCCTACTGGAGCGTATTCACATTTATGTAAAACGTGCAAACATTAAGAGGCATGTATGCTAATCTAACTGGGTCACAAATCGACCAAAACTTTTACCTTTCTGACTGGGTACCATTCATCGATGCATTCGAAACCAATTCAAACTATATTCATGCAAACCAACCAACCCACCCAGACGCATTTCAATGCTCCACCGCCAAACAACTGCACGCCATCCTAGCACTATTCAAACAGCACAATAGTACGCACAAAACAACGATAGGGTGATCAACACACTTTCGACACACCGGGCACCACTCTAAACACATTCGTGTGCCCCATGACACCTTCTCCCAAAAAGCTCCCCTACTCCCGGGTGGGTAATGAATATGAAATGCTAATGAGACTACAATAAATATTAATCAACAACTGCACTATAAATGTAAATATCACCTCATAAATTAATGACCCCAGTGTGGATGAGGTTGTGACCTGTGCCGTCGTCGGTCGGCTCCAGTCGCTGTCGCATCGCCACACACACACAAACACCGACGAGATAATGATCTAAATTATTATTAGGTGGTCAGTAGCGGTGAAAAGCGCCACGGAACCTGTATGCAGCTGTATGTTTGTACGGCACCCGTGGAGCATAATTAAGGGAGGCTGCATTTGAAAGTCAATAACGCAGCAGCAGGCAGCCGGTTTTCAATCGTCAATCGATCGGATGCTGGCAATTAGCGATAGATCGCCGCGCGGGATATTATTTTATACGGTGTCATGTAGCGAAATGATGCGGGAACAAACACGGGAGTTCCGGAGTTGCTGCACTAGCTGCTAGTTTAGAAGTTTTTGTTTTGTTTTGCTATAGTTTAGCTAACTTCATCGGAAGGTGGCATGTTTAAATATCAAGTCATTCGTGCAATTTGTTTTCCATTCGATAATAATACTCCAATCACCCGGAAGAGAAGGGGGGAAGCGCATAAACAATCGCTTCCGACGAGGGAAAACTATTCAAAAACAATTATTTCTACATCCTTTTTTCGCTTGTCAGGTCTTACTCAGGGTTCTCTTATTTAAATTTTCTGTTCATTATGGAACGTCCGCCGGGTGGGGTGGGAACGTCTTAATCGAAAAACTTTTCGTGCGGTGCACTATGCGCTCTTATCTCACGGTTTGGTCGTTGTTCACCATCGTCAAACAACTCGCAACACTAAAGCTGAACTCTGTTCATAAATTATCTCTCTCGTGCTTTCTCCGTGCACCCGGTTCCCGTGCGGATGACCAGCAACGCGTTTTCACTGCTTACTGTTTTAAAACCGAGTAACACGGGCTGGGAAAATTAGGTGGTGCGGAAAATGTACGACGGAAGGCGCTACCACAATCAATTTTCCAAAGCTAACACCACCCGAAAAACTCTACCACCACTATCACCACGGCCGGCGATATTTATTTATTGTTGTAGCAACTTTTTCACTTATCAGCTTCGGAATCTTTACGGTGCGCTTTAGTGGCGTTCGTACCAATCACTTCCGGTATATTGTTGCGCTGCTGACTTCCGTTTCGACGAGTAACCATGGGTGGAGGTCTGCTTCGTGCGAGTTCCTGCCGTTGATGGACGATCGGTGCGTTTCGGTTGCCCGAAAGGGTTCCGTGTGCCATTCGAGCTCGTGAGCAGCTGGTAGCGATGGGACAATCCTTCGTACCGCTCAATCGCATCCCCATCCGATCCGATGCTGGACCCATCGCGCGTTGTATCTTCAACCGAGGCCGAACTTTGTTCGAGGCTGGTGGCAATGTCCTTGCGCCGTGTTGCACCGGCCGTCATGACCATAACGGTCGGGTTCATTGTCTCCATGTGTTCCTTGAGGCAGCTTTGCAGCAGGTTGAGGAAGTAGAGAAATGCCAACAGGGTAAGGGCGGACAGGGCCGCACCTTTGCCCTTGCCCGATTTTCCGTGCGATGGAGCCGGCCACAGTGGAGGCAGCGAGTGAATGATGGCCGGAGGTGTCGGATGGGGTGGAGGGTGTGGCGGTGGCGGAGGGTGGTAATCGTATCCTCCGGAGCTTCCGTGGGCACTGCCTCCGTACCCGTCGGCCGACGAGCTGAACTTCATACCGTATCCCTGCGATCCATCGCCGGCAGCAACAAGCGAATGCACCGGATGGTGCATTGGATGGCCCGCGTAAAACGACGACACATCGTACGGTGATCCATACCCCGGTGACAGCGGCATGGTCGGCTCTAACCCACCGGATGCGTACGGGTTCCAGCGGTTCTGTACGAGCTGGCTACGATCGACAGCTCGCGGTAGGACAGCACCAATCGAATTCACCACCATCGCCGCTACGATGCAACTGTCGCACTCTCGGTTAGACGAATGCAGCGCACCAAGCCATTCCATGCGACCAGCGTCAATTGGCACTGATTCTGACACCGAAAGGCAGAGCCGTGCAAAACACGACTCACGAGAAAACGCGAGAGAAAGTGGAAACCGGGCGACCGGCTACTGCTGGAAGCACCGGCAACCGGTAGGGAAATTAAAAGGAAAATCTTCCCATTAAAAACATATGCTTAATCTGTACCGAGGCGAATCGGTGCGTGTGACGCAAGGGCGACTGTTGGGCGAGTGAGCAAGGTACCGAACTCGTTTGACTCGAGTGACGATTCAACGCTCCAGCGAAGTACAATGGCTGTGACTCAGAGTGGTGAAAACAAATGGAAATTACCACTCATTACAAGGCTTGTTAAATGTCTATCATGAAGGGGTACCCTCTCTTAGTCGAAGTTGCATTCGAAGACACACAACTCAACACACAAATAGACGTACAAAGTGTTTAAACAAAGGAAAGTACAAAGAGCCTCCAGTGTTGTTGAAACTTAACCCGAAGTTTATCTTATTCTCTAATGATTTATAAACATTTATAAAACCGAACGGAATGGATCCGACAGGTGTAGAACTATATTTTGTGCACAGAAAAGCCCAAGGCTTTAAAGTCGTGGTCGGTGCGTTCACGAAAGTTTGGTGAAGTTCTGCTATAGTTCAAGTATAAACCCCGATAAGAGTGAACGGATAAATGAGTCGATATTGATACTAAGAATTCCTTCATTTTCTTGCGAATTCTAGTTTTGGACTGAACGATACTGAACGATGAAATTAAACAAAGTCTTACTCCGAAACCTAACCTTGAAGTCTTGATCAAAGCAAAGCGCTTTGAACATCGTTAGTTTGTATCACGAATTGCAGTTTAGTATAGAATACTGCATTAAGAAATAAAATGTTTGTCCATTAGCAACTATTTATCAAACACCAAAAGGTACAGTCGTTGACAATCAATGAGATCAGAAGCTGATGATCTGGAAAAATGTATCGATCATCAGATATGACTTGCACTGTGCCACATGTGAAATTGTCAATCAGTATAGGTTCTAAGATGTTAATATGCGGTACTCCTAAAACGTTCGTGAAGAGTCTAGATGTGTTGAATGGAAGACTCGTTTGTTAAGTTGTAAGCAAACCTTATATTACTTAACAATTAGCTTCAGTTCACAATTTCATTGCCAAGAAGCCAAAACCCGATAAAACTCTGTACAACATGGGATGTCTTTAACACTTTGTTGACGGGGGACGGACATGTCCGTCCTCGCTCAGCCGAACGTTGTTGACGGGTGACGGACATGTCCGTCCTGAAGACCGGCGCATCGATGAAAGACGCGCGCGCACATACATGCACACGGGCTATTTCTGATTGTGTTCTTTTCTGGATTATTTTCTGGACGTTCTAAGCTAATGATGAAAGATTTCAGGTAATGAATGACATCGTGCGACGGAACACGCTAAGCTCTCCAGCGCCTAAGATAACAAATGTTTGCGGCGATACCAGCACGTTCTGGCTAAAAATCGCCCGTCAACAAAGTGTTAAAATATTCCCATAACTCTTGGATCATAATTTGATGCATACGAGAATGTTTCTTCTAACGAGCTTCTAAACAGCATCGTGCAGATGAAAATTTTATATCCATGGAATACTGTTTGTCATCCGTGTTTTACTTAGCTTAGGGGAGCGTTTTCACATTTCTGGCTGCATATTTTGCATGTTTCGACGATGAAATATTTGTTTGAAAGAAGCAACTTTACACAGTATCATATAAAAATTCCTAAACGTCCCTCACCAATGTACATTAACATTGTTTATGCTACAAAGAAAAAACACACAACCCACTCAATTCTCTCGGGTTGTCTGTTGTTGCGCTGCTGTTTAGACGAGACGATTTTGAGAAGAACAGATTAAATTTTATTTTTTGTGATACTTTTTTTTCTAAACTACACATGCAAAATGAGTTCCAGTCGAGGCAGGGTTGAAAAACGTCATAGCTTGCAGGATTGATGCAAACGTTGCACATGGGATTTAAATAGCATCCTACCACGCTACTACCGAACGACGCCTTTTGTGGCCAATAGATTGACGTATGAATTGTCAAACCAGTTCACCACCCCGAAGGCAGAAGCACCCATTTGACCCGATGTGAAGACCGCCAACGGTCGTTAGGATCGTTTAATCTCCGCCCAAGCTCGCTTGGGGATACGCGGCTACTCACCTCCCGAACTCCCAAAGCGTTGGGGATGACACATGGATTAAGTGAAAAACGGTAGAAAAAAAAACTGCTCTGCTTCTGCTTGGACTGTTAACCAAGCTTGCCAAGCCGCCAAAACACTTCCGCCTCTTCGCCGGGTTTTGGAACCATTGTTGGCATTTCGTAGCGGTTTGGCATGGGACGACGGAATTAGCCGACAGGACGAGAAGATCAAACGCCGACATGAAGCCCTGCCCCAGGGGATGGCGCATTTTTACAGTTTCTCTCTCTCTCTATCTCTCTCTCTCTCTGTCTCCTCAGAAACCCACCTTCTCTACATCCTTCCCTCTGAGCGAGGGAGTATCTCCACATCTGGTACTCATCACCGAGGCGTCCTTTTTGCGTTCTTGCATTAATTCGCGTACCGTGCCAGGGTAACTGCAGCGCGTCCGGTGGGAGTTGTGTGACTTCAAAAGCAGAAGTTAATTTCGTCCCATTTTGTCGCCTTTCAAACCACTTCAGAGCGAAGCGTAAACCTAGAACGGGTGAGGACACTCCGGCAATATGGAAATTCCAAAACCCTCACACGGTTTTCCTTTCTTTCGTTTGCTGAATTATTTATTAACTTTTTAACTGGATTTTTCCCTTGCCAGCTTATCGCGATGTATAAAATGGCTTTATCTGGCGATTTTTGTTCGCCTTGGTCCATTTACTTTTTTTTTCCTAACGTTGCTGCGGGCTACATTGGACGATTGGACTACCGGTTAGCGGAAATGGGTGGGACCATTCTTGTTGCTTTTGCTGCCAATGCCCAAAAGCGTTGTTGGCGCTGCAATGGAGTCGCTTTGTGCTGTCGCACTGCAATGGGAAGGTAACATTTTCTTTTCGCACGAGTATTTTACCGCGCACAAAGCGAAGCGTGTCTCGCCAGCTTCGATTTACATCGGGCGATGGATGGATCTTGACTTGATCCATCCAGCCCCACATTCCATCCTTTAGTCTTTTTTGCCCTTCGCCAGAGTGGTGCTATTAGTAAAGTGTATCCCATTCATCAGCTCAGACGTGGTTTTGTTTGTTGAGCCTATCTGCAAGAATGCACCTCATCGAGCATCGCATCGGTTAGCATTTTATCTAGCTTTTTTTCCTGGGAAAATTGAAGTGATAACGAGGCAACAAATAATGTTCGCACGAGATTTCCATCTATCTACAGAGTATTATCAAAGGGCGTTAGTTGGGTCTTTATATCTTTTAATCTGCTTTTAAGCTGCCAAACATTAAAAAATAAAGTTACTTGATAAATTTTATTATTATTCACTGCGATAGAGTGGTAAGGAATATTTTAAAGTATTAAGGAGTGATTTTTCGTTTTGCATTTAGCTTTGTGAGGTTTTTTTTCTCTTTGCTAGTTATTTGATTTTATCTTTATTATGGAAAATTACGGCTCACTGCGGCTCTTATGCAGAAGAGTTTAAAATATTCACAAGGCATTTCCTCCTTGCTATTTGTCTAGCGTTGCACATGTTCGGTGAAGTTGTTATTTGATGATAATATTTGTTGAAATTGTATTTTATATTTAAACATTGTTTTTAATCGTGTTTGACGAGAGATAAAGATGGGCTGTTTGACAAGACAGACATCTTGAAGGTGGTGAAGACCAGAAGGATTTGATGGTTGGGTTACGTGATGAGGATATTCTCTCAGCCAGGGGCTCGTCAGAAACCAAGGCATGGTCAACTGTAGATGAACAATAATAAATTAGAGGTATTTTTAACCATAACGTTCGCTTTACTAAAACAGTTTTGTTTCTGAATGTTATATTAGTTGTAAGGATATAACCTATTCCTATTACAATAAAACTTATCCTTACTGTAAACTATATGCCCAACAAAAAAAGCTTTTGTAAGTATATTCAGACATGAGACATAAAAGCCGAGACATTCGTCCGGAACAAATGTAATTAGTCTGGCAGGGCTTGTCCGTTGTTGTTTGGAAAGCCATTGTACGGGACGACTGATGTTTTGGCCAATATTTATGTTGAACATTATTTGAGTGTCAAGAAGTTATTTCCATTTGCTTATGGCTACTTTGTTGCCTGCAGCGGCGGATCAAACGGTAGGCGGAGTAGGCGGTCGCCTAGGGCCTCACGGTGTTAGGGGCCCCAAAAAATTGGTACCGATTGTACAATTTTTGGAAATTTAACAGCAGAGTTAATTTATAGCACAAAATCTAATTAAAAAGGTAAATAATTGATCAAAAATATCCTTGGATTTTATATATCTTTGGTTATATAAAACATTTGTTTCTATTTGATTAGTTATATCGGCCCTGTTACACGGGTACGCAAGAGAAGTATGCAGTGTACTCAAACTCCTTTTCTTTATCGGCACGACATCTTCAGGATGTTTAAGCCTACCATTTCTGGCTTTTTTTACTTTATTTACCCGTAGGATAGTCACCGGAAATAATAAGCAGCGTGGAATAAATTTGCCCATCACTATTGCATTGCATACTATCAAACCCGTGAGAGCGATCGCTAATGTAAGATCGATAAAACGGAAAGCATCCTTCATCTAGCTCAAACTTTCCGTCGGCTGGTACGAAATTCCATTCAAAACCAGCTGATTTCAGCTTCCCGATACCAGGAAACCATCCACGGAAGAGGTAACACCTTGTACATCAATTTTGCTCAAAAACCGCCGAAAGGTATACAATATTTAAAACTAACTTTCCCGTTGGTCGAGTAAAATTTTGCAGCAATTTTGCTCAAAAATCGCCGAAAGTTATGCAATGTTTAAACACTAACTTTCGCGTTGGTCATGAAAATTTTCTTGGAAAACTACCAGTTTTCGAATGTATAGTACCAGGAGAGCATCCACGGAAGAGGTAGCTCCTGGTATTGCGCCGGAAGGTATGCAATCAACTTGCAATGCAATACGCCGTAAGGTATGCAATGTTTAAACACTAACTTTTCATACAAACCAGCTGTTTTCAGATTTCCGATACCAGGAGAGCATGTTTTTCAAGAGGTAACACCAGGTACCAGCAGAGCAAGATGGCGCCCAATATTTCATGAAATATTTCATGAAATGTTTCATGAAATATTTCATGAAATGTTTCATGAAATATTTCATGAAATATTTCATGAAATATTTCATGAAATGTTTCATGAAATGTTTCATGAATGAAATTTTCATGAATGAAATTTTCATGAATGAAATTTTTATGAATGAAATTTTCATGAATGAAATTTTCATGAATGAAATTTTCATGAATGAAATTTTTAAGAATGAAATTTTCATGAATGAAATTTCCATGAATGAAATTTTCATGAATGAAATTTTCATGAATGAAATTTTCATGAATGAAATTTTTATGAATGAAATTTTTATGAATGAAATTTTCATGAATGAAATTTTCCTGAATGAAATTTTTATGAATGAAATTTTCATGAATGAAATTTTTATGAATGAAATTTTTATGAATGAAATTTTTATGAATGAAATTTTTATGAATGAAATTTTCATGAATGAAATTTTCATGAATGAAATTTCCATGAATGAAATTTTCATGAATGAAATTTTCATGAATGAAATTTTATGAATGAAATTTTCATGAATGAAATTTTCACGAATGAAATTTTCATGAATGAAATTTTCATGAATGAAATTTTCATGAATGAAATTTTCATGAATGAAATTTTCATGAATGAAATTTTCATGAATGAAATTTTCATGAATGAAATTTCCATGAATGAAATTTTTATGAATGAAATTTTCATGAATGAAATTTTCATGAATGAAATTTTCATGAATGAAATTTTCATGAATGAAATTTTTATGAATGAAATGTTCATGAATGAAATTTTCATGAATGAAATTTCCATGAATGAAATTTTCACGAATGAAATTTTCATGAATGAAATTTTATGAATGAAATTTTTATGAATGATCATGAAATATTTCATGAAATTTTTCATGAAATATTTCATGAAATATTTCATTAAATTTTCATGAAATTTTCATGAAATATTTCATGAAACATTTCATGAAATATTTCATGAAACATTTCATGAAATATTTCATGAAATATTGGGCGCCATCTTGCTCTGCTGGTACCAGGTGTTACCTCTTGAAAAACATGCTCTCCTGGTATCGGAAATCTGAAAACAGCTGGTTTGTATGAAAAGTTAGTGTTTAAACATTGCATACCTTACGGCGTATTGCATTGCAAGTTGATTGCATACCTTCCGGCGCAATACCAGGAGCTACCTCTTCCGTGGATGCTCTCCTGGTACTATACATTCGAAAACTGGTAGTTTTCCAAGAAAATTTTCATGACCAACGCGAAAGTTAGTGTTTAAACATTGCATAACTTTCGGCGATTTTTGAGCAAAATTGCTGCAAAATTTTACTCGACCAACGGGAAAGTTAGTTTTAAATATTGTATACCTTTCGGCGGTTTTTGAGCAAAATTGATGTACAAGGTGTTACCTCTTCCGTGGATGGTTTCCTGGTATCGGGAAGCTGAAATCAGCTGGTTTTGAATGGAATTTCGTACCAGCCGACGGAAAGTTTGAGCTAGATGAAGGATGCTTTCCGTTTTATCGATCTTACATTAGCGATCGCTCTCACGGGTTTGATAGTATGCAATGCAATAGTGATGGGCAAATTTATTCCACGCTGCTTATTATTTCCGGTGACTATCCTACGGGTAAATAAAGTAAAAAAAGCCAGAAATGGTAGGCTTAAACATCCTGAAGATGTCGTGCCGATAAAGAAGAAGGAGTTTGAGTACACTGCATACTTCTCTTGCGTACCCGTGTAACAGGGCCGATATAACTAATCAAATAGAAACAAATGTTTTATATAACCAAAGATATATAAAATCCAAGGATATTTTTGATCAATTATTTACCTTTTTAATTAGATTTTGTGCTATAAATTAACTCTGCTGCTAAATTTCCAAAAATTGTACAATCGGTACCAATTTTTTGGGGCCCCCAACACGGCGAGGCCCTAGGCGACCGCCTACATCGCCTACCGTTTGATCCGCCGCTGTGTATGACTGAACATCCGTGTTAGTGGATTGCGTGTGATAAATACCCAGGATGCAGGATAGACTATATCGATTAAGTTCACCACCAACTAGTGCTTGATTGTTTTGTTAAGTTAAGTTAAGGTCAAAGAAGTATAACTGAGTGTTGCATGGCGAATCTCCCGGAAGCACAGCGAGCGAACCAAATCAATGGCAAAGTGCTCCTTGAATGCTGTAGTTGTAACTTCCACCACTCGCACCACAGCTTCTCGAAGTTGGCGCACGTATGAATGTAGCTCCATTTAGAAGAGTACTGATACTATAGTAACTGGTGTTAGTGGTAATATAGTCGTTTCCAATATTGTATTCGAAGATGATGATGGCCCTGGCGGACCATTTGAGTAAGTTGATTAGTCGCGGCCCTGCGGCGGTTCAAACGGTAGGCGGAGTAGGTCCCTTCTTACTGCGCTTTCAAGAGCTTCAATGTCCCCCTTCCCTCCTTCATCGTTTTTAAATTTAGAGGCCCCAACTATAATTCCGCTCTGGGCCTCCAAGGGGATTGATCCGCCACTAGTTGCCTGTGTATGATAAAAAAATGAATGTTTCAGACAGTGAGTTATCAATTTTGGTTTAGAATTTATTAGCATTTATTAGCAGAATTTAATTTATTAGAATTTCTATTTTACAAAGGCAGAATGTATTCTGTTTTGCTACGCATAGAAAGAAACAATCTTAGTTGATCTATTTCATTTTCCACATTAAAGCTTCCACGGAGCAAACAAACCCGCCTACTGGCATGAGCTTTTGGGCATGAAAATGATTCCCGAGCAACACCTTCATCATCGTTGTGCGAGAGGGCCGTATGAAACATGCTACCGTTTAATAATACAACCCGAGAACGTAAACGGTAACGCTGCCTCCCTTTACTAGCTATTATTTGTCGCGTCATAAAAACGCACTTGCGCACGTACACTCGCACACACCTGCCATTCTCATCGGTACTCTTCGGTGCTCTTATCAAGGCGCGTTCCATTATGGTCGCCGGTTGCTCATCATTATCATAACTATCGTAATCAAACCGTCTCCACAAAAGGCTGCCGGTCGAGCGACCCGGTGCGTTCGCCAGCAACCATCAGCGAAGCATTAAGTTACCCGTACCGTATACCGTGTGTGGGAGCCGGTGTGGGCTGCCACTGCCCGCTGTAAAGTGTACTAGGCCATCCGAAACACCACGTCATAAAACACCCGGTCGTACCACGGTCGGCGGGGGTTTTTTTTCTGCCGGCGATGAATAAAATATAGCGCACAGGAATTTTCATTAGTACACGTACAGCCGCGCTGCGTTTTTCTTTTCCCTTTTCACATCCGCTTCACCGGGGAAAGTTCTCACTTCCGGGTGACGCGAACGCTTTCCGCACGTTGTGGCAATGTATTAGCAAATCATCGTCACACTTCACGCGCGCGTCACACCTCCTCAACTCTGACATGTTTCCCCGGGATCAATCTTTGACTTGTGCCTTCGGTCGGGTGGGCGTTGCCGGCGCGGCCGAGATCGCGTTGCCTCTGGTCGGTCCGTTCCGGATCCGGTTTGCATTTTATTACCTACCTGCTACTGTGTCGGCACTGTGTCCATCTACGGGGTTCGGATCAAAAGAGCACAATGTGCGCCGGGAACGTCACAGCACGTGCGGAAAACTCACCCCAAACTCCGAACCCTCACAAGGAAAGGAGACAAAATGAAGCCACTCCACATGATCACACCAAACCCAAGCCGGAAGGAAACTCATTTCCATCTTCGCGGGTGTGTTGTTCTGCGTGTCTGTGTGTGTGTGTGTGTGCAGTAGCCACAAACAAGGTGTGCATGGAGTGGTGCTGTTTACGTACTTCTGGAAAGTTTCTAGTGGCTTCAGGCACGTCTTCCTCATCTAGGACGCTTCAGTACCACGCGAGATCCGCTCAGACGAAGCATAGTTCGATGTTGCTTGTTTCCGTGAGTCTGTGTGTGTTTATTTTTGATACACTCACATACACTCACATCTGTAACGCTTCAATTCCATTAAATAATTAGTTTTCACTTCAACTCGCTTCACACGTCACAACTAATCGCACTCTTTCTAGTGAAGTGTGACGCGCGAACATTCGTCCCATTCGGTGGAGCTTGCGACTCTCTCGCAGGGTTTGACACCATGTTTGCACCATGTCGTCACAGTGTGGACGATAGGACTGTGTTGTTCTTTTTTTGCTTAATATCTGTATGGTTTTAGAAAAAAGATATAGATCCTGTTCCTCGTTCGGTGACGCAAGGATGCCCAGCTCCCGCGCGAAAGCTGGGGCCAATGTTTCATGAATGTATAATTTATCTTTTAAATGTGACCACTGTACCATTTTCCTTGTTCGCGCTGTTAACACTGCAACTGCACTTACCCGTGTTGCACTTTTTTTTCTGATTTTGTTCTTACCATTTGCAGCGGTTTAGAGAACTGCATGCATGCGCTAGCTTTTAAGTGCTTCTTGTCAGCCGCCAAGAATATGTTAAACCTTCCATCATTGCAAAAAAAAGGAACCTTTCAAAGGAAAACACGCGGTACCCGCACAGTTTTCCACGCTTCCATTTGCGTTCGGTTTAATTGTATAATCATTGTTCCATATTCACAAGCCACACAAACCTCACGGGAAAGCATTTCCCTTTCCCTCCCCTGGTTCGTTTCTGTGCCACTGTGCCGTTCTACGGCCGACCAACGATCCTGATACCTGTTGTAAAGTTTTAACGAAACCGGGCTCATTACAATATTCATGGGCCCTTGAATCTTTCTTCGGAGTGCTGGATGGATGCAAATTTTGCGTGAAACCGTGAACGTTTTATGTGCTCGAAACAACATTTGCCCACCATTTTGGCACAGTGGGCGCAGACGGGGATAAACAAATATTATACAATTCTTTTTACCAACAGGTTCCAATGGAAGATTTGTAATGAAGAAATTAATTTAAAATAAAAACTAAAGATTTTCGGATTCACTTGGTAATGATGGAACCATTTCTCAAGCAGTAGTACGGATTTTTTGATTTTTTTAGATAAAAACAAAAGAAAAAAGAATTGAATTGATAAGAAAATAGATTGTTTTTCCAGTAAAAGGTTCAGTCAGCTGCTCAACAAATGCCAAAGCAAAGCATTTTGCTTGAAGGTTTGAACCAGGTTAGGCCATATTTCCCGTATTCCAAAAAAACTTAATAAACTTTTTTTTTGACGAAAAAACCAAAAAAAGGATTGTTGAACCAGATTTTTTAATACTGTTAAGAATGATACAGCCCTGTACCTGAATTATTTGACAGATTCAGGTTGAAAGCTTAAGCTTTCTAACTTATGATATGATCTGCCCCAAATGATGGCTGCTTTCCCACTGGAACTAATCATTTTTAATCATAACCCTACATTTTCTGATCCTTTCCAATCCGGTTCACAAAAACATCCACTGTGCGTTGTTGCGATTAAAAAAGAAAAGAAAACCGTGCCTCTCATGCGATGTTTTACGGCCGCTTTTATTGAATGGTTACATTTCGGGGTTTTCCGGCCTTAGAACAAAACCGAAAACCCTGACTCAAACTTCACCAAAGCAGCGTATGTGAGATGAAACCAATTCGTGGTATTTGTCGAAAAATTTGCACCCCTTTCGAGTGCGTTTGTTTTATTTTTCCACCCCGTTTATTTGCTTTATTTTGCTACTTTTTTTTTTTGGGGTACCATTCGGGAAACCGTAACACCGCATTCTAGCTGATCAGCGCACGGGCCCGTTCGATGGTAATTTTTTGGAAATTTGATACGTTTCCTGGAAGAAATAAAACCACCCTGTTCTCTGTCGACGTTTGTGAGTGTGGCAGAGTGCGGAGATGCATCATAAAATTTCACCTCCGTGCAGTTCTGTCCTCCGGTTTGTCACATATTGGATTTGGGGAATTGGGAAATGTGAAATCGCACCATTGTGCAAAAAGTCAGTTTGACTTGTTCTCGTGTGTCATCAATTTTTAAACGTCGTCAAATTTCCATTCTCCGCCTATCTGCCATTGGACCATCGGAAGAGGCAGGCCTCGGTTCGTTTGTTCTGAAACGTTTGTTCTGAAAAAAAAGGAATTCTTCATACCATCGTGTGTTTGCCAGCTCGCATTCCTGCCCGTTCCTTTGTGCGCGACTCTATTTAGATAAAACAGAGACACTGTTCAAACCCGGCCCGGTCGTGAATTTCTGGGCCATTCGTCAAACACTAAACAGCTGGAAGGTTGCACTACATAAAAGAAAAGTAAAAAGGAAAAGCTAGCTCCAAGCTAGCTAAACACCTTTGAACGCCGAACAATAAAAAAAAGCCAGCTCGCTGCAAAAGCTTCCGCATTGAAGTGTGTTTCGGGGAGGTTTTTTTTTATTGCGGTCGCGCTGTCTGTTTGGACAATTCTTCGGTTTTTCGCAATTCGGTCCCATATTTATCCATCATCGTGTGCTTTGTGTGCCCGAGAGTACGTCAACAATCTGTCCATCATGCTGTCGCAGAAATAATATTATTCAATTTCCAAAAGGTAACCGTCTCCTTAGGTACCGTGCAAATTCACTCTTGGCCCAGTCGATCAACCGTCGAAACAATCGATCGCACTGATCGAACCATGATCGTTGTCTGGGTGGATTGGTTTGTGTGGCTATGGGAGGGTGGGTTTTATGGCAGCCACGGAACAATACCGTAGAAAATTCCGTATGACGAAACAAAACGTCCCACAAAAGAACCCGCGCATACGGTGCTGGGTAGTGAAGGAATGCTCCCAAAATGGGGCAAATGCCAACGTTTATTCTACCATTTTATGTGCATCTATGAAAATTCGCTTCCGACTGCTCGGTTGTGTAAATAGCTTCCGTGCACGGGGCCTGATATCGGGGTGGAAACAGAAAAAAAAATCGAATTTCAAAAGCCCAACTTTTAGGTGAAGGCCCCCTAGAGGCGAAACCAGACCGAACCGGGCACCAAACAAAAGCCGCCGAAAGCAAGAAAAGGTATAAATTGCGACTGTTCGCCTTCCGTTGCAAGGAAGGGGAGCGAAATTCCCCGTTCGCATTTTGCACGCACGAAAACGCTTGTGTGTGTGCCTCGCGAATAAGGAGACAGAACTCCTGCTTCGCCATCGCGCTTTTCCCAAACGATGGACGATAAATGTGTCACATGCTTCGTTCATGCAGGCCATATTCCCATTCGGCATTCCGCCGAGCCTTTTGCCGCTGGTGGTTCGGTTTTGGGGCACTTTCCGGTACGAATGTCGACATTTTTTTTACCTTCCCCCGTTCCGAACTAGTGGATTAGTTCGCTTCGGAGTGGATGCCGCTTGCGACTTGCTTGTGAAATTGTATGGGAAAATGTTTGAGAAGTTTATAACACTCTTCCCGCCAATAACGATTGTCTTTTTCGCACCCCGAAAAAGAGGTCACGGATATTCGTTTATGTTTCTTGCATGCCATTTGCAAAATGCTTAATGCTGTTGATGGAGTTTGTTTCTGTTTTTTTTGCTTCACAGCGGCGTGCATTGAAAGAAACCCGCCTCATGCTAGCGACCATTTCGCGCTGGGTGTTTCATCCAATCCCGAGCAGGCGTTGACATTTCGAGCACCCAACAACCCGAGCTGCATACAGAACAGATGCAAGACGTTCTAGCGGGAAGGGAAATACGCACCCATATACTCATATGCTGTGTAAACAGCGTTGCTTAAGTAGTGGCAAGCGAGGGATAATTCTGTTGACTTTAGATTGGACCGAATGTTTAGGCCGCTGATGGTGGTTCCGCACGCACCGTGCGCTAACATTACGCCCGTTGATTGTAGATGGTAGAGAGAAGATAGTAGAGACTTTAGCGTTTTCTTCCATAAACTTTCCGCTGAAATCCGTTGGGGTTGTAAACAAATTGAAAAAGTGAGGGTGGATCTAAATATTGATTCGGAAATTTGATATGAAACGAGTGGAGTGTGTTTAAGTGGCATTGTTGGGATTTTCTAAAGCACCGAAAAACACCCATCCACACAAAATGGCATGCAGTGGTATGGGAAGGGGGAATAAACGGAAATTACTACTTAACGGTTTGTTTTGCATAAAACACAATAGGATGTTATCGGGGCAAGTAAGAGATTGGCAATCGGTACATAGAAAGTGATTACAATTCGAGATGGATAATGCGAGTTTGAGGATGTGTATTGTCGTGTCTAATTCGACCAAAGTTCTACAATAACGGTATTGTTTTGTGAGTGAGTGGTAAGCTTTTTCAATAGTTAAACCTTTTTTTAGAAAGGAACCCTAATGATCATTGTTCAACTGATTTAAAATTTCGTTATAATTGAATAGTTTTCATAATTTTTGAAAAAAGTCATTGGATGTAATACTGACAAGCTCATTAGCAAAATTTTGCCATATTGCTATCTGAATCTTCCTTCATTGTTTTTATATACTTTTTATTAAATCAACAATTTTATTGATAACCCTGTCATAAATCGTACATATCAAAGTTAATAAGCACAGTTTCTGTTTTCCTAATCTTCAAGTTTATGAACGTGGGACACACAATTAAAACTTTATATTTTTTGTCGTTAAGAAAGTGTAGTATTCTGTACTACTGGTAAAATATTGATGAAACTACAAACAATCCTTTTCTTCTAAATACTTTAGTAACTAATAAGACTAACTAATTCCTAGGTTAGTAGTTATTACAACAAATGACAAACCTTTTAAGTCACAGGTAAAATTGCAGAACGTAATGCGGTTTTTGACGAAGCTGAGCTTTTTTATATTTTTTTGGAGAAGTTGATAATTATACTACTGAGGATGGTTATGCAATTTAAAATTTACGAGAAGTTTAATCGTTAACATAAGTTGCATTTACTATTTGACAGATACATTTTGCATTTATTTGAATAATTAAATATAATAACAAAAATACAATTACATGACAATTACAAGTTTTTATTTCCTCCTTACCGGCACAACAACCTCATGTGGTCATTTCTAGCTTTCTTTGACTTAATTCACCCGTAGTTAGATAGTCAAAAGTAAGGATTGGTATGGATGCAATTTAGTCCTGATCCTGTCGTGTGTAGACTGGTGCCGCTACCAAAAACATCTCCAGTATTTATTTATTTGTTTCAATTCATACAAACTCTCACCGGAACCTTCTTCAGAAGATAAAATCTCTTTTAACAAATGCATGAAGAGAACTTTCCGTTGTTTGTGTGATATCTCAAGAGACAGACAGTCCACTGCAATTTCCAAGCCGAGCATCGCATTGTACTGATTGCTGCGGTTTTTTGCCATCACAAAAATTTGTCATTCCCAATCCATCAATGGCATGTTCTTGTATTTTATTTCTTAAAATTATTGAACCTTTTTTCGCCCCTCCCTCACCGGGGAACTTGCAAAGTAATTATACTAATGGTACGGTTATTTACATGCGGATCGTTGATCACGATTTCGCGCCATGTTCGATGGCAGTGTGGCTGTATCGTCAATCAGCGGCATTACACCGTGCTTTCGCCTCCCATTGGAATACCTTCTCGGGTCCGTATCCATATGAACCACACCAGCCAGCGTCTTGTGTCATTTGCTTCACGCTTCGAGTTTTAGCGAAGCGTCAGCAACACACAAAGAAATCGGCTTCGCCTTGTCCGCACATCGTGCAACAAATTTTCCTTCCCGGAGCACGATTTTGGTTTTGTTTTCTTTTTTTTTTAAAGATCTCAGAAAACAACAGAAGAACAGCAAGTGCGCCGAAAAAAAAACGAGCAAACGAAATGATTTTTAATGCGCCACCGGTAAATGCATACGATTTCTTGCACACGTACACGGATAAAATGCTTCCGATGGATGAAGTGCTGTGGGGATATTTTCGGCACTCGACTGCTTTGTGAAGTGTGCAGTAATTCCTGCTTGCTTTCCACCAGAAGGCAAACCCCCGAGAAGGAAGCCTCTCAAAGGTGGAACAGTGCCGGCAGAACATTCCATTCCGAAAATAGTAAACGGAACAATGATGCTAGAAACGCAACCAGGAAGCTAAAATAAAAAGCAAAAAAAAGGAAACCTTTACACAACACACTTTCGGGCTTCGGATCGGCTGAAAAGGCATCATCTTAGCGCGATGGTTGGTGTCGTTGAGGGTGGGTGCCATTTTTTTGCTTTATTTTGGGTTTTGTTTTGTTGAGATTCCTTTGAGAGTATAGCATTCCCATTAGCTCGCGGAGGTGGCTTTTGGATATGTGTTTGGCAAGGGTAGCAGCACGCGAAACGAAAGGAAGCCAAGCTCAAATTATTGCTGTTACGCGATTTTCAAGCTGATGAATTGTTTTTTTTTTTGGCTGTGTGTTTTTCGTTCGTCGAAATATCTTGGCAATTTTTGCTTACTTTTATATTTCGGAAACCAAACCAACCCGCCCCCATCCGCCCTCGTTCCAACGCTTCCCATGGGTCGGAGGGTAAAGGAGTTTGTGATTAAAAATCCACTACGAAAGCAGCGGTGCTAATGGCATCGGCACAATGGCACTGCTTGCGGTAGTGAAAACAACATTAAGCGGCAAATACTGAGGGTATGTAATCTGCATACCCTGTCTGAGCGGCCACAGGCCTTACAGGTAGGGAAATGTGAAGGGGGAGCCTACGGTAAGGAAGGCGCCGGTCTTCTGACGCTTCGAGCACTTTCTTCCACTTGACAATGCAAGAGGACAGGACAATCCTTGAGCGTTGGTTCGTGGCGATGACTGCCTGTGGCCGAGTGCAATGACCGCTTCAACGAGCCCGCCAGTACATCATGCATCGTAATGTGGTGCCTTGGTGCTTGGCCCCATGGACCGAA
Organism: Anopheles moucheti; assembly: GCF_943734755.1. NCBI lineage: Eukaryota > Metazoa > Arthropoda > Insecta > Diptera > Culicidae > Anopheles > Anopheles moucheti. The sequence goes on from NC_069140.1 coordinate 26,179,568, forward strand.
AGCGTCTTCTTTTCGTTCCTTTGATCGGATGGAGAGGATTCGTGCTGGAAGAGTGTTTTTTTTTCTTTTCCGTCTTCTATGCATCTCGTCCTGCTTTCACGTTCTTTATGAAGATGCATAATGAGTGCAGCCAACGGTAGATAGTGGAGCAACGGCCGTATCACAAGCGCTATGATTAACGGCACGGATTGAACAATGTGTTGTTAAGACGTTTTGGTATAGACTGTGAAGTAAGGGTTGTTTTAACCAGTAAAACAATTATTTATAAACGTTGAAAGTAGTAAGAAGTAGGAAATGTCTTTTTTGTGTTGAATCAGGTGTATGATTTTTGTTTTAAAAGCTTAAAATCCATTACTCACTTCAATGCATTCGGTGACTTCAATCTTGTGTGGTGCGGATTGCCTAACCAGCAGGCGCAAACGCTCTTCAGTCGACAAAACAACTTGATTACGGATCATGCACGATACGGTCCTTTTTTGCATCAAACATTCTTCCTCTGGACGTGAAAACAGTCACTCTGTTCCTCCATCCATCATTCAGCAGGTACATGCAACTGTCACGTTTTGCGCTCGTCGCCGGTCGTCCAATTTATTTTGTGCTACGAAAACATCTTCTCCTCCGCTCGGGGTCAAACTGTGAGCCATTTAGTAAATATTTCATTCAATACACTTCGGTGGAAATGAATCCATCGGCACAGACCACAGCAAGGCACAGCCCACAGCGACACCGGACGTCCAACAAACGTCAACAATGTAAAGCAAACCAAACAGACAAAGGGTCGAGAAAAGCAATTCATGGGTGGATAGAAACCGGATAGAGCAGTGCTGGGGCAAACGATGGCTTGGCAAATTTCGCACGTTGATGGTTAATCTCGAACCGGCTGCCGATATTGGTGTGGCTGCCGGATCGTAAAGCGCACGGTAGGGAAAGTGTTAACAATCTCGAGCGGAAGCTGGGTTTTCCTGCCACCCTGCATTCGGACGGTGAGCGCTGGGGTGGAAATCTAATCTGATCATCATCGCCATCGCTCGTTCACCGGTCGTCGATCTTTGGCGTGGCGTCGGTATTTCAGATGGCAGGAATTGTTGGGGATTCTTTCGACCTATTTCTACCGAGATGCACGCGGTGTGTTTGCTTATCAAACCGTAGTCGACAACAAGATGTTTTTTTTTACTTACAACGCCCACCGAAGCAATCGTTCGCAAGGCGTCAAAATGGAGCGCAAAATAAAAAAAAAAACACATTTTCCCATCATGCCCGATAGCCGGGCAACCGACGTGGCACCTAATTCCGGACCGGGTGATAAGCTTCGGGTGAAGCAGTGGGGTAGTAGAAGGACAAAAAAAACTGGAACAAACTCAATGCCTTTTCGTCGAGGTGGCGCTCGGTACAACCAGGACAAGAGAGTTGATCAATTATCTGATAAGTTTTCCCCCGACGAAAAACCGTGTCCGTGTCCGTCTCGGTAACGCGCTCTGCGTTATTCAGACGTTAGGCGGGAAGGTTAGGTGGCGCGGTCCAAGACTCGCCACAATCTTGACGAAACTCGACAAACATCTGCTGCATGGTTTGGTAGGCAAAATGGTGACCGAGCTGAGCATCCGGATAGGACAAAATAGGTCAGCGTAAGACGTGGACGAGCCCGTGTCTATCCATCAATCGGTTGACGGTTTTACCCGTTGACATACCCGTCTGAGCTTTTGTTTTGCCAATCTTCATCGCCCGGCGCCATTATTAAAAACTTTGCATCCACTGAAAATAATCAACCGGCTACGGCCGGGTTCCGTGCCCAATTCGTGCACAGGTGAAGCAAACAGCGCCGAGCAGAGCTTCTGCTGCGAAAGTTGCTTCGTGATGAAGTGATTTGCATAAGCAAACCTTGCTCCAGAACTTTGTCCACTGTGTCCCAGGCTTTACGGGCGGCTATTCCCAGGCAACAGTTGACCGATCTATTACCGATAAGCTTCACCGGACATGGGCCTGTAAATGCGAAACAGTTGCGAGAGAATGCGGTGGCCCCCAAGAGATAAGACGCTATGGTTACGAGGGCAAACTAATTTCGATTCGAGAGCACCGCCGGGTGAGAAATCGCGTCTCAGCTATTACCTTTGCTCATTCAGTCTCGTTCGAGATGTGACGCGTTCTTTTTTCCTCGTTTCTGGGTGAGATAAAATGTTTTACTTTTTCCTGCCCACAAGGGACACCACCATGGTCCGCAAGGTTACGGAGCAGAAAAGGATTGAAAACTTACCGGTCCCCTTCTGGACGAGCTTCGGCAAAGACTTGCCCCAAAACAAAGTTTGTTCGCTGCGAGTGGGAAATAAGCTTGCATCTATTTATCTGGCGGCCAACCTGGCTTTTATACCGGCGGCACGGTGAACCCACGATCGCGGAAGAATAGTGGCCCGAAAAGTTTCGCTCATTAAATCCGGTGGCACTCTTAATTTTCGGCAGTAATCCACCGAAATCCACTTCATACCGAGATGCTGGAAGGATTCAACCCATCCTTGCTGCTGGAACCAGGGTTTTGCTGGATCCGTGTCTGAATCGCTTCCATTGGCGGGTGGAGGTAGCGTGCAACACCACTACACGTTGGCTTTATTTATGAGGACATTTATGAACTTTTCGATTAAGCAAACCACTTCCAGTCTGGTGGCGCACGCTTTGTCACTTGCTGCTGTTTTGCACCACTTGTGTGCCGTTGGTAGATGGTTGACGAGACATCCGAGCGAGAAGTGCCAGATGTTTGCAACACCGACCAAACCTCAAGGAGTTTTGTAATGAGTGCCGCAGCCGAGGGTAGATATTGCAATCTTCACAATGCTTAGCAGGGATAAAGTTAAATCTGGGTGGCCTTTTACAAGCGCTAGTAGCAGGAAGCCTACTATCTGCTTAAAGAGTCACTGCTTGCTGTAATCCAGGGCAGGGAAAAGTTGCCTGTGGAGTCAATAGTGCTTATGTCCGTTTTATGTCTAAGTTAGCTACATATTAAAGCCAAGTTGTCTAAAGAATGTCTGGCAAAAATCATTCCTCCTCCCAATGAGAATGGATAGTATGCAAGAATACGTAAAGGATGGTTTGGGGGCGTCGAATGACCGTTACTCCGAGACAGAAGTTCACGTAGAAGTAAAAATAGATCTTAATGGGGCTTCCAATTCGAATTCTAATTTTATGTAGAAATTGCACAATGTAATTAAAACTATTCACACAACAGCTCTCCAATTCCTTGGTAAATGAATGAAAAATTTAATTGTAATTCCTGGACGTACGATGCTGCAAACAGAAAGTGTGTAAATACATGTTCACCTGCTGGGCATGTGTATTCATTGCTATTGAATATTGCATGCCCCATATAATGCTCTCTTTCATGAGTTAATCGAATTTGCACAAATCCCTTTCATGCTAAAATGTTTACACGCTCGTTAAGGTATTTAAATGAATTTTCCAACAAGCTGCTGATTTAATGATGACATTAAAAGTATTCACTGGAAACAAACGAAACATGCCTTTTTCTGCTCGAGTCCATTCATTCGAATCAATAGAATTTATTGATGCAGTTGCAATAAAATCAGCCACGTTAGATTGCTCCACATTTCTTCAACGAAGCAATACCTCTGCCACATGCTTCCAATCAACTGCTTGTCAAAATCAATTTCTATAAAAGCAAAACAAGTTCCTACTGTAAAATTACACAAGTGATGAAACATGGGTTCGTTACATCTTCGGGTAACGGCAATCACGAAAGACATATGCCACATCGCTAAGCAGATAAAACTGCGAAGCAGTAAGCTTTTTAGCTCCCATTCCGTTCACCCATCTAAAACGCATTTAAATTGCGTCTTCGTCACCCAGCCAGGCAGCATGTCGGGTGAGTCGGGCATTCCGTAAAAGGGGTAAGGCCAACCCCGCGTAACGTAGATTCATATCCAATTTCGAACGTGACGCTGCTGCATCACTTCCGTCGAACGGGTGTCGTGTGGGTGTGTGTGGGACGGTAGGAAGCCACTTTTGCACTTTGCGCCATCCCGACAAATTGAGTCAAATATTTCACCACACCGCAACCGGGTTGCGTACCTTCCGGGGCAGGTAATGTTGAAGATCGGTTGAAAAATCGTTTATGATCGATAGTTTCCCGCTTTACGACGGAAACATACAATCACTGGATCGTGCCACCGTCGAACGAAAGTCTTTGCCAGAAAGCACGCCCCTTTGCACAACCCACACCGTCGCAATATTGCAATAATCGTTGCAAGTGTCGTTGCAGTTGGAAGATGAGATTGCATATTGCCAACTTCAGCAAATCACCACCAGAATCACCATCTGGTGGGTATGTTTTTTTTTTCCTCCTACTTCCCGAGTGTTTTCTTCAGATCTGCACTGTCTGTCATGTGGATGGTGTATGGGTTTTTGGTTAGGAACATGCTTCACTCATAAGTAACAGCAACCGAAGCCAGCTGGAAGGATTCCATCCGGCAATCAAAATGGATGGGTGAGAAAAATGCAAAACTATAACTTATCTGCACATCGTTTTGTCTACATGGCAGCCACGTCCACTGCCCACCATCGCTGGATGTCGACAGCCAGGGTAAAGAAGACCAAAAAAAAAACGACTCATCTCTCGACATGGTTAAGAACCAGCATGACACATTCTACCACAACACTCAACTCGAATCAACTCGTGCGTCCCCCTCCCGTTGTATCGCCGGGTTCAACAAGACCAACAGAAATGAAGCACGGCACCCGAGCACGATCCATTTTGACTCTTCACTCCTCGTGCCCAAAATCCCGTATATGAGGCCAGGTCCAGCTAGCAGGTCAGCCGTCCAACCGCCATCCAACGATGGCGTTTCGTTTGTGCCGTAGATCGTATTGCACGCTGGCGGACGAGCCCGGTGCGGATTACGAGCATCGAAACTGCGCTTGAAACGCCAGCAACAGAAGTGATAAGATATATCTTAACATCAGCACAAAGTCCCTCCGTTATGATAATCCTTTCAACATGCCGGTCATCACCTTTCCCACCAGCCCTTGTTGCGAGGAATGGTGCTGTCGGAAAATTCAAACATTCAAAAGTTAACCCGAGTCCTGGGTGGTGTGTGTGGGTTCTATACACCAACTGCAAAACCGAAACCTCCGTTCTCCATTTTCTCTAATCCTAACCACACTCTCTCAAACACTCACACACGAGCTAAACCTCACACCAACCTTCCGTTCATGTACGGCTACACGACGCGGCGCAAGTGTTGAAACAGGGAAAATTGCTGATGCATATCGTAATTCTATGTTTTTATAATAAGCTTAATGCGTATTTCATCAACCGGGTCGTGTTTCGTCTCGCACACCCTTTCGCCGCACGCCCTGCGTCCTGCGGTTTTTGTGCTAGAAGGATGAACGAACTTTTTCGTTCCAGCACGAGAGGAGATAGAATTTTCGGTGCCCCATGCCCCTCCACACTTAGATTGCTCGATTCGAGCACGGGCGTCTTAAGGATGCGTGTAAGGATGCGTTTAGCTCGTTACGGAGAGCATCATTTGGGAGCGGGCACGATAATGATGCTAACGGTGGCAAGAGGGATGGAGCCGAAAGGAGTTTCCGATTGTCACTTCTCAAGCGAACGTCATCCCTTGCTGACTATGTGTTTAACAGATACCCCTGCAAGATTCGTCCGAATATCGAAGATACTGAGGCAAAACCATTTGCCAGCTGTTACCGAACGATTTTCGGCAAATCGGGAATGAATGTAACAGGTTTCTGGGCGAGAAAGAAACGAAACTACACCCAAGATCGAAACGATTGAATTGCCAAATCGATTCGCATCGGAATGGAAAATTATGCGCTAATGTTGTACTGCCTGGTGTGGCGTTTAGGAGGAGTTAAATTGAAAGACCGGTACGTGCCAGAATTCACGCGAACATGGCACACGTGGGTATGTAAATCGGCAGGTGAGTCCATATCCGTGCGCCAACCATATCATTAGCGGTTGACTTCTTTCTGTGCCGAGTTTTTCGGGGCGAATAAATGGCAGACAAATGCCTTCCAAACCATCACCATTCGGCACGTCGTACCTGCCGGGGCGGGAGAGCCCAAATCAAATGGCCCAACCGAAAACAGACGAACGACCCATTCTATTAATCAATGCCACCTGCTGGCAGCGCCAGATCGCGAACGTTTTTTTGAAGAAGCTACCCGGCGTGCGGAATGAGCTGTCGGAGATGCGACGGCCGACCGAGTCGTGATGACTGAGTTAGAACTGGACGAATTTATCATCCGACCGGACAGAAGCGTTACGGGAGTAAAACTTGTAATACGTGATATCTTTATTTATGTGCCGTTCGCGCCACACGCATCCCACCATCAGTCCCTAATGGGGAGCTCCAACATCCTTCCGAGAAATGCTCAAGATGCTCAAGCAATGAGCGAATTGTGACGCTCGGACGTCTTCCATCAAACATTCGTATTATTTAGTGCGCACTCACAAACCCTTCCGCATCGAAAGACAAAAACGCGCACCATAGTTTGGTCTTCTTTTCGGCGAAGAAAGGAAACGCTCCCACACCCGCACAATCCGTGACGCCACGTGACGCCATGAAATGGATGAGCCTTTCCGGCCGGCCGGGGAACGAAACGGTCGGTTCGGGTGCTCGGAATTAGATCACGTTTTGGCGTGCTGCAGGGTGCCGGTAGTTGCCTTTCCATTTTGTGACCTTTCCCGGTGTCTACGTGTGCAAGGTGCCTTTTGGGAGGGGGCGGGCGATTCAACCCTCCGAAAGAGGTACACACCAAAAAGACTGTGTTGAATGGAAGACTTTCACAGAGCGTGAATCTGTCTGGCGATGATTTCGTTCGAACGCACCTGGAGACTAGTGCCACTGGTAGACCTATTAACGGTGGTAGCTTTGATTAGGAATAGTCAACAAAGCAATTAGTAACAGCTGGCACGCGGTGAGCAGTGTGTTAGATCCGAACCGTATGTATGTGTGTCGAATGTAAGAAATGGCAAACTAAGTTGTACCAATACTAGAGTTTTGTTTGTATTATATTCCTTTTTTTCAAATTTTTGGTTGTTTTATGATAAGTTCAAAGATTCATTAAAACACATAAAACACCAGGCGCCTCCATCACAAACACCAGGCACCTCCATCAAAAATACCAGGCGCCTCCATTTCATGGTTGAATGTGGAACTAAATGGATCTATATAAGTACCAATTCCTAGTACCGATAAATGTTTAATCTATTTTTATTATTAAAATTTTCTGTGGATTCATCATCCACTACTGTCCTACTCGCTCTCCCATGGAATTAGTTTTTAATAAACTACCCATCCAAACATACCTGTTTATTTATTTGCATGGTATGAGACCATGACGATGAAATATATTTCAATTTTACGACGACCATTGACAGCGAGAGCCGACACGCTGGTTTTGTAAACAACACGCAGGGTCCTGGATGCTATGTGCGTTGCATTTTAAGCAACGAATACACTCCAACCCTGTGATGGAACAAGCAGAACGTTTGATTTCTCAACGCACTCTACTCATAACGGCTGTGCGCTCCAGTAAACCATATGATCCGGAAACCGCAAACACCTTACCAGGTACGTCATTGTATCTTCATTGAAACCCATCCATACGAGGGACGGACCAGCTTGACAGCGTTGGCAGTGGAACAAAGAAAACCGAAGCATACTTGCGGTACATATCAGGCTCGCAACCGAGCACCAAAGCGTTCCCTTAATCAATGTTCATCGGGGCAACCACACCCGTGCCATTACCCTAGCACATTATCTGCTAGGGTAGATGTACAGCTTCTTCGGTCAGCCGATACCCGTCACCCGGGGAGTGTCTGTCGGTGACGGCCAAGTGTTCGGGTGAAACCGCTCGAGACTCAAGATTCCACTCACAAAAGCAATCGGAAATTTATTGCCTATCATTTCCATCAGATGACAAACAAACGACAGTCGTACCGGGTCCCATCCACGCCGGCAGGGCGAGATCGTATCCTGGGTGGTGATATACCTCTTCTACGAGTACTCGTACACTATTCGTTCGCGCGCGCAAGAACGATAGCTCAGCTCGGACTCTCTTTGCTGGCTGAGGCTGTATGTTCTCCGGGCGCTACAACATAACCTCAACAATCAATGAAATCTTTCAACCGTTCAACCCAACCTTCCCGAGCGCGTCGCACCCGAAACACACGCACGGCCGTGTTACGAACCGTAGTCGACAAATGGGTCGTTTTTGTTTGTTCCACCATCAGGAACCCTTCCGATTTGCTCCCCCCCGGCTTCCGGTGCGTGGTCATTCCATCCCGGGGATGGTACTTATTTATGGACACTTCATTCATACGATAGTCACACCTTCTTCCCATGTTGGGAAAAGATCGCAAACCCGGAGCGAAAGTTTGCTGTTCCCATAAAATACACACTCCGTGCCATTCGGAGGGGCATCGATTCGAGCATTCACAGATTGCACGAATGATACCGGAAGTGGAACAATGGCGCATGGCAAACGATCCCAGGGTGGTTATAATGCGTGTGTGAAGCGACAAACAAATGATGGTCGATTGTTCATCTTTACCAAATGGCACCGGCCGCTCCAAACCGAGACCTAACCGCCCGTTAGGTCCAGGTGTTCGGTAGTAGAATTCACATCTAGCAACTCTAGGCCGCACAAATACGCACAGCTCACACACTCCCCCATTCTAGCCCATTACACAGGACGCCCGTAAGTTTCCCAATGGTGCTACTAGTTTCCGTGTACAATTTGGGGGCTTCGTTTTCTAATCGCCCAATTTAGTTCGGCTTCGGGAACGCCTTTGGCCGTTGGTCGAGACCACCATACGTGAAGAACGGCACCTTAATTTTGCGGTCACTTGACCAACGCACTCGGGCGTGACTTATGCTTATGCCGGTGGCTGATGGTGTGCAATTTAACCATCCAATTAAACCCAATACCCCCGACCGTAGATGACGGAATGACGAGATGTCTGGCCATTTTGCTGGTTTTGCTACGGATTAAGGTGAACGGGCAACTGGCAAGAGCGCATAAAGTCGCAACAACAGCACGGCAGGACTTTTTGCAGTGCCACAGCGCAAAACGGAAAGAAAATTAAATTAAATGTAAAATCCTACAGTGCAAATAATTAAAGAAAACAAAACTCCAACTTCCCGGGGACGTTAACTATGTGCTTATGAATCCATTAAAAATTATGGCAGTTTTCCTTTCCCCCGGTTGGCATCCTTTCTACCATTGGGAGACCATGGCCCTACCGAGGTGATTTTGAATTTTATTATGGTTGTGTGTGTTGTTTTCTTTTTCATTTTCCTGCATACTTTGCTAGCCGCGGCCAAGCATTTTATCATCAATGGCCCTCAATCCTAGCTAACAGTTCTGGGAAAGAGCAATCATCACTTGCCTTCGCCTCGGAGATCATAAAGTGGTCGTTCTCAAAAAAAAAGAAAATGAAATAAAAACCGTGCAACTAAACTCTTGACCATTTTAAGGAGCGCTTGGCCACGGTATCATGCTATGCGCGATATACCCACCGAGGGAACACCCATCGATGGTGGCCTATGGAATGGTAGAATAAAAAACAGCACCAAAAAAGAGGCCCAAAACTCCAACAGCTAAATGTTGAGCAATCATTAAAATTAAGAAGCACCAGGGAATGCTTTTTGTTCCTGTTGCTTTTCTCTTTTTCGTTGTCGCTTTGTTTCACACCCGGGAAGCAATTTAACATTTGAATGGCCCCGCTAACTGTTGATAGCTCTTCTGGTCTGGAAGGTCTGAAGCACAGGAAGGCAGAAAAATGCCTTGCTGCGCATGTTATAACAAGGATCTATGTTGTTTGGGATTGCCGTCAGGAGGATATATTAAATCGACACGGAAAAGTGACATTCGTTATAATTTTGTAACAAAATAGTAAGTTTTTGTTATCATTCAGTTGTTTCAAATGAATGCATATTACTGGAACTAAATATTTATCGAACACTTAATTCAATAACAGAAGATGGATTACATCTAAATTTTCCAATTTTCCTAAGAACGCAGAAGAAAATCGCTCGCAACAACAACTCGCAGCCGATGAATGCTCCCCAACCCATGCTTACTCTTCACGATGGATCTTAAATTGTAAATAACTCCATTTGCTGTTCCATCACGATTCCCAAATACTCCCCAATGGCAATAATGTGGGAGAGGTAGACTGAAAGGGAGTGGTAGGAAATTTTGACACTCACATAAATTCACTTTCCCCGTCCGTCTGGAAAACTTTCTATCAAATTAATGCTCTGCTCTATCACCGTTGCTCTATCTCTTTCGGCACGCAACGTGTTGATATTGCGAATTAAAAGAAATTAAATTTATTCCCAGGTAGATTTATTATACAACCCTCCATTCCATCATGCCGCACGTTTGATCTGTAGCCGGGGAATCCAAAGCGCACCCCCGATTCGGCACCGGTGCTCGGTTCCATTCCGACAGCAGCCTTTTCCCGTACAACACTAAAGTGCCTGGTTTAGCTGTCTATCAGCTTACAAGCCCCGGATTGCTAGTGCTGGAATCGAGTCGTTCTAGTTGGAAAGATATTATTCCCACCCACAAGTAAAAGGATTGACTGCCGCATGTTCCGAGCAGCAGTCAGTCAACAGGCAGCGTTCATTATCTAATATCCTTCCGATTCATCTTTCCACCGCTGGTGGCTGGGTCGGACTTGGATGCCGGTGGATGAGCAAGTATCGTGCACGTTATCTATACACACCAAGCGCCCGGTTCCGTTGCCTCCCCGAGCCAAACGGGGAACTTTGGGAACGGTGGTGGCAACAGTTTCAATGTTGAAGAATTTCCCTACCATGGGCGGGAGATTAATTTCGTGCTTTGCCTTCAAATGAAATAGTGCTACATTTTTCATTTTAATTATTCTTACTGATTAATTAATAAAGCACGTTTGGCGCGAGGTTCCGTTTACCGCACGAATGTTTAAACTGTACCATAGCTGACCTAATTGAAACGAGACCCACTTTTATTTCGATTGGCAATAGCAAGAATAATCATTTGAGTGCAGTTATAGACGTGTTTTAAAGCTCTAGGAATAAGATAAGAATTATGTTAAATAATGTGGAGAGTAATTTTATATGTATAACGATTTACTTGGGCATGGTTGCCTATAATATAAGATACATTAATCATTAATAAAGCAAAGCAGATGGCAATGTTATTAATTCCACAGCTCCATGTCTCTTTTATCAGGCAACATGAATTATTTCTCGCTTTGGTTTTTGTTTCCCAGTTGAAAAGCCATTCCATTTTCATATTTTCGATACAAGCTGGCTTTGAATTTGGACTTTTGGCTATTTGGAAGCATTTGTAAAAGCTCCGGAAACAGCACTGTAAGGCGAAAGTCGATTTTCCACGTTCTGCGATCGCTGGTCGGGATCGTCATGTATTTAAATATCGTTTTATTCCATAGTCTTCATCGAAACACATCGGTCAAACTCAGTGTTTATTTTTATGTGTGATATTTAATCTATATACATTTATACAACAACTGTAAGTTCGGGGATCAACAGATCTAATCCAATCCAATCAAAGATTTACTTGAAGATCCAATCAAAGATAAGGAAGTCTCTAAGAGATTTACTTGATCCGATCGCAAAGTTTAAATCATTTTAGTTGGATTCTTGTAGAAGTTCAGTTGATATCCAATAAAAGTTCAGTGGGAGTTAGGAGTACAACTGGATTCTACAACAACTCCAAAAGAAGTCCAAAGAGATTCCAATAGGAGTCCAGGTGGTATTTCAACTGCTCACAGAAGGAGTTTAGTTGGAGTCCAGTAGGATTCCATTAAGGACTCGAACAGTAGTCTTTTAAAAGTAAAATAGATTTTGTATACTAGAACACGAGTCCTACGGGAGTTAATGAGCGAGTTATGGGATTAATGTCAGTGGCCAGTAGTTAAATCTCCTGTAAATCCACGCCTGTAAATAATTTCAATGAAAACTCATTCCTTTACCGATATGCTGCAAGCATCAATCTGCATTAAGCAGTTTTGTTTCTGCCAACTACGTGTGTAATCCTATCCCATCAATTACATTGCTTGCAAAAAAAAACTATTGTCTGCTTAATGTAATGCCCTACACCAGCGCCACGGTAAAGCCACATAAGCCTTGCCACGAATGGTTAGTTCGTATGACTCCATGTTCCACGTTCCATGTTGTTAAAAATTCCCTTTACTTCCACCGTTCGCACAATATGTAGCACGGTATTTGATAAATCAATGTCCGAGGTATGATTGATGTGGTTTTCAACGGACAAAAATTGTTTTACGTTGATTGTTGAACCGTCTGCCTATGAATGTCATTGCGTCATTAGTATTCACGAGGAACTGTGTGGACTGTTAACTTATTTTTTGTTCATAACGTTGGTTTTGTGTTGGTTCCATTTGCACACAAAACCACAAGCACACTCGTACTCATCTGCAACGATGAGCATATAATCCCGTCGCGTAAACAACGTGAACAGCATCAACAAAAACAACGCGCAGAAATCAATTGGATAACATTTTTCCAAACAAACCAACGTTTCTGCTTCGAAGCGTATTATTCCGTGCTCATCCGTTGGTTTGATGAATGGAGTTTGATGAATCGATGGCTGTATTGGTCAGTCAATCATATCCGTTGACAGGACGTCGATGGGCAAGGTGATATTCGTAAGAGCGTATTTTTAATCAACACCACCGCAACTAACCACCAACCGTTTGTGCGTTCATTACCGTGCGGATAATTTCAACGTTTAGTCAACCCGGTACCATAAACATTTCACCTTATCCGTTCGAACGAATGGGAACGAACGTACGCAGATGGTGGCCGTCGGATGGCACGTATGCTAATTTTCGAATGTGTAACACATTGTAATTATATTGTTCCATAATGCCTTTAGCGCATTAAATACACGTTTCCGACGATATGACCACGCAGAGCCGGGAATGCTCCATTTATGGAGATCGGATTTTCCACTTTCCCAAATCACATTGGTGCCTCCCGCCACGCAAGGGACCTTCGCTTTACATCGATTCTCACATGGTGTTCGGACACACATATGGTAAGGCTGTCGATAGTCCCGTGCCGGCTGGGTTCTGGTGCAATACACAACTCATAAACACTCAATCCATTAGCGAGCGCAACGTTAGTCGGATCCCTCGACTGCTTAGCGCCAAGCGTACCAGAGCTTTCCCGAGCTGTGTGTGGGCGATCGCAAATTTGCATACCTAGCAGGCGCGTACACACCACCCGCTGAAATACGCGTGAGATGACAACAAAATCAACGCTCTCGCCAGCCAGCCAGCCAGCCATATAGAGTGGTGCGCTTGTGACCCAAGGGTACCAGGACCAGCATTAGACATTAGCCCGCAAGCAATCTAATTTATCAACCATTGGGACGAAATGCGATTAGCTTCACGGCTGGAAACGCCGCTTCCCGGTGGGCAGACATTGACACAAACCAGCATGCGTCCTTTTCTTTTTTTTTTGGTGTAATAAATTTGCATCTTCTCTGGCATCGATTCGGTGGTTGCCTTCGTTGTTCTTCCCATCAGGCAAGGCACGCGAAGGCACGCTCCTCTACTTGATGGTTAGTGGTCCCCAATTGAAAACCTTTCCCACATCCCGTAAGCGATTACCATCCGACAACCTGCCACCTATCCTGCGGATGCAGTGTGAGTACATCCTGTACAAAGGGTGTGACAAGAAGAAAATGAATTTGAAACCACTTCCCGAACGACTCCCGCATGGTCGCAATAAATCAAATCAATGAAGCATAAATATTACATTACTATCGCCCTCACCGGGAACCACGTCGTCAGTGCAATTGTGCATTGTGATCGTTCTTTGGAGTTTGACCAGCAAAAGGGGAAGTCGTCGCACACACCCACTCGGGAGAAACTTTTGGATGAACGCCAAAGTTGAATAATAACGCAATTTGATGACGATAATATTGCTCACGATTTCCGGCATCGGCAAGTGGTTTCCATTACTTTCTGCACGCTCTGCTCGCCCGGAAATCACGGGAAGGCAAATGGCAAGGATTCGTCTTTCCCGTCGGTGGTGGATTAAAGTTCTTTACCCACGACTTCATCATGAATCTGATTCATGAGCCGGCGGACGATCGTTTGTCGCCGTAGTTTGTCTGTCTGTTCCGTTTTCACTTTGCCGAAATCGACATACACAAATGAATTGTGTCGCGTGCTACGTACTTCTCACGATGGTGTTTGGTTGATATCAGAAGTTTGAGGGTATTTATTCGTTGTTGAAGAATTTTTGGAGTTTCATAGAGATTTCCTACACGAAGAGCCATTGATTGTTGAATAAGTTTACCCTTGCGATTTATTTCAAGCTGATTCCTTTTATAGACTTTGTATAACTTCTATCACCAACAATCCAATCACAATCAGCACTGAATTGAAATTCTAATTTTATCCCTCATTTAATCCGTTGTATTATTTAAAAATGAAACTCCCAGCGCATCCGACATTCAATCAGCCTTCCAGCTAATTTATACATGTTCGCCAATGTTTAGTGCACATTGGACACGACGCGCAAAACTTTTCCCTTTCACCAAAGCATTGGAATTTGTGGCTTACGATAACGCTTGACAATGCTGCATTCCGGCGTACCCTCTGTCGGTGGCCGCGTGTCGTCCCGCCCACGCCACGCCCGGCCGTGGGAGCATTCCAGAAGCAATTATCGCAGGCGCCACGCTCAATCGTCTTTCGCCGCACAAAACGGTAGTTAAATTTAATGGAATCCTTCTCGCGCTCGCTCGTACATCCGAGCCCCAGTGCCCGTTGCTTCAAACGGGCAAACAAACCGTTCCTGCCTGGATCGGTCGTAAGCCGACGAAGACAATTCCGGTTCTCGGGTCCATCCGCCTGCTAGATGGCGTACTGGGCCGAATGCCTGACTGTCTGGCGGCCTGTGACGGACATTAAACGAAATTCCTCAGCCGTATAATTTTAATTATTGTAAGATAAACATTAATTAGTTTCCATTTCAATTTCGATGTTATTCCTCCCGGAGTCCCGTGTTTCTTTGAGCGTGGCCGGTGGACCGAGTTGCTCGACTTCGATTCAGACACATCAGACAACCAATTTCGAGCTGTTCTCGCACAGCGTGAGGATGAACCGTATCGTAATGGATGATGCTGTGGATTTCCACGGACAACCAAATGGATGTTGGCTGTTCGAACGCAATGCCAGTGACTGTAGTCATGTGGAACAAGTGTAGTGTCGATATATTTAACTGATTTGCGACCTATTTGATCCCATCCATTTCACACCGATGGTTGTGAGGAAAATAAAACGTTTGCTATTGTTTGACTAATGTATGCATTAAAAAATGGACTACTTTTTATAATAAAAGAACTGATAAAGATCAAACCATAAAGCAAGCTTGGCTGAATATTATGCCTAATAAGTTATTATCCTGCATCTTTATATAACCTTTACACGAAAGGTTATGAACACGAAGCGGTTGAACATTCTTTAAAAAATTGTATTAATTGTATTACTTGGTCTTCAATCTTGTTGCCTTTAAACACAATTTTTAAAATATAATTAATCGCTTGATTGGGTTTTATTCAGTGGAAAAAATGTCTGTGTCAAACTTCTGCACTCCGGATAGGAGAATGCAACATGAACAAGGCAGTTGATTGACTATTTCCATAATGTCTATTACAATTTAAATCATTGGACGTTATTTAATTCTGTCTGTGCTCTAACGACAATAAATGTCATTAATGTCATACCACGATGTAAACGATGTCTGATGTAACCGCCTGTGAGGTATGCAATTGGCATAACACATGGAAAATATGGAAAATAAAGTATAAAAAGTTTCCATTGTTTCCATTCAATTGCTTAATGCTACATATCGTTTGTTTCACAATAAAATACGAATAAACATGAACTTCAATGTATCAGCTCTAATTAAGCATAATCCAAACAATTCTCTTTTATATGGCAGATTTGTTGGAACGTGACTTGCAAGTTACGTAATTGGTAAAGGGTTTTTTAGGACTACGACTCTTAATTTTCTGTTTGTTAAACAAGTAACCTTTTAGTTGACCCTTTTTTGTTAGTTTTGCTATTCTCTGCTGATGTGCCACCATTGAACGACACAACTGAACTGCCTAAACTCTATTTTGATTGAAGCAAGAAAAAAACAAAACATCTAAACAAATCCGTTTTTCAATCAGCACCGTGAAAACCCTTTAGAATCTTTCCCGTTTTTTTGTCTCGACAAGCTGTCGGGCGATGAGTTACACTCGTTTGTGTTAACAGTGTCAGAAAAAAACAATAAATCTCTCAATTGTTCATTAAATTACTTCCTAACAAAAGCTAATCCTTCATTCATTCCATTACACTTCTAATCTAGTTTTGACGTTTTTGCCTGTTCTGTTTGTGAGTGTGTGAATGTTCATGCTAGTCCATAAACCGATTACAAAACAGCAGCATAATGTTTTACAATGTTAAGCCAAACCATTGTTTGTAGGCTTCCACGGTACAAAAAAACCGATAAAATTCTTCCAATCCAATGCGTCCATTTTTGTCCCGATGGCAGCTTTACCACCGGTTTTAAAATCCACTCTGCTACCACCCTGCTGCTCTAGCGATGGTGGGAAATTATTCTTGCAAAATAAATCCTTTCCCGGACTGCCCGGTTCGATTGCGTAACGGATTCCTAACCAAAGCGACAGCCGCAACCCGGCTGCTGCTACCGTACGGATTTGAATCTTAATCCGTAAAGGCTATATTTGTTTTGTGGGTCCAAGCAACGGAACCGTGTCGTCATCGAGGCTGAATGTGTACGGCAAACACACAATATATATCCACCGCTCACGAGCGATCGTTTGGCGTGCGAATATGTGTGCCATTTTTGTTTTTCACTCTCCCTTCTGCCCTTAACCACAACACATCAAACGCTTTGGCATCGCCGCTTTCTGGAGCCGCCAGTGAAACGTTCGATGGTAGAAACACACAAACGAAAAAATGGTTCCAATTTTTACCTAGCCTTTGTGGCGTGGAAAAAGCTTATGGCCAAAACACACAAAAAAAACCCCCTCCCAAGTGTGGCGCAACCGAATAACAAATATTTTGTTCAAATTTCCCCCAAAACAATGGAGGTTTGCTGATGAACCGGAGGTAAGATAGGGGTAGGTTTGGGGAGACGCAAGGGAAGAGAGGATGAACAAAAAAGCATTCCACCTTGCCACCATTGGCTTTATCGTCGGCCAGTTCATTGGCGGGAAATCTGCACTGGCGTTCGGCTGCTGACAGCAGATCCGCACGGTATCTCACGTACGGCCACGTCAGTCTCACGCCCGATATGCGGGTAGATGATGTCCACACCACGTACACCAACGAACACCCGGCACTCGTATCGGTGTGCACTTCTGGTTCGTGGTGATGGTGGTGGTGGTGAGTGAGACAATAAATTTGTGGCATCTTTTCCAAAACCGATCACGCTTTCCGGTTGAATGCTTTCGTTGCAATGTACGCGAACGCACGTCAAAAATGCACTTTTGGGTGGCATGCTGGCGTCCGGTGCTTCAGGTGGAAAAATAAACTTCGCTCTATGTGTACGGACGAATAAACGTTCCTTCACCGATATTTATTCAAACGCCAAATAAAGGAAATTCATGATTCATGTTGAAGAATGTCGGTATTTTTTTTTATTCACGCTCATGTTTATAACACTCAAACATTTACAACTTCAGTATTTTTAACATACTTAACGATTAAAGTGCTACATCCATTATGGAAGGATGTTGATAAAACGTAGCACAAATTTGTCGCCATTTTACCCAACATGCAAACAGTGCATTCGGCGTGGGGTGTCTATTGACTCGCCGCCTGTTCCCATGCGTGAGTGTTCAGTAATGCAAACAAACCACCCTCTCCTGACCATATGTGGGGATAAACTTACGCTGTTTTGGATTACACTCACCTGCATTTTCACACGGACACCCCCGGTGCACGCTTCTGTGTGTGCGGGATGGGACTACAAATGGGACGCGCAGTGCATCAATTTCGGCCAACCATAATAGTACGGGTATATGGCCGGTACAGTCCATCCATAACCTACCCTAATACCAGTAATGATATTCCGGGGATTTTCACGCCGGCAGTAAACGGAAAAAAGGAAATGCTCCAACCCGTGCTGGAAACCCGCAGCTGTTCATCCCCGTCCAACAGTGTGTGTGTGCTGTTGTTGTTGGTTCTAGGACGTTTATTTAACAATTCACCGAACGGCCACAAATCTCGGAATAAACATGACACAATTAATGGATCACTGATTTTGCATCGTGTGCAGTGTGCACATATGTGGGCATTGGAGGATTGATGATGAGGTGACGAAAAAAAAACCATAGCGAAACGGTAATCAAAAAACAAAATCCAACAAGATCGACCACAGCACTACTACTGAAGGGAAAAGTGCCATAATGATGTCGTCCCCGCACACATGCTCACACATACGCATGGAGGATGGTGGCTTGTGGTGGGCCACTTTCGTTCCGATGTGGCGCATAACAAGGATTGAGTACGCCATGATGGGCACCGTGAACGCATTTTGGCCCTCCCCCTAAACCGGTCCATCCGATCGTATCGACGGAGCGCATCATACGCCGAGAGTACGCGACGCCTTCGTGGTGGTTCACTTCACTACGGTTCGCTGCACAGGCGAATGCACAATTGATGGCAAAGAAAACCACACATTACTCTACCCTTTTGCACCAACCGCTACCGCCCGCATATCGTACCACATCGCTTCCTAGTCAACAAAATGCGATGCGTTCGCTAGCGCTGATAGCACCACTGCACGGATGTGGTACGCTACAGCAGCAGTACGCATAGGACCGCGTGCAATTGCAGTGACCTTAGCGCGCGGAGGAGGATGGCCATCGATTTGTCTTCACCATCACCGGCACGATGGAATTGGAGGATAAATTTTGTAATTACAGCATCACTCCACTAAGCCACTGTACCTATCCGCTGGCCAACCGTTCGCTGCGATTCGCCCGCTTGCGGAAAGGATGCTTCTGTGATGCTCGTCATCGTAAACTTGTGTGAAACAACGCCGGTAACGACCGGGATGCACATTAGCATAATGTCGGACAGAAAGCTTTTACGAGTGCACCGGGATCGAGCGATCGAGCAACGGTTGGTTTGCTTGAAGGGAAGGAAGATTACATTTAGAATCCTTTGCGAAGTGACATGCCACTAGAAGCTGGCGGTTTTTTTTGTGTTTCAGTGTTTTTCAACATGGCGAATTATTTGGGGTGTCTGGGAGTTTATTCGTTTCGAGTTTACTTGCATTTGAAGCTGAGTGTATCGTTGTGATCTAAGGACATTATAGGAATTAATAACATATTTGGGACCTTTAGGGTTTCTCGAGGGATATCAAGATAGAATAATTAGCACGCAAAACTAAACGAATCTTTTTAAATGCGTTCGTTCAAAATTGAAGGCTTCAGCAACTATTAATAAAAACTTCATATCAATACCCTAATAATCTATAAAAATATGGCAGCGCTAAATATTTACCATACGAAAATGAAATTTAATAAAACATGAAAATGAAACATTTTAAAAGAAATTACAATCTCGTACTTCAAACAACATTTTGCATATTGTTTCACAGAAATTACCAAAAATTAATGATTCAATCTTAAACAATTTTTAATATTTTATAAACTCGCTATTTCATTTTAAATGTTTAAAAAGTAAGTTCCTGAAGTAACAGATATACACATCTAATTAATTAATTAATTAATTAATTAATTAATTAATTATCTCTCCAAATATATATTGAATTTTTACGGCTCCTACGATTGTTCGTATTACACCACCAGGTAATGTACAACTTACTCTTTCTACAGTGCTCTGAAGAATGGCTTATAAAAGCTTTGGAAGCAATTTTAAATAACCTCACCATGGAGTTGAATGTTGAGACATTTAATTATGCAGGAAGTATGTGTACCCATCAAACCAAATAATGCATTGTCCCAAGTGTTTCCGTTCGTAAGCCACCTTCTTAAAAATTCGTAGCACAATCATACACGTACGTTAACCAATTCAATTGCCTTGCTTAATGGCTGCAAGGACAAATCCAGCTGCAATGCAAAGCTACGGTAACAAATCTCTGACCGGTGAAGAAATTCCTTCCCAAACGAACGAATTCGAAATTCCCTCCTCCGGTACGACGCAGTACGAATCTCATCGGTCGGAATCTCGGTATCTTTCAAGAAACATGAGTCCATTATTCCCAGGTGGTAAATCAAACTGCATCGTCCGCCCCCGCCGTAAGACGTGAGTGAGCACGTAAATTCGATTTGCTGTACCCGGCCAACGGGTTGTGGCCCCCTAAAAATCACCACAGCAAATACGGGACGTCACTATGTGGTCGATGCCATGTGCACGATGAAAGTCATCGACACTGGACATCGAAACGAAATGGTACCGTGCCGTTCCGCCGACTCGACGCCAGCGAGTGCCACCCGAAGACGTTGAGGGGTTGTGCATTCATCTGCTCAACCGTCTTATGGATATGGATGGAGAATTACGAGCAGCACGAGGATGGAAGGACCTCCGTGCAGTAATATGCCAGTACCATCAGCAACGGGTTCGGTTGGTTTCCATCTCAGATTCATGGCATCGTTGGAAGGGCTCGATAATCATAAAGAATGGCTCGGAAAGCTATTCAAACTTCTTTTTTTTATGGAGATAATGCTGCCACTCCGTATCCGATGCTAAACTGGCTCAGATTCCCGGCATGCACATCACTCGGTGCACACGGGTGTGGCAGCACACGTGTGCATTCCATTACGGAACGTTCCAATCCGGGGCCATACATTCCGGATGTGTATCCTACCTGGATGTGTGTATGTTTTGTAAATTCCCATCTCGCTTCCTTGCCCCGGACCGTTTTTGCTGCAGCAAGAGAAACAAAATTCAGATCCCTTTCCCTTTTCTGTGTCAGCTTGTGCACGAACCCAAGCCCGAACCCGGGGTTCATGGTGCACTAACCGTCAGTACCGTATGGTCCCCCGGTGCAACTAAGCGACCCTAGACAAATTAAATGATTTTCAACATAATCTTCTTCGACGTCGGCTTTTGGACGTCGGTTACGTGTATCGTAATCCACAGCAAATGGAAACAGCAGCAGTAACACACAACCCCAATGGCACTCTCTGCCAACCGGTGAAGGACGCTAGGGAACATCGAAGCATCGATCGGAGATAGCTGAGCTTTCAGTATTCTACGAGCAAATGGCACTTGGGGTTTGCCCTTCTCTGGGGGGAAGGAGAAGGAAAAGCATTAGCAGTTTAGTGTCTTTATTTTCATTTTCCACTTGATTAAAGAACGTGCCAGCTGTGCGACCGAACTCGGAGGGCCGGTACACCATTCGCTAGGTGGCGATTTAATCGCCAACGATGCAACAAATAAGTGCAGCCCCGACACACGACACGACACGGCACATGGATTAAGCGGAGCGATGTTGCAAAGTTTTGCTAATGCCGAAGCACAAGTGTCTGGGATAGCTAACACTGGGTGGATGTTGGGCGATGATGTTAATGAACATTGATGCGAAGCTCACTTGCCCGAGATGAACTATGGCCATCGGTCACGAGCGTAGTAAATTTGTTCAACATCAACATAAAGTTGAGGAGCTTTTTTGGGAGCTCGTGCTCGTGCGGTACTGATGCTTTACTGTTAACCATCGGAGAATAGCAAATGTGAAGCACAGCGGTGAACGACACCGTAATTTATAAACCGTAATGGTTTATGACTTAGTACTCATTAACTGTTATAACCATCCATTATGAGAGTATCACAGCTTTCTTTTCGATGCTTTCGGTCATACTATTTCTAGGACGGTTTTTAGCAGTTGACAACAAGAGAAAGTTCATCGCATGTATTGCTCCTGAATATTTATTGTAGGTGATATTAGAAACTTTTTCCGACTAGAAATGCATGGAATTCCCAATCTACAAAGAGCTCTGATTGTTTCAATCGTATAATCTTGTTATAAACACTTTGTTTAATAAAACATGCGAATATCGCTTATTTGGATTTCTGTTCATTTCGATATCCTCAATTGGTCTCTTGGCGCAGCGAAGTGCATCTGATATCATCTGCTTTAAGAGGTTGATCAAACTCTCTCACAAGTTCCTTCACATCTACAACAAATAAGCTTGACCTGTAGAATGGGGATTTCTTCTGGAGTTTCGTGTATTCCATCTCATCAGAGGTATTCCTGCATCTCTGGCAGCACGGTTATTCAGCAATTCGTACGTTCCTTCAAAAGATGTCTAGAGTTATGTCAAGTTCGGTTCCAAAAATGTAACTGTAATAAAAGATGTCTTAATATCGAAAACATCCTTTGGTATATTATGAAATTCGATGTGGCAAGACCCGGACAACTTTCATAGATGTTCGGAAATAAGAGTACCCTCGAATTGATTGACTGATTGACTTCGCTAAAACGAGATCGGAATCGGACCAGTGCGTCGCAGATGCCTTGTTCCCTTCGTGGTTATGTCATCTATGCTCACTGGTAAAAAGGAGTTTAAGTTTAGACAAGTAACACAGGACCTCTTCACTGTCGGCTTCGTGGTGATGTCGTCTAAGAAGTAGTCAGTACAACTCGAGAATAGATCCCAGTAATGCGTTAGGAACTTGGTAGAAGTTACATGCACCATTCGAGACTACAATAAAACAAAGGACCCTAAACAATATTGACGATTGATGAAGAGTCGTCGAGCACTGTTGCTCGTCCTTAACGATCAGGGTTGCATGATCGATACATCCTGCACTGGATGTCCTTAAAATCGTCTTCTAATATATTTTAGAGTACCGAGTTAAAATGAATTCCTCTGACCTTTCGCATGAACGTGTGATGCATTTTATCAAGAGTATATATAAATCAACTTATCAATATCAATATAGAAAACATATATAAAATTCAATATATAAATAAATGTTTTGCAAAAATAAGTTAAATAACAATACGCTACCGTACATATTGCACCCAATCTTGAGAATAATCTAAATCTTCATCCGTTTTGATTTAGTTTCTATTTTTACGTCGTGTTTATCGCAAACCTGCTCATTGTAATTGAATTTTAATCCCTGACAATGGCACCCAGCGCTGGAAGCAGAATGTACTTAATGTTATTTTTGTAGATAAGCGAGGCGAAAAGAAAAAAACCTGTTGGTCGGATAAAAATCTTTCTCTCTCTGGAGTTGAATGCGTCATTCAAAAGCTGTACGTATCTGTTGTTACGCTTCTCTTGCTTTATCTTGCTGTGTGCGCACCAGAGCCGTCTTCCTTTTTGCTGCTGCGGGTGCCAGTTTTGGGTGCGTTCTTGGGAAAAGTTTGTCTTTCGAAATGGTTTGCCGAACGAAATGCCGCGCACGAGGTTGAATTTGCTGGCAGTGTAAGCAACAACTGATTTCCTGCCGGTGCGATATACTGATGAAGGTAACCGCAAACGACGAAAACGAAGAAAGCAGAAGAACCACCCAACAGCCACCACCATCATCAATCCCTATCCCGTGGGGGAATCGCCGGTTCGGGCAGTGGGATCGTGCTAACCGGGTATGATTGCGGTGTATTATGGTTGAATAATTAAATTAAACAATTGTTGAGTAAGACTTTGTGCTACGCTACTGGGACGAAGCAACTTTTCATCCGTAAGATCAAGCGACATGTGCTGAAAGCGGCACATCTTCGTAACCGCGGGGGGTTTTGGTTTGCACGTGTCTTCGCCGACAGACCGCTTCCGACCGACACACCAACCATTCCTCACATACACATACGGTTTCGAGATGAAAGCTTAGCATTCGGGGTAATCCGATGGAAAACAGCGACCCAAAAACGATTCCATCGGTTTGTCCCAGTTCCGCTCGCTCTCCCATCGTGCCGGGGGAAAAACACCCAACAAGGGTGGAAAAGTCGAAATTAGTTTTCGCTTAAAAATGCCATTCCCTGCGGCTTCGATCTGGCCGGTTGCCTCGCCGGGTGCGGGGTTGTGTTTGATTAAGATGAAGTGTATGTTGTTGCGCGGGATTGATTGTAAATGAAGAAGTTTTACGGTAAACCCATTGGTTCCTTTTTCCACCTGCCCGGTATGCCGGTGAGATGTTTTACCGGCCAGCCAGGGCACTGGAGGGCTGGTGGGAAAGTTTTGAACGTTCCGATTCGAACTGAAAACACGATAAAGGGTCGAGGGCCTGCAGGTGCAGGTAAACGAGCAATCAGCGTGGAATTCAGCGTAGATTAAAGAAATCAATCACCGAGCTGGGTAATTTCTATAGTCGGGCGCAAGTTTTTGGCCCAAAATAGTGAACACTTCCTGGGAGAAGAATAAAACTCCTGGGACGACTATGGTTAAGTTTGAAAAGGGTGAAAAGGAATCAAAGTAAAAGTTTCAGACTCACGTGGCAAACAGAAATGGGAAGGACATTGTTTAACGTTAGGAACGAAATCGTAGCTAAGTTTGTTGTTTTGATTTCCTTTTCAATATTGCTCATATTACGCATATTGAAAATAATCGAATGAAGCTGAGAGCAGTTGATAAATAAATTCTTCTGTAATTTAAATTCTAGGTAGTTTATTAGTTTTCTGGAATTGTTGTGAAAATGGATCTTTTTTCAAAATACTGTGCATCTGAAAGTGCAGATTTTTCTTCATTTTGGAAAATTATGGGTACCAAATAAGTCCTCTTCTTTTGAATCCCAGGAACAAATCGACCTAATGTGACATTCCATCGACGAAAACGGAATATATCCTAGAAAGAAAGTGCTATATAGAAATATGATAGTCCAAGTTTATAAGCCAGTCCAAGTTTATGATTACCTCAAACGAATCAGCTTAATTTGATACCGATCCACTCCGAAGGAGTTCAAAATATATGATCCCCTTCTGATCCCACCATAGCTGTCTATAAGTAAGTATTTTTATTTGGTGCCCGTAATTACACACACATGCCCGTAATGTAACAATAGCGTAATTTTATATGAAACATAAGAAACTTACTTGAACACCCAATATTTCAAGAACGCAATTAGTTTGGATCATTATAGACTTATGATAAACTTCTAAGCTTTCTTGCAAAACATTTCTAAAGATTGCTTTAAAAATCGTACTGTTATTTTCCTTTTACTAACTATTATCAGTTTTTCTAACTATGGGGCCTTCAGCTCCTCCTGCTATTTCAATTCCTCAGATTGCACAAAAAAAAATCGAAACCCTGTATGTGGCTTTAATCGCCCTAATAACTAAACCCGGTCCAAAAGAGGTTGCTCGTAGCTAGCTATAACTTCATTAAGCGATAAATATTGTACGGCCACAATCCGTGTGTTGATTTTTTTTCTTCTAAACAAACCCAATCGATCTCGAAATCCAATGAATTTCATACCAAGGTGCAATGAAACGATCAATTTTGGCCGATGAGTTGTATTTTATTTACCCTTTGCGAACCCGTTGCGATTTTGGCACGGAAACCAATTGAATTGCACTTTTCGTACCGTTTCTAATCGGTTGCACTTTTGGGAAGAGCTAGCCCAAAAAAAAAACAAAACAAGAAACCCCCGACAGTTTAGACAGAAGCGTTGAAAAACCACAGACACATCCCGTGCGCCGTTCGCCATTGCCAAAGCTCTGGCCAAACCAACCCCAAAAAAGGCTTCCAATGACAATGCAAACCATTTTCGCTCGGGAACGATAGACTGGCAGCGATCACGGGACGGGTCACTCATCCTTCTGGCTCGCAAAGAAATGATTGCAAAACCCAAACCGGTGGCCACCAAAGCTGTTTGAAAAGAAAGTAAAAAAAAAACACACACACATTGACGCACGGTCCCAGAGACGTCCGACCGTGTCCCGAAGACACGATCCGGCACCGGTCCCAGTGCCAATTCGATTGACACGTACATCGTGCGAGAGTTTTTCGGTTACGTTGCGCGCCGTACCGTTGGCGCGGAGTCGTCTGGTTCGGATTGCATCACGCCGCACGGACGAGTGGCTTCACCGGAACATCAATCAACGTCGTCCCGAAACGTCGGATTTCACGCAGTCCGACGATCCATCAGTCCCCGCGAAGTTTGGTCCAGGCGCGCGGTTGGTAATTGACGGGCGCCGATGCGTTTTTGGTTGGGTGCATTCATGCCGGCGAAAACGAAGCTACTACAGGCCCCGTTTTTCCACACCCAACCCACCACATCCAAACTCCGAATCCAAAAACAAAGGCCAATAAATTAGCTTCCCTTAAAACTAATTATAAATTTAAATAAATAACTTCTCCGCCGGCGGCACACGATGCGATGCAGTACACAAGGAATTCTGTTTCGTTCACTGAACTTGCTTGCGAAATGGTGTGGAGTGTGGCTGCATTCGTTGCACTGCGAACGGTCAAAGTTGTTATATGTATCTTGGTAAACTTTCGTACGTCTGCTGTAAGTTTCGCAATGGATGGTAGCCGAACCAGTGTGCAAAGTTTTTGTCCAAATGCAAATGCCACGGCAGGGTGTGGACGCCCGGGTGGTAAGCGGGTTTGCTAGTTGCAAATGGGTGTTATGTCTTGCCAGCAAACAGTCCAATCAGCAACATTGGAAGTGTAAAGAAAGGAGTTTTATTTAAAGCAAACATCTTTTACATGATGAGCGAATTTCAATTACTCAGGAAAATGTGTTTAAATTAATTTACACTTTTTCCCGGAGCGTAACCTTTGTAGCTTACGTGTGATTCATTCAACATTTGCACTCTTGGCTAGGGCTTCGAGTGTGTTTTTGTGTTTATTATTATTATTATTATTTTATTTCTTATTGCTTGCCTCAAGGGCTGTACAATGACGTCTTTGATTACAAACAAAAATAACGACAAGAAAATAGGATTGAGGAGACGAGACACATTAGGAAGAAGTAACCAGAACACGGGAACGGAAAGTAGAGAACGATACACTGTGGTCAAACAAATCACCCACGGAATTGAATTCAGATAGCGCACGAACCCAAGGATCACTTTGGGAGAATCGCGTGCGTCGCAAAGGGATGAAGAGGGGTGGACGTAAGCGCAAGCGGTAGGATGGGATATAAAGGGGAATAGCCGCCAGAAGGTTAGGGGAGTCGATGTTGGATAAAAGGATGTTGGCAATAAATAGCACGCGCGCATGACCATGGCGCTCTGGCGTAGTTGTTTAACCAGTTTTAGATTAAAATTCAAGTGGAACTGGAATGAGCCTAGACAGTTTTGAATTTCTTCCCAATTTTTACAGGACGAAATCGATTTTGTTCAAAGCTCTCTCTACCGTACTAAATGCTTAACTTATATGTGAAGCTTTCAATTTGTCAAACAAGAAAACATGGCACAGCCATCATCTTTTTTATGGAAATAGTTCCAGAAAGTGTAATGGAATCCACATATACCTGAACACATTCCAGTTTAACTTGATAAGCATCCAGAAATGGTTTCAACTTTGCTTCTTGAACAGGAAACCCCTGTTATTTTACAGGGTTTTTAGAAGAATTGGAAGGAACCAATTTTTCGACCTTTTTAAGTTAGAGTGGAATATTTAATGGTTGAATATTGAACTGTTAAGGTTTTGACGATTTTTTGATCAGTTATTTGAAAGCCTTCTCAGCCCTAGTTTCCCTAGGTTTAAGCTTTTGGCCCCAGTTTTCAGCTTTTGGAACATAACGATACCGAATCACTTTAATTCTGAGTAAAATCTTAAATCTATATATTACACCTCAAATTAAAAAAAAAAAACCTTAAATGGTTCTTAATGCACCATTGCAACTCAAATAGCTTATAGCAGTAAAATTAACTACGATAATCAATTTTTAAATGCTTTATGCAAGTGCCAGTTGATACGAAACAAGCTGCCACTTTATCTAATGTCGTTACTCAACACAATAAACGACGGCACGGGAACACCTACTCACGCTGCTGCGAACGGAAAATGTTGGCAGCAGCTACCATCGATTGTTAGTACGCAAGTTATTTTACCCTTTGGCTACGTGCATTTTAAGAACCTTTTCGGAAACCTCCACACTCCTTTTTTTTTTTATTTTGACAGCACTGTCGTCGGCAAGTGCCCGTGTGCGATAGAACACGTTGTAAATTAGCTGCAAATTAATGCTGCACCATGGCGAACGAGCATCTCGGGTGAAAATTAAAAGAAACATTTAATGACTCGACACACCACCCGACCGGCGGCCATTCGCACCCCCCTTACCACCCCCGCACGGATGTTCGTTTGTTCCAGCCAATCTTCGCATCGGTCCCATGTGTGTACGGTCCCGTGGATCGGTCCGCCGGACTGGTTGCCAATTTTGTGTGTGCCCTTTGCGCGCGTGTTCCTTTTCGGGCTTTTTGCTACACGTCTACTACAGAATGGGACTGAAGGGATGAAAAAATCCTCACTGCCACACACACACACAGCCTCACATCCAGCAAAGAACACCGGGCTACTCCTTACAAACCTGGCGCCAAGTGGCAAGCCTGCCGAAAAGTGCAACAATTTTAATGAAGCCATTTCCCAACGCCCAACCACAACCCGCAACGTGACTGCCGTGCCGACGGTAATGGCCCGAGAAAAGCTACTTCACTACACCGCGCAGGTCAGCAGTGGGGCGCAGCAGAGCAAAGGGCAGCTTCGTTTTTTGGCCTTTTGCAGCACCGGCACTTCGTGGGATGACGGTTTCCTTTCACCAACGAGCGTTCCAGCACCGGAGCATCCAGCCGCTGCATCATCGTGATCATGTTCGATGGAAATGACTCAACGGAAACACCTACCGCTGTAGAAGGACCCCGGAGACGGAGTCGTTCCATCCCGGCAATCGCCCTGTAGCAGCCTGTGTTTCTACGAATTCGACTCCCGTCGGTTACAATTTATTTTATCATCATCATCATCATCATCATCATCACCGCCACCACCACTATCATCATCACCGAAAGACCATCAACTACTGCGCGGTAGTATGGTTTTTATCGTTATCAGTCGGGTGCCTGCTGCAATACCATTGCAAACGAGACCAGCAGATGCATCTGCCGCTGTTCTCCTGGTGCGCTTTCGATTCAGGTGAAAGTTTCATCACTTTCCAGGCCGGTGAGCGGTGAAGAAAACACTTCTTCAAATTTTATTTCCACCCCTTTCCCGAGCCACCCCGGACAAGGAAAGTGCTTTTTCATCCCAAAACAACACACACATGGAGGCGCCTGGTGCCGTCGGTAGCGGTTCCTATCGTCGTGCCATAACACACTGGGAACGACAGATCTTTGCACCCTGGCGGGAAATGAAACGGAGACTGTAATTAGACTCTTGTGTGCTGCGAGAGGAATGCAATTAGTGTGCTGGCAGCGCTTTGTGCGACTCATGTACCAGCTTCTTCTCGCGCCGGCAAATCGTAATGTTGGCCAAAAACTGCCAACGAATTTCACTCGAGCCCTGGATGTGTTGGAGAATGCATTAAATAGAGTTACAACATGTGGTTGAAGGCTTCAGTGCCTCCTGCGAATATAATTTAACAAATTTTCCCAAGTGACATCATGTTTTATGAGAAAGACGGCTAGATAATGTTTGTTTAATTGTATCGCTTTCTTATACGTATTACATAACTTTTATGTTTAGTAATTTACTTTAAAATATTTCGAACAATATTTATAAATAATAAATAGTATATTTATTTAGCGGATACTAGAAATGAGCTATTTATGATTATTTAAATCTTAAATTCAATATCAATTTAGAAATGCTGTAAAGATACTTTTCTATTAGGGGTTAATATTTTAAATCAAAACTAATACTTATCAAGTGCGACAAAACTATATGATACTGTACGGTACATGTCAAATTCAGTTTAAGCGACTTACATAAATAGATAATATCAATAATTTTGTCAATAATTAACGACTTAAAACATCCAAAACCTTCAATATTCACTGCCATATGCGTAATATAAAGCACCTCAGGGTTTTTAGCTAATTAATAATTAATAGATTATACTTAAACATGCATTTGATCAGAATATCCTATCGGGTTAAGGTTCGGCCTGCGAGAGGGCTAGACATTGTTTGACTTACTTATTTATTTGGAATTATCGAAGAATTTCCTGAGCCATCGTATTAAATTCTGGGTCATTGAATCTTATTATAAGTACACTGAGGAAATCTACAGATTGAAGAATTATTACTCAATTAAATTGTTTCTTTTCCTATGTATTTTAATCGTAATGCTATTGAAAACAATACGTGATATTCACCATTTTCATTACCAATCATTTGCACACCGTTCCGTACTTCCGTTCGTTAACATTGATTTAAACAACGATTTCCAATAATCCCATGCAAACCACCAACAGAATGTCATTCGTAAGTGTAACAACACTAGTAAAAAGTGTGTCTGCTCTTTGCATGCCCCAACTACAGCACAATCAAGATGATCAGGGGAACAATCCCACCGACGGCTGGCTTGCAATGCGGATCCGGCGGACTCCGCCTTTCCGGGGGGATCTGAGGAATCCAAAATTGAATTACGGCGATAGGGATTGAAATTTATTACCGATATTTTTACTGCCTCAAGTGCCATAATTCACCTTCACCCTTCCATTATCGCCCGGCAATGATCCCTTTTTCCCCCGAGCACAAGGACTTTTGCTCGCAATATAAGTGTGTGTGTGTGTTAGGAACTGATCTTTTTTTTGCGTTTCAACCCCCACACACGCTCTGTCTATTTTGCGCAACCACACTACGGAACCTAACAGCGGAAAGATACTACTCTGCGAAACGGTACGGATTGTACCTTGGCCTGAAGAAGCTGTGTGGCGGCAGTGATGGTGGGTGTGTCAGGACGTACGGCAACGGTACGCCACCATTAGTAATAGTGCCAGTAGAAATGTGTCGGATACAACGTAACGCCACTATAAATCTGCATGAAGTGATGTTCCTCCTCGTTCGTGTACATCGCGAAGTAGGACGGCGCAGACCGGCGATGCGGGCGTGCTGTATAACAATCTGAAGCAAAACGAAACCCGAGAACGAAACAATGTATGGATGCGTGATTTTGCAGCAATCGATTTATAGTTTTTTCGCAAACTATATGCACAATTATTGGCGGACTGGTTTTTCTTGCTGCTTCATGCGGCTCTTCGTTTATTGGCAGCGGTGCATGGCTTCTCAGGGTTGTTAATTTCGGTGTAAGATTATGCTGCTACGAATGTCAACTACTGGATTATTGGGATCCGTTATACTACGATGTCCATACATTCCAGTTCAAGATTATGTAATGAATGTGTGAATGCCTTAGTACTGAGAGGGTTTAAATATTATGTTTTTCCGGAGGCTAGAATGGAATAATGTTATGACGAATATTTAGCTGTTTTATACTTACTTCAAGTCAATTCTTCAAACTAATTGTCCTCAATAGATCTCCTTTATGGAGGTGAATTTATAGACCTTCTTGTTTTGTTTGCCCATAATAGATTATTTCATCATGAATATTCGGCCTACCTATCATGTCTGGTTGAGTATCTCCAAGTGTCTTGGTTCGAATTCTTTTTACTCTAATGTTGATGACATTCTGCATCGTTCTACATCTTACAAATCAACGTGTTTGAGATTAACCCCTTTTACATTGAGATAATGTTTGATGTATTTAAAAAAAAAGGATTTTTGTAAATGTATCTAAGATTTTTCATATTTAAAATATTCCATATTTGTTGCTGTGCCAGGATATTCTTGTTTGTTTAGAGAAAAGAAAGCCAGACAATGAATAGGTATTAAAAAGAGGGTCTCCTGATGACACTTCCAGCAGGGCAATAATAGAAATCAAACATTATCTGATCAAGACAGGTATTCCCTCCGACATTTTCATATCGTTAGGCTCAGTTTAGTAGTACGGTAATTTGAGTTAGTTAGAAATATTCCAAACTTTTTAACCTGATTGCCTTTTAAATTCTTTAGATTATTTTCGTATTTTTCCAGATATTTTTCATGAATAATAGATTAATCAAATATTTTTGATTACTATCGACATTTATAACAACTATACAAGATGGAATCTTCATCATAATGCAAAAAACTTTGCATCTCGTTTGACTTAAACTGCGATTCAGCACCAAACAGTGGGACGAACACCATCATTTGTTTAGCTTTGCCTTTTCATTCCAAAAATCCAGCAACTTCACAAACACGCTTCCTACGACACAACTAAACAAACAGGCACTACCAAACATGTTGTGTACACGACGCTGGTTTGCCGAAACCATCACCAAAGTCACACACGAAAGTCACCGAACGGAGTTGTTGTTTTGTGCCAGTGCCTTCTCCCATGCAAGATGTCACCAATTCAAACACTTTCAAGACTAAAAAGCTACCTTTTATTGTATCAGAACGGGATAATAAATAAACAAAATCACTACGCCGGGCTACGTACGGCACGATTGCCAGTGTTCGCTGTGTCGGACTTGAGTCCACCTAAAAAGCCACTACGCAAACCGGTTCACGGCCGTGTTGAATTCACAATCCGTTTACCTTGAAAATATCGCCGAACGGTGCACTGGACGGTACGGGCGATACGTTCCCCGAGGACACTGCCTTGCTGTTGCTGCCTTTATGATGGACCCGATGATGTGTCGATCCCTTCCTGATCCGGGCCCGATAGCCTCCCGCGGTCGATGTCCCATCGCCCTGGTCAGAAGTCTCATCGATGGGATCCGCATCGTCATCATCGTCGAACCGGGACGGTGGTTCGTCACCACGCTGGCCCACCTTCTGCCGGATGCGGTACGGATAGATCGGTAAGTTTTCCTTCGTTGCACCAGCGGACAGCAATATTACGGTCGGTTGCGATGTGGTCGAATAGTCCCGGATGTAGTTCTGCAGAATGCTCAAAAAGAACAGAAAAGCCAACAGTGTCAGCACCGCCACTGAAGCGCCCTTAAAACGTAGTCCCTTGTTAAACGGTCCTCCGTACGGTCCACGATACAGCGGATAGCCTGATGGAGGTGGTGGTGGCGGCGGTGGTGGTGGTGGTGGCGGAACTGGATGTGCTCCTTGTGGTCCCTGGCTCCAGGGCAAAAAGCTGGGGAAAAACCCACCGGCACCGTTGCCCTCCGAACCGTGCCAATATTCGCCCGCTTCGTCCTCGTACAGCTCTGGTCCAGTGCCCGGTCCGTACACGGGATACTTTCCGCCGGTAAGCAATGCCGGCGGTTCGCGATGAATGCGCTGAGTGATACTGGTCGTATCAATCGGTGGCATGCTAGTGCTGCTACTACCGATCACACTGCCGATCGTGCTGAATCGCTGCAACAAACCCTCGGCCATCGTTGACGATCCAGTCAAAGGCACCCGTCCGATGCGGCCTGCGTCACTGAACTAACCGGTCCAAGTACGCGCCTGGTGCATTTTACCCAACACGGGCTCGTAATGAAATTTCTAACCATTTCTCAACGCGCCACACGGTC
This sequence comes from Anopheles moucheti, assembly GCF_943734755.1. Classification (NCBI taxonomy): domain Eukaryota; kingdom Metazoa; phylum Arthropoda; class Insecta; order Diptera; family Culicidae; genus Anopheles; species Anopheles moucheti. The sequence continues at coordinate 26,213,094 of NC_069140.1, forward strand.
AAGGTTCGGCGAAGTTCAGCCTCGGAATGCTCTAACCTCTCCCCCAAACACCGGCCCCATGCGAACAGGCGCGGACCGCATCACTGGACCGTTAAATTGACACCCTCAAATGTCAGCGCCAGCTTAAGGCATGATTGTGTCAAATTGCGCGACAACAAGACACGTTAACGACGACGACGAACGCGGCGGTGCAGTTGCCCGCGGCTGGAAAGCTTTCCATCTCGCAGCGAGGAAAATCGCTCATTTGCTTTCCACGCGAGTGAGCACGTGCACTTTCCAGCAGATAAAGGTGAACGGTTGCTTCTTCAAACGTCACCAAACAACGGCACCTAACGGTGCACCGTTTGTGGGACTGTCATCGTCAAGAGCAATGATTTCTGGCGTAGCCGTTTATCTTGGCGCACTAATAAATGTTTTCAAGTACAAAGCAACCCGTTTGTGATCTGCCTTTGTGATGCATTTCTGTATGTCAATATCGCGAGCAGGAACAGGCGGAAAACGTTCATTGTTTTGCAAGAAAATTTTCCCATTGCCGACTGTTCATGTGTGTGTGTGTGGAGTAATAATGAAAGCTTTCACATGTTCGAAAGTGATCAATTTCTCTATTTCCTAAATTTTCTAAAGCATTTGTTGGTTGTTGTCGAAGAATATTAGCTTTAATTAGCATTTTTCGAGTCAATTGGACGACAATTCTTTGGAGGAAATTTGCATTGCATTGTTGACAGAATAAACTGTTGCAATTTTTATGATGCAGCTGTATACCTTAACGTTTTAAACACCACCTACCATATCAGCTTAGTTCAGGTGAACGACCTTTTTTACAAGGAGGAAATCTGCAAACAGACACCACAGTAACCTCTCCTGCGATACTGTCAGGCTTCTACTGACTAAAACCTCCATTAGCCTTTACCACACATTTCCATGTTACCAGTTAGAGTATTTCTTCAGAAATGTCTGGTATAGGCGTTTCAACTCGCGAAGAAAACCTCTCGGCATCACTCTATGACTAAGAAGAAGTAAGAATAGTCGGGCATCTCAGCTTTGAAATCGTCGTTGGCAACTAGCAGGGCTAATGACACCCTACTAGCCACCATCTAGAATCCGTCTGAGCCGGCCACCGTCTGAGTCAAACGATCGTTTGAGTGCTACCGCTGTTGTGTAGAGCCGGAGTAGCCGCTAATGGGACGATTCCCTCGACTGGCAACGGATTGAGCCGCTGGACCAGTCTCAGTATATGTTGTAATAATCCCTCTATCGACACCGATTTTTTTTTTTTGCTGGAGACAGGACAAGATTGTTCGTATCGTCACAGCGTTGCAGCAATAAACCCTCGGGGACCGAAACAAATCCATTTACAGTCGTCTCCCGGGTGTCTGAATTTTCAGCACAGTGAGCTTCTTGGATTAGATTTAGCTTTTCCAGCTGAACCTTGAACAGCTGAACGACCTTAAAAGACTTTACGGGCTGGGTTCTCCGGTGGCATTGTAATGACGTGCGTATCTACTTATAGGTAGTTAGAGGACAAGGTTTAGAATAAGCGATCGGAAGTTAAGTAGTGATCTGTAGTGAGAAATGATCAAACTGTAAAAAGGAGAAATTAATTATACTTGCATTACACAGTACAGGATGCTGGAATACAAATGGGGTCAAAAAAGAACAAAGCTTCATCACATTCTAGAAGAAGTGACAAAAAGAGATTAAGATCCACTGATGTCTATGTCTAATTTCCTATCAACGCAGTCACTGTTGCGAATGTGCAACTTGGTAAAAGAACTCGGCACTGATGCTAGATCAACACTCCCGGAGTGACCAATTAGCAGAATAAAGTCTTTCAACATATCTCTGTGATTTATGACGTCCTGTCACAATGTTATCCTGGTATAAGCCTTTTGAAATTACTTTAGTCTTGTGGATAATCAATTCCTGAATGGATGCTATGCCTGGTTCGTCTAAAATTACACATATTGTGCTTAATTGATCTTTTAATTAACACATCGCATCATTCAAAAATTTATGACACTGATCGTATAATTTTAGCAAGCGAAAGTATTGTACGAATATCACCCGAAATAATACTACTAAAAGATTGAACAATCTTCTTAAATGTCCAATGTAATTGTTCCTGTCTTGTAGTTCAATATACACAACGGTGAGTTAACATTGCGATGAAATTCATAACGCTCAGAGTTTTTTGTACTACATTTACGAATTACTTTACTCATACGTTGTGCTTTCCTGTACGCTTCAATGTTCGATCTCTTAAAAAGTGAGAAACAAAAAATGCATTCCGAAAAATAACCTTACAACACACCGGCGAATAACTATTCAAAACGATTTTCAATTAATTTAAGTACGTTGCTCACGAGCGCCCATCGTGCACGTATCCCGCGCTAGTGTTATATTCGTCCCCATTCCACCAACACATATTGCTGCTGTCACCATTTTCCGCAACTGCAACCGGTGTCGCGGCAATTACGCTCCATTGATTTTCAATATGCTCCCTTTTTTTTACTGTTGCTCTCGAGTGCTTTATTCTTTAATTATAATATTGCACCGTCGGTTTCGTATTTCCCACCCCAACGGTGGCCACTGCCACCAGCGTGCGGACCCTGGTTGGATAATTAATTATGTTGCCAAAATCCAACTGTGGACAACACGCACAAATAATGAAAAATGAATCGTTTACCGGCATTTCGCCGGATCCCGCACTCGCTGTCTCCGCGGTGTAGAATATGCACCGGCACCGTGCAGCGGGGCCGTCCAGATGGAGCGATGTATCAAAAAGGCTCAACGCACACTCGTCACACGTGGACATGCATGCCACCTTCCGCCTGTCGATCAACCGATAATCGGTCAATCGTGAAATGTTCCGGTCACCATCAGGCCCGGCCTGCCACAGCCACAATACCGCAAACAGTGCCGGTTCCAGTTTTCCGGTGACTAAACCGACGGTAATCAATCCCGGAACCAATCCCGCCAGCAAACGGTGGCAAACGGATGTGCTGGTGTCGGCGAAACGGATGCGGGGAAAAGCCGTCGCGAAAGGATACACCATATCGATAACCGATATCGGGGCGGCTTAAAAATAATTGAGAGTGAACCTGGCAGAAAGAAGCAAGAGCATGAACCGAAAACACGCTAAAGAGAGAACAAAAAAAAAGCACACACACCAAAACGGTACACGGGGGTATTAATTTAATTAAAAATAAATAGATGAAAAACTGCCACTGCAACTTCACCGCGTTGCATAACTTCACGGCCACGTCGGAACGATGGGCCACCGACGAGTGGAAGCGCCGGTCGGTAACAAATTTCAAATAAAAATAGTTATCATGTCGATAATAAGGTATAATGATGGGCTATCACTAGCCACCCGGTTCGTTCGGCCAAGCGGTAATTAATCTCTCATCATCATTTTCAACCCGATCGCACACGGCCGGCAAGAGATCACGCGGACATTAAGAGACCCCGGTACGGAGGTGGGTTTTTAATACATCCGTTTTTTAATCACTCAATACTCATTACACAGCACACTGCCATCCCCCCCCGCAGTAAACCCGATGGCCGCCGGTACACAGGTGATGAAAATGAATGTTTTATGCGCAAAAGTAAAAAAAAAATTCCACTCTCCACCATTCAGTCCATCTTTGCCGCGGTGAAACATAAGCTCGCGTGTGCAGCATAATTCGTTTACCGGTGTCAAGCGGGCCGTGTGAAAGCTTCTTTTGTTCCTGTTTCTGAGCAGGGATGTGAAAAAAAGCGGTTGTCGAAATGTGCCATCCAAAACATGTTGCCCGGAAGACGCAGCGCAAAACTGATTGTGTGTCTTTTCACTCTTATTTGTGGTCATTTATTCGGGAGTGTTTTTTGGGGGGAGGGTTCAGCATTTGCACCGCTACAGCATCGGCATTCACTGCTTGCTGTTGTTGGTGATGGTTATTTTTATTGTTTTTTAACTTAAATTCCATGTACAAATGGAAGCACTTTTTCATGCACTTTGTCATTGCAATTGCTCAACCACGCATCCATCCTATCGGGCCCATAAATGTCACTGATGATGTTTTGCTTCATTTTGGGTGGAGGTTCAATTGTTGGCATAAATTAAACGCGATTCGCATGAAAATTTTATCAATAACCGTGCTAAATCATTTAAATTGATTAGAAAAATGTGATTGAAAAACAAACTGTGGAATTACTGCAATTAATATACCCAAGAGGAATAAAAGTACGCGTTAAGCGATTAATTGCTGGTATGCAACTGAAATATTTGGACAAGCAATTGGAATTCAATGTAAAGCCAGAACGACTTGAACGAAACAATATTGAGTTAAGAGCACTCTTTTTTAAAAGTAAATTATAATATGAAAAAAAGGGGAATATTAAATCCATTAATTAATGTGTGTTTTATCTAGTTCTATGGAGGCGCCCGGTGGTTTAATCATTCGATACGATATTTCATCCTGAAGCAAAAAATTTAACAAACAAATGAATTTCTGAAATGTCAACAATGTCACACCATGGCATGCTTAGGATTTAGTTTTAACAACAGAAGATAAATTATATTTTTACATACTCTACTAGACCAGGTGTGTCAAATTTGATTTTCTGCCCTACTAGTCTCCAGAGTACAGAGATAGAAAAGAAAGAGAGAGAGAGAGGGAGAGGACAAGAGAGAGGGGAGAGGGAGAGAGAGAGAGAAAGAGAGAGAAATAAAAGATAATTTGCTTATTCCTGATATCTTTGAAGATTGCTGAGAATTTATAAACATTCATGTGAATTTATGCGATATATTACTTCGTGCAAATTTCCTTTTTTTGGAAACTTTGATGCAATCACCGAAACAAATAACGATCCTTAATAATTCTATATGTCTAATGTTATAAACACATTCGTATCAGAGTTTCGCTCCACAGTTCATGACAAAATACAAGAGTCCATTTTGCGCTGCACAGCAATGTTTCGATTTTATTCCAAATGTACGCTTTCTTCGGTGTTTTTGTTTAACTATTGCATAAATTCTTAGCCTAATCAGAGACAGAAAGAGAGTAATCAGAAAGGAAAGGTATGGCTTTGTAATTCATGCCATCGCATCGTCCCTGCAGTCTATTTTTTCTTTTGTTTTGTTTTGTTCCGTTTTGTTCTACGATTTATCTAGTGACGAAAGGGTGAAGACGTTATATTAAAATTGTTTTCTAGCTCGAAATTGCTTCCCGTCTCTATGATACGCCAATATACGAATAGGCTCACACAAAATATATCGCCATTCTATACCGCAATACTACCTACGTTCTACTCGTTTACTGGTCGCTTTTGTTTGTTTTGTTTTTGTCTGAGTAAAATTGTACCATCGCTTCAAACAGCCTACAGCCGCCGGGAGGCGGGATATGCGCTTCCGTCGGTTCGGGAATGTACTTCGCTTTTGCACTCTAGGTTCAAGACACAGGCCCTTTCACCGGAAAGAGCCCAATGAGGAAGGGTAAGATGAGCTTTTTAACAGAAGATGCTGTAATGTTTTCTTTTTAAGTTTCAATATCCACAGTACAGAAAACGAAGGATAGAGTTAGTAGTTATTCCTGATTATCTTTGAAGAATTATGAGATGCTTTTCACTGTCCGTTTTGATGGAAATAGTGCTGATGAATGGTTGCTTTCCGCTAGGAAAATGGAATCATCGTCCAGTTCTTGACAGGAAGCTAAAAAAGCACGCATGGCACCAAGTGTTACCCTGTGGGCCATCCGTTTTCCAGCGACCTATTCACAAGAGCGTTGCTAACAGTAACGTTGTTACAACGATAAGCATATGTCCGAGCACTACTGTCCGCATCGGGGTGCCTCCATTAGTCCATTTCAAACCGGAATAATTGATGTTGGGAACGTTTTGCTCTACAAAAGAAAAAAAACATGTATGATTAATTAAATACAATTTCACATAAAACGTAATCTCACAAGCTTTTCAAAAAGAATCTTACAACTTTTAACTAGTACGACTACTCACACAAAAACACGCAAAACAAGAACATTTAACGCATGTAGTTGAAGCAGAAAAAAAGCACACAAAACTGGAACATGAGCTGATTAAGGGAGATGATTAAGGAGATGGTTTGTTTTTTTCTTTCTTTCCGCGATGGATTTATCCTACCCAAAATAAAACGATTCAAAGGGTAACGGGAATTACAGATTCTAAAATGGGATAAAAACAGGATAAAGTAAGCAATAAAATAAAATAAAAAACTTAAGTGTTTCGTCCGTCCATCCGTTTTCCTATGCCACCTACCGAACAGATTCAACCGAGCTTCAGCTTGTCCGACCTTATTGGTGGCCTTGCACACGTAGTCGCCATAATGCTCGGACGCAACGGAATAGACCTTCACCACCGACGTCGTAACATCATCCGGTGATCCAATCTGCGAGATACTGTACGAACCACCGTTGTGGATTTGTTTGCCATCGCGGTACCAGGCGATGGCCGGAGCCGGAAATGCCTGTACCACACACTCCACGTCTATGTCGTAATCGATTGCTTGGGCTACCTTTGGCCGAGGCACACGAATGACCGGTGCAAACTCTACCTCGAGTGTGATTGTCTTCGTATCGGTCCGTCCCACACCGTTATCAGCCGTGCAGTAGTACGTACCACGGTCCTCCCGACGAAGCCCGTTCAGGCGCAGCTCATTGCCGGTGTATGTTTGACCACCGATCGGCAGGATAGCGTTGTACTCACGGCGCCAAGTAATGGAAGGGCGTGGGTATCCTTCGGCACGGCACACCAGCTGTGCGTCTTCTCCTTCCGCCTTGGTGAGCGTGTTTGTGTGCTGGTTCTCGAGCAGCATCGGTGGATGCCGTACCTGCAGCTCAACCGTTTTCGTGATCTTGCTCGTACTGTTCACCTGTATCTGGCACTCGTACAAACCGGCATCCGTGTTGACGATGTCATGAATCTACGGTGAAACGGAACATTACTACATGCCAAGGATCCAAGGAATGGAAGAGATGCTCGGTCCTTACCTCCAGCACATAGTTAGCGGCATTGTTTTCCTTGGTAAAGTTCAACCGGAAACGATCCTCCGTAACGGCCAGCTGTACACCGAGCGAGATGATGTTGCTTTCCTTCGTCCGGTCCCGGTTGCTCTTCTGCCAGCCGACGATGTAGTTCTTCACGTTCGCGATCGAACAGTTGAGCGTCACTTGCTCGCCAATGTCTTTGATCTGCTCCGGGCTGATAAAAACGATGCTCGGGCTCGACGACGCCTGCTGTGCGCTTGCTGGAGGCCGAGAGAGGGAGATAGCAAGAGGTGATAGAAGAAAACAAAATTCATTCAACGGCCCCTTCTCAATCGCCAAGTATTATTTCGGCACACAATTGATAAGCACGTTATGGTGTCTTCCGTGCTGATAGACCACTGATTCAGGAGGGAAGAAACAAAGGGAAACACTTACACAGCGACAATCCTACGCTAAGAAGCGTAATGAGAAGCAAATTCACCCGTAACATCCACATCCTGCGTAGGGAACAGTGCAGCAGAACTGCAGATACACTGCGCACACGGGGGAAAAGTGTGTAATTTATGCGTGCGTTATCCTTCGCGTGGTTCAGGCTTTATTAACTACCCCGGATGCAGGAACCCGATGCTTGAGGTGACGATTCTGCACGATTGTTTTCAACGTACTTCAAAAACTGTTCACTACAAGAGAAGAACCAGAGATCAGAGATAAGGTAATCTTTACGCACCAATGCTGTTTATGAGAGGTTGTAAAAGTGTACCGAAAGAATCTCACAAGAAGAAACGTAAAACACGGAAAAACTTCTTGTTTTACTAATGTGTAGTGTACCTTCGCTCGTTCACACTGTTTAATTTCACAGTTTACAATCTTACAACCTCGGAGCAAACACGGCACCTGCACACGCAAAGGGCACAATAGAAAATGAAATTCTTCGCCCAGCGAGGTACAAACAATTCCACGAAAAAACGCACGGCATCCTCACCAATACTAGCGCATAAACCGGCCGACGGAGATAGAGAGTGAGAGAGTGCGTCACATGTCTGATTCCTTATTGTACAGTGTGAGTGAGAAAGGCAAACTCTTTTTGAGATGAAGGCCAACTACCAAACAGACTCACACACACACTTGCTCGAAGGATGCTGTGCGTGGTAACGATTGTACGCACACAGCTACACCGTACGGGTAAAGAATGCGAACGATGGTACCGGTTGCTATGGAAACGGTACCTGTTTTTCCTGCGAGAGGAATTCCAAACCGTCGCCGTTAGTGCGTGTAAGGCTTGCGTGTACAAGTTTGATTTTTAAAAGGCTTTTTTGGTGTATTCGTTGCTTTCGATTTTTAAATTCCACTCACATACACACGTGCAGTAACGATTGGTATTGGCCGTACCTGCTGGACCAGTTACAACCCTTCTTCTCTTCCTGTGCTTCTCTGTCTGCCCTTACGTCTCGATTGTACCGTGGTGTGTTGAATGGAAAGTGAAAAACCTGTTTTCCATACACTCTCGCTACAGCACACACGCACACTCTCCACGCGGCAAACGGGGTTCCAAGCGATGCATGAAACGATGCAGCTTATCCTACTTTAGAATGTCACCCGTTATTCTTTTCTCGATGCATTGTACTCACACCCTCTCCCGCCACTGTCCTGGAGGTGGTGGGATTTGGTGATGACACCATTACTGGCCGTACTGGTGATGTAAGTGCACACCCGCTCGTCCTTTTAATCTACCGAAGTACCGGGTACTTCATACGGACAGACAGGTAGATTTTGCCCTCTTCGAAGGCACGACCATGTTTTGGTGAAGCCATACAAACGAAATGCCAAACCTAAACGATCTCTCACTCTCTCTCTCTCCCTTTACGGTGACGCCGCCAGAGATTCTACGCTTCAGTTAGAAAGGGGTGTACGAAAGCAGATACGGCGCTTGTGAAACGGGAAACTCCCCAAGTCATCTCGTCCACCACTCCAGACGAGACTCAAAATTATTTGTTGTGGCTTATGTCGAGTTGCCAAGAATAGGAAGTCTAGTCTAGCGTACGAAGCTTATCCACAAGTATTGTAAAAGAACCATTTTTTTTTTCAAACACTCAGAATGGTGCGAAACGTGCTTTGTGGCATGATGGTTTCCCTGAATTCAAATGCAATGCAATGCAGACATGCAATGCGCGAATTAATCGGTTAAGTTGGTATCACGCGCTTGTGTTTTCGTAACAAACATTTTTGATAATGATTTGAGATAATTAGTGTGGATAATTTTTCTTACTACACCCATCATATTGATAAAAAGAAAATTTGTATAAAATGCATCTCACTTTGCCATTTTACTTCTATTTTTGAAACATTCTGATTTTTTTTTTAAGTGAAGAGTGTAATCACTAGCATAGCAGTATAATCACTAAAATCACTTACTGTTTACAAGTTTAAAACAGGTGGGGTTTACAATAATTTCTATTCTGAATTTAGAAATATAATACATGAAGTTCTAGGTGAGTTTAATTCGATAAAATAATACAGAATTCAATGCACATCCATTAAACATTTAGGAGCGGTTCAAATCTGTTATATTAACAATTATTTACAATAATTTTTATTAATTAGATACGCGTTTTAATGTTTGAATATAATTTATCAATATTTTGCAACGGTAGCTTTAAACTTCTTTTGTTAAGTATGTGTAATTTGATACATGTTATAGATAATTGCTCACCATTACAGTGCGCAGAATAATTATATGTACATTTGTATTGAATTTAACACAAATTCAGATTTAACACAGTCCCACTGATTTATAGTATGAAATCAACCTTATAGTAAATTATGAGCATACGAGAGAATTATGACTTTAGTATGAGATACTATAGAATGAGAAAATCTGTTATTGATTTCCAGTTTGATATCTCCAAGAAAACTTTATCCTCTACAACAAACACGATCAATCATATAGCTACGCTACGCACTGTACGTGGTGCTCATAATGCCATCAAATATAATACCATCACTATCATCGACGACATCGGATAGGTCAGCTAAGAATTTTCGCACCCCCAGGCGCTCACTCCATTGATAAGAGCGGAACATAATAAAAAGTATTCTAAGTGCAATTCCACCGTTCCAGTATCACTGGCGCCAGAGAGTTGCGCTTTATACGACAGCTGATTTTCCGCAGTCCTTTCCGTGTGTGTGCACAAGCTGGTGGCAAGTGTTTATGACCGTCGCTAAATGTTATCAACCGAATCCGTCGCACCGCAACTGTTAGTCCTTGTGCAGGCTGTATGGTATAGTGTCGGTATTGATGGACGTTTAGTGTGGAAAAGCAATAAACTAAAGGATGGTACAAAATAAAATATGTCCCACGCTGACTCATCCTTCAATGGAGCTTTGAGCATACTCGAGGAATAAAGTGAAAGAAATAGGTCACTAGTGACTACCACTGGAGTAAATTGTAGCAAATACAACAACATAGATACGAACTGTTTGTTGCACGATGTTGAAGAATGGTCTGTATTTGATGTATCTGTATCGGAATTTAAGAACATAAATTATAGTGTTGTATTCATATTACACCGATGAAGCTATTTTCCACAACCATAATTTACAAGACCATGGAAACATTTGTTATTAGTAGTGATACATTTCCTCCTTCAAGCATGCGTTAGATCATTTTCACAACAATTAGCTTGACATGCTCCTAACGATGCCACCGATGGGAGGCATGCAAGACGCGTTTAAAAAAGATAATTCACTCTTAAACAGTCGTCCCAGTTTCTTTGCCTCCCCGTCATGCTGTCAGCAGTTATGTCGTGTTTTCCATTTTTACTCACATTTCAATCCTGTTGCCGCATCATCGCCTTGTAGACGTGTTGGCTAACACTAGCCGGCTAATACACATCGGCAGGCCTCGGTTCGGTTTTCCGTTTTCCGACAGCGGCCTCTTCCCACTGTGCGACCTTGGCCCTTCCTTCCCCTTTTCGGCGCGATGGAACGACGAGACTATCCCATCGTCTAATCGGTGGTAATAGCACCAGAACGCATTTTCGCACACCCGGCACAAGATAGCGGAGTTGTGGGCGTGCTCTCGGGCCCCCGGTCCAATCGGTTGATGGATGACGTTTGGTGGCGCAAAAATAACATTTTCATCCAGCAGACCCCTGCCCATCATCTGCCGAAGATCGTGGTCACCCACACGACGGCCCGCCTGGTGCGCCGTTCTGTTTGGTGGTAAGGCGCATAGTTTTTTTTTTTCCACCCTGAACGAAAACCCCATTTCACGCGCATCACATCTGGCCGTTTTCGCTTTTCTTCAGCGTTCGGGAAACCGAAAGAACGCATCTTTCGCCGCGCCGTTCGTTTCTGGGTTAACTTCCGCGTTCTAGGCCGCGCTAGCCCCGCAGCTGGTCGCGGCTCAACGGCGTCGCTTGGGTGATTCGTGACGTCATTGCCAGACCCCAATAACCATCGGCGAAGCATCAAGTTGGGTGGGAAAAGCGAGCAGGTCAACAGTCAGCAAAGCACAACGATGATGGCGCGCTGCTGACTCCCTCGCCTTGTTCCGTTCTGGGGGGGTGTATTTACAGTCGTCGTCAAAACCGTGTCACAAAAACAAAACATGTTGTAAAACAATGTTGTAAATACGTTCTGGAATTTCTGGTTTGCAATAAAAGTTAGTGCTTAATGATATCTAGTTTCAATTGTAAGGTTGTGAATGAATGGTACGTTTTGAGGGTTGGTGCAAATTATTATACATTAATATTTGTTTGATTTAGCTGTAAAATTCAAAACATTTTTTTTGTAATGTATTATATACTATGTAGGTAATTTAATATACTAAGTTAATTCAATTTATTTACAAAAATATTTGTTTAAATATATAATTGTATAAATTTAAAATCCATTTGCAAAAACGTGTAGGATTAATCATTATGTAGTATTCAAATTCATTTGTTATTCCAATTTATTTTATGATTGTTCATATTAAAAAATATTGAAAAATTAGTTCTTTAATTTCGTATTATTTTTGAATTTTTGAATAAATCTAAACATATGGTAAAATTAGGTAATAACTGCAGTAAACAATGCAAAATGTAATATTTTTAAGTAAAAAATGCGCTACTACAATACAAAAAAATTATAGACTTGAAAATTTGCAAACATTGACGTTTGTACAGAGTTTTATTGGCATTGATGTGAATCTGAGATAGTGTTACCCTATGGTGTTTGCGTCATCGTTAAATATTATCAGATTGCACAAATAACGAAAAGTAGTATGAAGATACTTGCACTTGTCCTGAACAAAATTCACAAATCACAAAATTAAAAACAACTAAAGAAGAAAATCCGATTGTTTCTTCAATTATTGTTTTACCTTTTTCAATTATTGTTACCTTTAACAAGCAGAAATGTGTTTTAATTATCACAATTTCCGATGGTTTAATTTAGGACGTATATCAATTAATATTTTTATTGTTGATCATCTATCAACTGGTGCAATTTTTATGCACATCACTGTACCCTGCCGTCGATGTTACACAATCGATCCGAACCATCCCGGGCTCATGCTCTTCGCCACCTTCGAATGTAATATCACCACCCATCCCATCCCACAACACCCACCGTCATCGACTTTTATCCCACCAGCGCCACCACCACCACCGAAGCCCACCCACGAAACCGTCCACCGTCAGCAATCGCACAAACAGTAATGCGTTTATTCAGCGTTTAGCCGTGCCGCGCTCGGAACAACCGAACGTCCAACGCAGTCGAACGGCGCGGCGTCAATTTGAATCGGGAACTTTGGCGCAATTCAGTCTACACCCAGAACGCAACCCGTACGGACGATCCGTTACGGTGTCCGCCGCTGCCACTGTTGCTCGGCCAACGCACGCCTTCTGAGGTGTTTCTGTTGAGAGTTTTGCAAAGGTTGAGAGCACTAAAACGATCCCCCACCGCTGCGTCGATCATGATCGCCGCGAGATAGTGGATGTGCGAAAGATTGCAGCTGACATTGACATTGTGCGTTGTTTTCGTGCCGTTGCATTCAAGACGTTTGCGCGCCTACTCATTCGCACACTTGCGCTTGGAACGATCGTGTGCAGTTTAGTGCAGCAACGCGCCCAGGCTGTTGGCTACTGCTCGCTGGATTTAGCCGGAACAATTTACGATGTCAAGTGTTGAATCGGGTTTACGTGGAAAATTTATAGACTGAATGTGAGGTGTGCGTGTGTGTGTAAAAGGAAAACTGTTGTATAAAGCGTTAAAGTTAGGCCGCATTCTTCCGAAATACCAGTCATCACTCGCACAAGCGTCACGGTCGATTGCAAAAATGCAACGACGAAAAGTTGGCCTGCAGGCGGGATTAGGATCTCTGCTAGGTAAGCATCAGTTGCGGTGTGTACAGCCGTGACCCTCTGCTAATTAAAACCCTCTGCCTCACTCTAACGACTCGGCCGACCAAAATTGAAGTGCATCTTTTCGCAAATCTAAATATTTTGGACACCATTTCCTGCCACTCTTTCGTGTGCGCTACATCTTCTCGTTTTAAAGAGTGCGATTAAGATCACATTCCACACTTGCCAACATCCGCACCCGTTGGTGCCACTACTGCCACGCGAATCGATCACGGACTTCGATCGAATCACGCCGTCGATGAAGCGCGATAAATTGCGCGCCTCCATCAGCTTCATGTTGACGATCGAGTATTTATGTGTGTGAGTATGTGTCTGAATTTTGGTAGAGAACATAAATTTTCCAGTGCCGATCCAGAGCAGTCACACGATTAGGAGCTATTTTCGGATCACATTTACGTTACGTTTAATGTATTTTCATTCAGCTTATGTGTGTTCCGCCTATCCGGCCCATGCGTATATTTTTTATGGCCTTTGATTCAAAATCTGAGTGCCCGAGAAACTGGGGAGTGTTCGATTGCTTGATGGACCAGTTGTTGGCTCCCGGGGGGCCAAGTGACCGGGCGGACTCCAGATTCCCGTGCTTGATGGGCCATATGCCCTTTCGCGTCCATGGAAGGGTTCAAGTGCGTCCGAAAACTGGCAATAAGAAAAAGACGATCTACTCCTCGTACATGAATCATGCAGCCGCACATCTTCCCAACTGTTTGGAAGATAAATTTAGAAATTCCAACATTATCTTCAAGGCTGCTATTGACGAAATCGGAACACGATCGGAAGTGAATGGTTGGGATCGTGTCGTACTTTGCTGTTAGCAGCACATGTGCACAATTTTAGAGACACAATTTATTGACTTTCTGTACATTTTACCACTTGTTCTAACATACTCTTGCACTAGTTTATGGTTACCAAAAACAAAAAAGACGGGATCGATTACGGTGCGAATTCCATTACAAGACAAAAAGTGTTTACGTTTTTTCCGATCGGGACTTACCCTATTTCATATATTGTAAACCAAATCGTATTGACAAAATCGCAAAAATGTTTAACATTAGCATGTTGCTGTTGTAGCGGTACGTGTCTCGACCGTGCTAGACGCAGCAACAGCAACATAACTCAGGCAAAACATCGCTTCGCCCAAATATGTTCCGAGAAGTTTGATTATTTATTTACTTTATTCAAATCGAACAACCCCACTACTCTAATGGAAAACAAATTGAAACGATTTGATCGGGTCGATGCTTAACGCATGTTTCGGGTTTCCAAAACCCGAATGGGAAGCACGCGCAGGGTAACCGTTTGGAGCACGTTACCATATCCGGACTGCGGAAACGATTGACAGTTGCGCTTGGTACACAGGGGGGGAGCGTGTGGGCTATCGGGGCTACGGAGCGCCGATACTTAAGGGGCAAGATGAAACAGATCGTTCAGGTTGGCGTAGGTGGCTTGAGAACAATGTTAACCGGAATGTTCCAACATGCGCCTATTAGATATGGAGCGGACGTCTAAAGCTTTTGCTCATCATCGATCATTAATTGATCCCCTCTACCGCAGCACGGAGGTTAATCTGATGTATTTCATAGCGTTGCTGCTATTTTTTCTTTCCCTTCTCCAATAATATATTTGTATCACGTTTGCGATCTTAATCGCTTTAAAGCCAAAGTGAACCAAGCGGGTTGTTTTTTTATGCCTCCAACTTCATGATACCAAATCGAGTTGAGTGTTCGCTTCGAATATCGCATGAAAACACCAAATTCGGCTTCGTTTTAGTGTAGATTACCGACACTTAACTGCTAGATTAGCGCGCATACAAAGCGGTACGCTACGGGATCTTCCCAACAAGCGAACAGTTCCCGACCAATTGAGCGTTAAAAATACTCGCAAACCACGTACCAGCACCACTACGGTCTGTGTTTACTTCTCCACTTGGAAGCGCTAAGTGTTGTATCACTTGAAGCCGACGTAAACAGTAGCAGCGTAGCAAAAAAACCCACCCTTCACAGCAAGTGATCGTTAGATCTTGAACTTGAATTCCTGCCACACAGCGCGGCATTGCTGAGGCGCGCAAACATACCCCCAAGGGGTAGCAACACCTCCAGACGAGCGCTGGAGAGTTCGCTAGAGTTATTGCAAGGGGCTACCTACTTATGACCCAGAACGGCCAAGAATGGAGACAAACAAACGAACATCAATCCTCCGCACCACCGTTCGAAGTCCACGCAATCAGCATCAAACCTTCTGGTGTAGATCGATCTCCGCGAACGGAAGTGATCAATGTTCGGCGATGGATAACAAGTCGAGCTGGAGAATTAGAACGAGCTTGTGCCCACACATTTCGGCAATCCCGGACATTGGGCGTTACAGCAACCCATCGACCGTAACGACCATCTGACTTTATTGCATTCGTCCTTGTTGGGAGAGGTGAACGATTGTGAAGGACACAGGCATTGCGTAAGCCCTTAGTAACAAGACTCCGAGGAAGGTTAGCTTGCTCGGACATCTTCACTCTGCCAGCAAACCACGCCACGCAAAAAAGTTCTTCCATTCCCCGTACGCCCGTGCTCTGCTTTCCAAGATCAATAAATTAAACCCGGGAAAAGCACACAGACAAACATTTACGACAAGACGGCTGTCCCGCCGTGCGGTTCCGACAACAAACAAAATGTTACGAACATCCAACATGTGCATTCTGTCCCGTTGTGGGTTGGGAAGACATACAATGTGTGTGTGTGATAAGAACCAGGAGCTAGTCGCTTATCCGCGAGAGTAATGGAACGAGATAGAGCGAGAGATAAATGGCAGATGGAAAATGGAAAACCCCGAATGGTCCGTTGCCCTCCCAAAAAAAAAGAAAGAAAAGTGTATCCGTTTTTCATTCGCATTTTGGGAGCATTTTTCTTCCTTCTCGTTTCTTCCTATTTTTCTGTGTGACGAGTTTTCTTTTCTCCTCCCCCCCCTCCGCCTGCTACTGTTGCCACTGTCGCTTTTCCCACCCACCCAACCACCCGGTGGGGTGTGTGGATGCTCTTTATAACGGGTAGAATAACTGGCGCCATGCCAGCGTCCGCGCGTCGGTGTATCTGGCGGTTGTTGGAGCATAAGACGCCACAGATGAAAGTGACGCGGTTGTCTTCCGATAGTTTTCGGGGAACATTTGCCAAAACAAAACAAAAAAAACAACACCCCCTTTTCGCGCCCGTTAGCAATGAACACAGCTACACGGCGGGCACATCATCAACGCCATTATGGGCGCAAATTCAATTAAATGTCAAATCTTTCATGGCTCGTCGACACGGTACACCCAGTTCCGGTCAGCGAAGCTGTAGGCGGAGCCGCCCTTTACCGACCACCCCCCAGGGTCGAAACGATCGACCGAGGTTCGAATGCAGATGGATTTGCTCGAATAACGTTCGCCCGACGGGTCAAAACCCATACCCGTGGCCCGCGGTGTTTGATTAATACTGCGCTACGGAATCTTTTTGATGAATTACATCTTAAACCAATTACCAAAGCGTGGCAACAGTGTGCGTTGCATTGCGGCAACAAGTGATGGGGTTGGGTTTTTAATATCGTTCATGCGAATGCATCAAATTGTTTTGCGGTGAGTAACTCACAGCCGTGGCAGAACCAGTCGAAGGTTGCAGCAAATATGCCGCGCGACTCTTGCCCGCCAGTGAATCATCTTTAATTCAACGCACATGTTAACGTGGTGTTAGTATACCGTTGAGAATAGATAGGTTGTTTAAGCTCTAGCCGGTGTTTTCTTCTCGCCGCACAGCAATTAAAACTAAACCCCATACATTGGCGATTTGATCATTGCCTTTGTCTGAAGTCATTTCACATTAGTCATAGCTTCTCAAAGTCTTAGATGGTTAGACTTTTATGCCCTTTTGCTAAGATTTATATTTCTGAGACTGAGTTTTCGCCTACCCTTTTTAAAATCACATGTTAATGTTTACCACGAATTTGTGTATCCAACGATCAACGCTAGACTCCAAACAACTCACTAGGCAGTAGAACACCGGAACTAGGTGCGGATAAAATTTATTGAACGCCTCACGTCTCACGAATCAGAAACACAAGACACACTCGCGCACACATCGTGTGTTGTCCGAAGCATGCTCTCCGTATTGGCGCTACAGTCAGCACCTTTTCTATCGGACATCCATCGCGAAACATGACGAATGTGCTGAACGCGTGCAGCTCGTAAGCTATCATTAGGGTCGTTAATAACGAAATTAGTTTACAATCCAAGTTCCCAAACCTCACCGCCAATCCATCATGTCCGCAGCGCAAAAGTGCACGAAAAGCGAGCGCGCGCGCGCGCTCGCGACCATTACAAACTAGGCGACCGCAGAGAAACATAAACCATTCCGCCACCATCATCTTTGCGTAAATCATCACCACGTACATTGCAATTCCGTTGCGGTTGTTTTGGGGTCTTCCCTTTGCCGTGTATGACGCTATCCCGAACACTCCCAGATATCGATAAACAGGCGTTCGTTCTTCGGGCACACCGCACACCGCGGTCATGTTATTCGATACCGACTGCACCACCAAATCCATCACAGCCAACGGTCGCCACACCCGCTTTCAGCTGTGATGGTGCAATGGTTGCTTCTCAAACACGCTTTCCCATTGCAGGCGAGATGGAAACATTTCCGCGATCCCATATCAATTTTCCCAACTCATCAAACTCGTTGCCAAGTCTTTGTTCTCTTCCCGGCGCTGGTGTGTGAGGGAAAAGAAACCACGTTCCCCAACACATATCCGACGGGACCTTCCACTTTCGCTGCCCTAAACCGTACGCGGCCATAATCCAAACAAACTCGTCCGCGAGTTCGAAGAAGCGCCATTTGGAAGGGTTTTGGTGGTGTGTTTGGCGCACGGTTGCATAATTCTCGGCACCTCGATCGATCGACGTCCGGAGTGACCGGACTCCCCAGTAGTTTAAAGTAAACCTCATCCTTTGTACGTTCTGTTTACTGTTCTGCAGCGCTGGGCATCCTCTTGGCAGTGGTTGGTCAAACGATTGCCAACGAATTTCAAGGGATACGACGATCGAAATGCCAGCAGAGCCGTGATCGTACACAGGTGAGTCAGCTCAGTCTATGCCGAATCAATCGTGTCTAGCGTCCCGCAAGCTCACACCTACCCACGTGGTGCCTCCTTTCTTTCAGATCTATGAAGGTGTAGACAATGTGCTGATGAAACGTCTGCAAGCGATACGTACGGAGATGCGCACCAGAACCTCAACGCAGAGTGCCGAGCTGGACGCGTACCTGGTACCGATGTACGACGAGCATCAGTCACCGTATCTGATGGAAGCGGACCAGCGCATACGCTTTCTGACCGGGTTTGGTGGTTCGAACGGTGAGGCAGTTGTTCTAATGCGATCGGCCGCCTTCTGGACGGATGAACGCTTTCTGGAGCAGGCGGACCAGGAGCTTAACTGTGCCTGGAGACTGTTCCGTACCGGTGAGCGTCCGTCCGTTGCCGAGTATCTGCTGTCGGAGCTAACTCCGGAAGCACGCGTTGGTGCCGATCCGCAGCTGGTACCGCATGCGATGTGGAAAGCGCTCGAGACGGACCTCACTGCCGACTATATCCGGTTGGTCCAAATCAATCGTAACCTGGTCGATATGGTGTGGGGTGGCCGAAGGCCTGCGCCACGTTCCGGTGCTATTAAGGTGCATCCGGTGCGCTTTGCTGGTGAACGCTGGGACAGTAAGGTGACCCGACTGCGGGCCAATCTTACCGCCCTTCGGTGTGACGGTATGATCGTAACCTCGCTGACGGAGGTGGCGTACTTGTTGAACATGCGCGGCAGCGATATCCCACATGTGCCCGTGTTCAAGGCGTACCTGTTGGTGACGCACCGGGAGCTGATACTGTACACCAACACAAGCCGCGAAACGCTCGGGCTGAAGAACCACCTGAAGGCACACTCCTGCCACAACGAGAACTGTGTACAGCTGCGGGATTACGGTGATGTGTGGC
The DNA here is from genome assembly GCF_943734755.1 of Anopheles moucheti. Taxonomy (NCBI): domain Eukaryota; kingdom Metazoa; phylum Arthropoda; class Insecta; order Diptera; family Culicidae; genus Anopheles; species Anopheles moucheti. The sequence continues at coordinate 26,232,499 of NC_069140.1, forward strand.
GCGATCTGCGCACCTTAGCACAGCACTGGCACCGTTTGCTGGTGCCGTCGGCTGTGGTCTTCGACACTGGTGCATCGGAAGCCATACACGTCACGCTGCCACGGAACATTGTGTTCGAACGACCGTCACCTATCATATTCCTGCGGGCGCAAAAGAACCAGGTGGAACGACAGGGAATGCGGCAAGCACACATACGAGATGGAGTGGCCATGTGCGAGGTGCTCAGTCGGTTGGAGGATCGGGTAAGTAAGCGAAAGTTTTGGATGAGTTTAAGTGACATTTTTAGGGCAAAATATTAGCCAGAAGTCTAGCTATTGAGGAGTAACCTCATCTATTGCCTGCTGATTTCCAGCTTTAATGCTCTACTATCTCTGTTGATTACACTTGACGAACAGGATGTAAATAGGAATGTGAACAGTTTCCAATTTGATTATAATTCTGAGACGGTGATCTTCAGTTAGAAAAGAGCTCCATGAAGACTATTGGGTAGGCTGTACGTAAATTGCAACGGAAATGGTGGAGATCTCTTAAAACTTCCACTTGAGTTTCCTTAGGCATGTTCACGTATATCAGGGCTTCTTCGTTATGATTCATCATGCTATTCTATACATCGTAACAATACTTTTCATCTTAGTTTATTGCCGGTGATCACATCACCGAATTGTCGCTGGCGCGTGAAATCGACCAAGCCCGGAAGGCGCAAAACAACTCGGAAGGCGTCGCTTTCCCGACAAGTGTCGCCTACGGTGTACACTCCAGTCGACCCAACTATACGCCTTCCAACCGTACCAACATTGAGCTTTCCGAGGGAATGGTGCTGATCGATTCCGGTGGTCAGTATGAGGACGGCACGACGGAGGTATCTCGCACGCTGCATCTCGGCGAACCTACGGCGGATCAGATCCGTGCCTACACGAACGTGCTGATCGGTATGATCCGATTGTCGATGCTGACGTTCCCGGAGAATCTCAAACCCGCCGAACTGGATGCACTGGCCCGTGGACCTGTCTGGAGTTCGATGAACGACTATCCACATGGTACTGGTCATGGTATTGGGTCTTACTCGGCTGTTCGTGAATGTAAGCAGCGGTCCTGTGCGGTTTACTTAAAATGGTCTGAGATTGTATCAAAAGTTTGTTCTTTACTTCTAGCTCCTATCAGTATTTCATACACGGCGAAGCAGAGGTTCACCTTCAAGGAGGGATATTTCTTCTCTAATGGTAAGTTTATCATTAAACGATACAAAAAAACAATAATGACATCATCGCAAAACTATTATTCCAGAGCCGGGATACTATAAAAATGGCGCTTTCGGTATACGACTGGAAAATGTGCTGGAAGTGATGGATACGGGCAAGATGCATCCAACGGGACATAAATTTCTGTCCTTCCAGGATGTCACACTGGTACCGTTCGAATGGAAGCTTATCGATCGTACTTTACTGAGTGTGCCAGAGGTAAGAATGATTGCGATAATTCCCCTATCATTACCAAATCTTAACCAGCAATCCCCGATTTCCACTTGCAGAAAAAGTGGCTAAACGACTACAACTCTCGCATCCGTCAGCACGTTGGAAGCGAACTGAAACGGAAGCATAAAATGGACGCATTTTACTGGATGATGAACAAAACACGCCATGTGCCAGAATATGTGACCGAAGCGGAGTATAACGAAGCAGCGAACGTTTATCGTAATCATATGTCGATCACGGGTGCTTTAACAATCATATTTCTACTCGGACGATTCGTTTTCTACTGATACTGTTTTGGCATAAAGAGCCTCCCAATTCCGTAAAACAAGGTGCCATTCGATGTTCCGTGTATACCGGCTATACTTACAATTTCTGTTGTATGTAGCAAGATCAAAATTGAAACCATTCTAATTCGTCGCTACAAGATCAGCACCTGCCCGGCATTGGAATTGTGTGGAATTGATTTTTAAAGATTGTTTTTCTTTTTCTACTGCCTCGTGTTGATTCCGTACAAACAATTAGCTGCCGAATTCATAAGCACACTGCTCACATTCGCACTTACGCCACGCGATGTAATGCGACAGACGGTTACGGAAGTGTTTAAACAAATGTAAGCAAATTATTTACACCTCATCGCTGTTGATCATAACGAACGATGAATGGCTGACAGGAAGGTTTTAAGCTTCTAGCGGAAAAGAGTGATATTTTTTATTTATTCTGTTTCATCCATCGCGAACGAACTAAGCACTAAGAATTGTATGTTTAACGAAGTAATACAACAATAAACTAGTCTACACAAACAGTGTTATGATCTGTGTTTTACCGTTATCATATTTAAAAGAAAACATTCGATGAACTCAAATTATTATTTACATAAAATCAGATGGATTTGTAATGAACGATCGCGCTTGTGTTTGAAAACTGGATGCGTGCTGCTATCGTTGGAGCCACCCTGTGCCGTATTACATTCACACAGTATTCGGCACCATGTTATAAACCTACCGGTCAACCGTGCTGTCAAACTCAATACGGCATTTGTTTACCAAAATATTGCCACCGAGATTATACAGGAAATAGTTGTACTTAGTGAAATTCCGCTTTGCTGTAAAGCGTACTTTGATAACAGATCTTTAAACTCATTGTCTACTATGAGTGAACAGTTATAGATCGCTATTTGTGTGTACAGTTAAGTGAATTACATGCAGTTATAACTGAACACTTCCATGTGGTATAGTAACACAGCGGAAGGGGAAACTTTACCGTGAGCAACAAATCGCCGGGATAAAAATTCACTCTTTCCACAATGCCGAAAAAGATGGGAATCAACTCGAAAGCCGTTGAGGCTCGGGAACGCAAAGCAGAAGCCAAAAAGGTCGCCAATGATAAAGCGGCGAAAGCGGCAGAGGATGCACTATGGGTAGACGACGACAAGCAGTTGGCGAAGAAAAAGAAGCAAAAGGTATGCAATCCGGCCCGTTGTTGGGGAAGATACGTTAAACCATTTTCCGACACGTCCATTTCAGGAGGAAGACGAACGACGTAAAGCGGACGCGGCACGCAAGAAGGCTGAAACCAAAGCACTGCTCGAGGAAGAAATGAACTCCATCAAGACGACGGCAAAGGTACCGGCCGCAAAGGTAACACGATCTCAAATTGAGTCCGAAATAGAGAAGCGTAATCGTGCCGTGGAAGCGGCGACAGCGGCCACGGTCAAGCCGAAACTCGTCCCGAAGGAAATCCCGCTCGAGGAGAATCTGAACCGTGTGATGGCGGACACGGAAGTAGCACAAACGATCGATCAAGCCATTGCGGTACTCAGTGTGGGCGATGCGTCGGCCGCCGATCGGCATCCGGAAAAGCGTATGAAGGCAGCCTACAAAGCGTACGAAGAGGAAGAACTGAAACGTCTAAAGCAAGAGAATCCCTCACTGAAACTGTCCCAATTGAAACAGATGATTTTTAAAAACTGGCAAAAGGCCCCGGAGAATCCAATGAACCAAGTTCGAGTCTGAGTCTGTAGAATCATATGCCGCCCTGTGAGAGCGTTTAAAATGCTGATGAAATGCAGTTGTGTCATCGTGTTAAGTTAGAGCAATCGATAACAAACGAAATATCGTGTTAGCCATTTTCAATTCATCGGTGATGACACGTTGGAATATGCTTTCGGACCAGTGAAATCGATTGCCCTCGAGTCCGGGATTTTAGTTTCGTAATTCGCTTTATTGTCTCATTATTTTACTTCTTACACAGTACAGAACCGTTCTTCCTACGCGGTTACCGATCAGTAACTTACTGGCTAGTGAAGGTTTTGCTGTACTCTCATCCAATTTCCTACCTCCGTACACTTGCTGCTTCCCACTTGCGGGTCCACCTTAAGGATCTCAAGCATTTGCAGCAGTGTTATTTATGCTGTATTTTAATCTAGCTTCCGCTCAACATAACGCAGTTCACGAAGATAAGCTTCCCATTTGAATAATTTGCAAAAAAAAGGACAAATTCATTTGCAACTACCACGTTACATCTTTCACAGAGCTCGATAGAAGTCGTTCGGTTTGTTTGTTATGTTTAATAAATAAATAAATAATTTAATGTAAATGAATAATTTCGCTTGCTCTTCCAGGAGCTGCTATGACCCGTTGTAACAGTTCATCGTTAGCATATCGGTCGGAATGGAATTTGTATCTTACATGCCTATCAACCTGTGGTTTTGGGCAAAGGGAGGTTTTTGTTTTGTTCTGTTGGGGATCAATTAAATTTTACCACATTGACGCTCGAGATGTTAAAGAATATTGCAATTCCCACGCACCGCGGTGTATACCACCACGTTTGATTAGAAATTGGCCTGTTTCTCTAGTATCAAGTATCCAATATTAAGCTCGTACCATCGATTCATGGAGCTAGCGTTGTGTTTCTTGTTTCTTACACTACAGACAAATAGTAGCCACCAACACGCATTGATGGCCATGTTTTTTTTTAGCGTATGAATTTCGTTGTTTCGTTGCTTTCTGGTGCAGGGTTTTGGATTGTGGCAGCCGTTTTATTGACTAGCGTTTGCACCATCGTACAACGGCATTGGCCTATTCTTCCGGTTATTTTTTTTGCGATGGCAGCCTTGTAATATGGTGGCCGGTGTTGCTTAACATTAGATACTCAAGAATTCGGTACCGCCCGGCCGAGTTGTGGCCTGTCGGCACATCTATCTGCCCCACATCATCATCATCATCTGTGCGATCCTATTGGTTTTGGAGAAGTTAAGGTTTGTCAACGGTTGTGCTCTCCTGCTGTTTGGCTCTCTTCGATCCTTTTTCTTCGTGTCCCAGTCGCGCAACCCCACCTAATTGTGTACCATTTCTACATTCCTAAGACATCTCATTCATCCATCCATCTCGTACGCTCGAACATTACCACGCAAACATTGTCTCATTCATTCCCGGCACTAAAAGGGTCCACCCTAAGGACACGAGTCATCAAAGATCTGCTCATCTACGGTGTTCACGTCGCTTTCGTAACTGGTTCTTCTACCATTTCAGCGGCTGCAGTGCTAACAGAGGCGCTTTCCGGTGAGGAACTCACACTTGTCTCCCCAACCGTACCCTTACTGCTGCGGCCTTCGCTAGCGCTACGGTACTGGCTCTCGTCACTGCTCGGCAACGCTTCGTTCGTCGTTTCTTCGCTCATGGTCACGTCGTCCAGACCGTTCTCGCCATCGTCATAGTCTTTCGTGAACTGATCAAAGAATGCCTCCAGATCGAGATCCATTCCACCATCCGGTTCCTCCTTTTTCACTATTTTCGGCTTCGATTCCACCGGTTGAAGTTTCGTCGTAACATTCAACTGCGGTGCTGTAGCTTTGTCGGCTTCGTTCTCCTCAGCAAACAGATCGGCTACGCTCGATCGCTGTGGATCAGGATTGAGCTGTTCGCTCAGCTTCACGTCCGCTCCGTAGATCGGTCGGAAGCCACCCTGCAGTTCCGGCTGGAAGCTGTTCGGATCGAAGGTGGTGGTAGATGCGGACGATGCGGTAACCGGTGCGGAAGCAGTACGATCGGCACTATCATCGCCAGTGCCCGTCGAGGTTGTGTCACCAACATCCGAACGATCGATCGTGTTAGGACTGCTGTACTGACGGACAGGAGCTGGTTCGGGTTTGCTCACGGTTTGCTGCTGTTGCAGCTTGAGCGCCTGCGGAGAAGACGTTACTACGGCCCATCCTTCGTAGGGGTTGGTCACCTTGACCGGGTCGAGACTCATGCTAGCTTGGAACGGTGCCTGGAAGCTCTGTTCGTAGCGTCGCGATGGATTACCGAACTCGTCTACATCGTCAATCTTTAGGTAGGACACCTCCGTCTGTGTTTCGCCGTACGGCGAGTAGTAGTAATTGTTGGCTGCCGATCCATATCCTCCGACTGGCTTGCTGTATCGCATATTGTTCGACCCCAGTGGACTGGATTCCGTCGGTGTGTAAGCGATCGCAATCGGTGTACTGTCCGTCTGGAAACGTTGCAACTTGCTTGAGATGAGATCCTGATCCTGGTCACGCACATTCGTTGGTTCTTCGCCGAGATTATACTCGGAGTCCGATTCCGACAGGTCCTGCGCTGGCTGTCCAGCAGATTGCTCTTTGTCCAGCAGCTGAGCCAACGCAAGCGGATCCGGTTTCTCAAGACTGTAGGGGAAGTTGGGTTTGCCGTTGGGGTTGGGTTTCCTGTGTTTGGCCGTTAGAATTGGTTCCTGCTCAAAGTGCGACGCAATCGAGAAGGGTGTGTTCTGATACTCCGTACCAGGACTGATCGGTTTCGATGGCAGTTGCTCTCCGCGGTGTCCTACCACTATTGTATCACTGTTGGGTGGTTTGTTGTCCAATCGTACGGGAGTACTCTTAACCGGATATACGACATACACCGGTCGATCTTTGTTGCCGACATCCTGCTGCTGAGACTGTGAAGATCCAGTCACAACGGTATTGCTCTCTTCACCCAGTGAATCTTGTGCACCTGGAGCATTGATGGACGATGCCTGCTTCTTCGACTGCAGCATCTGCAGTGTTACGACGGGTTCAAGCTTGGGTCGCTGCTGTTGATCGTCCTTTAGTATGTTGCGCAGAATCTGTGGCGGATTGCGGTGGAACTCGCTATCCTCCAATGGTTCGTTTGGCTTCTCGGACGAAGTAACTGCGGGTGGTATGATGTTGGTCGGACTGCCGGACGGTTGGGGCGGGAGTGGCGGAGGCTGCAGCCGTGGCGGTTGAATGTTGTAAATGCGATCCTTAATCATTGCTGGCGGTGGTGGTGGTAGTCGATAGTAGCGACGATTCTCCAACTCAGCCGATGCTGGATGCAGCTGAGGACGGCTGGGAGCAGGACTAAGCCGTGTCATAAGGCGTGTCGGAAGAGGCGTCCGTCGGACTGCTGTCGTCGGTGGCAGATTGTTGGTGACGCTATAGCCGGCAGGTTTGCGTAGGGGCGGACCTGCCTTAACGAGCAACGCGGAAGGAGGAACACGATAGGTGCCCGGTTCCTTCATGTACGGCGGATGGCCTTGAGAGATTTTCGCGTTCGGCCGGAACTGGGGCAGAATGTTGGGCAGGGTAAGTGTTGGCCGCGACGGGCGATCGCTTGGGTAGGTCGAGGGACGTCGCTGTATTTCACTGTACCGGAATGGTGGGCCTTGTGCGGGGATCGGTGGCCGAGGTCGTTGCTTAATGAGATCAGGTCGCTCGGGAGCTGTTGGTGGCGTCAGCTGTTCGGGTAAGTCCGCTGGGTAGTTCGGGTTAGGTGCGATCGATAGTTCATTCCGATTCAGCGTTTCGCTCGGTGGCGCAGGCGAGTCAAACACGATACGGTTCGAAACCTCGTGCAGCGTGCTTGCGATATCTTGATTTGGAGGAAACACAACCATCTGATCGCTGCGCACCGGTGCTGAGTGTCCGTTCGGTGGCAACACTTCCGACTTGTGTGTGCCACTGATGATGGGCGCGTTGTCATACTTGTCGTCCGATTCGCTCGGGAACCGAACACTGGTTGTCTTGATGATATCTTGCGGTTTTACCTGCACCTGAACCGACGCACCGACGTTGGTTTGATCGTGTGGCTCATCTAGTACCTGACCCATCTGGTAGGAGGGACGACCCGCGCTCAGGGCCGCTGCCGTGACTGAATCTTGTGACACAGATCCCACAAAGTGGCCCGCACCATCGGGACGGCTCGACGAACCGATGCTGCTGCCTACGGACTGTTGCGAGCCCAGGACAAAGGTAGCCGAGTTTTGGTTGGGACTAATGACGACATTATTCATGCTTGGGACGGCTCCGTACTTTACCACGTTCAGTTGCGGTTGCTGCACCTCGTACTTCACGTACTGTCCGCCCATCACGTCCATCGCCGGTGGTTGGGGCCGGTGTCCATTTGATTGATGTACTTGATACTGGTTGTATTGCTGCTGCTGCTGCTGCTGCTGCTGCTGCTGGTACTGTTGTTGCTGTTGCTGTTGGTGTTGCACCAAAGTTGGTCTACTCGGTGGGGCTTGAGCCTGTGGATGAACTTCGTATCGCACGTACTGATCCGACAGATCGATCGACTGTTCGATACGGGGCCCACTAGATCCGATCGTCACCGATCCAGCCGAACCATCGCTTAGCAGCACAATCGCGGGAGGTGTCGTTGGCAAATCTTGTTCCTGGTCCGGCTGTTCCACCTCCTCGACACGGTTGCTTTCGGCCAGTTGCGATTCCAGACGCTTTTTCTGCTCGAGCGTGCTAAAGATATCCGACAGTGACATGACGGCTGGGTTCTTAGGTAGATCGATCTTGGTGTTGGACGTGCTAGAAGTCGTGTCCCGGTCCGGCACTGTACCTTCGGACTGTGACGGCATTGGTCGGAATGGTGCTGGTCTGGAGCCTTCATACTTGAGAGCCGGCATGGTAAATTTGATCTTCGATGGGTCTACCGCATCGTCTACAAAGCGCACTGGATTGGCCGGAGCCGTCGAAGTCGATACGGGAACGGTGCTTTGAGTTGTCGTCGTGGTCTGGTAGGTCGAGGGCCAGTGCGGTCTTACGGAAGGCGAGTAGTAGGTGGAGGATCGCATCGGCGTGGAAGGAGCGCGTTCGGTCGTCGTAGTTGTCGGACCAGGCAGAGCAAGTGTCGATGGAAGGAAGAACTTCTTGCGCGTCTGTTCGGATGTCTCGAGGTACTTGTTCTTGATCGTGCTCTTGTATGGATAGCGAGTGAATAGCTGCTTTTGGGAGTTGGCTGTCGTTTTTGGTGCCTCCGTCGTAGTCGTAGTCGGTGCCGGTGTAGTCGTGGTAGTCGTGGTCGTCGTTGTAGTAGGTGTCGTGATCGGTCGTCCCGACGTTGCCGGGAAGCTATAGTACGCGTTCGAGCTGGCCCCCGGTCGGTTGTAGTTGCCCACCGTGTACTGTGGTCGGCTGTAGAAGTACTTGGTCGACGTCGCTGGACTCACCGTCGTTGTCGTGCTTGTCGTGGTGGGAGCAGCGGTTGCCGAAGTCGCAGCTACAATGTGTGTATTACCATGTTCGCGATGGTTCGAACCCTTGTTAATGCCCTGATACTTCAGGTTCGCGTACGAGCTCGATATCGAGACAAAGTTCTCCGGCGAGTACATCTTGGGCAGGTTAAGAAAGTCGTGAAAGTTTGGCGTCGACTGGTGTATGACCACATCCTTCTTGTCGCTCACGTAGCTATCCTTGTTCGGTTCGTACGGTTTGCTGTCACCGAGATCGAGCTGGTTGCCCGTTTTCTTGTGCAGAAAATCGATTGCACCCGTCGACGGGTCACGATCGACCAGGAACGGTTTGCCATCGTTAAACACGTCCGACGGTAACAGAACCGACCCGGGCAGCAGGTCTTCATCCACGTTCGATTCCTCCGCGATCAGATCCTCGAAGTCATCGTCGAAGGTGTACGCCCGAGCGTAACCGATGGTGGTGGTCAGTAGCAGCAGCGCCGTACCCAGTGTCACTCCCAGCGGGAGCATTTGGGTTCGTTTTCCCATCCTTCAGGTTTACAGACTGAAAGCGAGAGTAGAATGGACAGAAAAAAATCATTGTAAATTAACCGATCATTAACTGTTATCAAAAGCTTTAAAGCTTAGTCATTAATATAGTGTTCCTTAAAACGATGAGCGCAGTGCTGATATACGATCAGCTCGATCGATTCATATCTAAATCAAATTGGTGATTATAATCGTATCGTTGTGAAAGCCTTTTCCAAGGCTGTTTTCTGAGCATTCCAAATGTACGTATTTTCCCCCATTTTCTCTGTTGAATGCATAACTAAGCAAATTGAAGAAAAACCTAACATTTAATGTTTTCGCTCATCAAACCCAACACCATAGTTTAACGAATAAGAGATATCGGGAAATTGTAGCCTCCTGGCTTCCGTCAACTTTGCGCATTTTCACAGCTGTAATTCCTTCTTGCTTTTCCTCATACCTTTTTATCCTTCTCCGCTGACTAAAATCCGATCTCATCAGCAGCAAATCAGACAAATTTACATCCAATCAGCAACATCACCGCACATTACGTTATACGATTTCACTTTCTACCAGCCAATGGATGGAAAATTGGCAGCAGCAGCAACAATACCACCAAAACTACCCCAAATATTTCCACCGTCATCCACCGTAGCGTCGGCAGTTAAGTATACTAAAGTCTAGCAGCGGAAAATTTCGACCAAATCGAAAGCGAAATCAAATCCATAAGCGGTACATCGAATCGGGCGTGTCGGGCCATCTCGGCCAGGAACGATCGACCGGATCAATATCGACGTTTTCCCGCGATCGTATCCGACCATAATGGAGACCTTAATCAAAGGCCTTTACAGGCTGCTGGTGGTGGTGATGGTGCTGGTATAGGAAACCCGTGACCCGTACGGTGGCCCATGCGCGTGTCATGACGTTTTTCCGGTGTATTGCCGCGTTCCGTTGAACCCGGACCGGATTTCTCTTCCATCGGAGTGGCGTGCGGTATTTTCGCACCCACCCATACAGAAAGTGCCACAGCGAAGCGCGCACACCCATGGAGCTATTATTTTATTTAATGTTTTGGTTTGCATTTGTGGTTTTTTTTTTTGCTCCAAACCGTGTCTGCTTGCCGTGGTGCCGCTTACACGCAGCATTGTTGTGGATTTTTTTTGTTTGTGGTTTTATCTTTTCGTACTACTGTCAGTACAAATTAGATTGGCTGCTGCTTCTGCGCAACTTTGAGTTTCGTGGCGGGCGGAAATAAAAAGTGAAAGAGCCACTCCCGCCAAACGCGAAGGCTTTTGTCTTTACCCAGGGCTCTGCGCCGTGTACTCCCACAGTAAAGTGGAAGTGTATCTGCACGTGAGGATTGTTTTGTTTTCTATTGGTTTTAATTCCCTTCCGCTCCGAGATGATTGCTTTTGTTTGCATAGCCTGAAGGAAAAGGAAATCCTTGTTTGGCGAGTGAACTCCCAGTGAACTTCCAGTGTGTTCCGCCATTCAAGGTAAGTTGGACCTCCTGTTTAGACATCCAACATTCCAGCGTAGCTGTATGTCAATCGATTGAATTGATAAAAAATCTGACAGAAAAAAGGTTTGAAAGTTTCCCGTTAGGCATGTCAACCCCCATTTGCCCACATTCGACCTGCTAACCGAAATTCGTGGCTCAAAACCGAACCGGCCGGAACAGTCCGACAGCGGTACGGACTTGGCATATTAATCGTTGAAGGAATACTCAATTCGACAGGTGACCGGATTCCTACGCTGATCGACAGTTTTCCTTTCCATCCACCCCTCGCGGACCGCCCAGCGTTATGCAACGGTGCATAAGAACAGTCACTTAATTCAGGCTTCATGTTTAACAATTCTTCGTCGGTTGTCAGGTGTCACCATGGCTACCCGATCGTGCGTCTGCTGCGTACGCAGAAAGGAATTCTAAACATGATAAAAATGTAAATTAGCACCTTTGGCAACCCTTTCCACTGATTGCTTTCGCTTTGGGGTTTCCACCCCCGCACGGTAGCCAACCCAGCCTTTTGAGACCTTCGGACACTCTCGAATGCGCATCGCTGGTACAAATTGGGACTTTCCGAACACAAATTTGCAGGTTAGCATTGGAACATTGGAGGGCACTAGCGGTAAATATGAAATCGATCTTTCTGCCTGTGCTCAATTGTGCTTTTGTCAATTTCTCCTACTCAATATTTGCCTACGGACAGATCCAAGCGCACACATTCACCCTACGCAATGGCTAGAAATTGACCCCTTTTTTCTATGATGGAGGTTTGGCGAGAGATTTTAGGGTGGTAATGGAAGTATCTTTTCCGTTGTGTATGACTCTCTCTCTCTACCCCCTGTGTGGGGTAGGGCTTACTCTCGTTCAAAACCAGGAAATTGTACTAAAAATTGTCTTCCGCGTGAGCTATGCCGTGAGTGAAAGCTCTCCAGCCGAAAACAAAAACCTAAAGCCACTGCCCACGCCAATCGAGACGATTCGACGATCGAGAACGAGCGGCAGATGTCGTGCCAGCACTTCGATTCACTTTCCATTTGTCGACGTGGTTTGTTGAAAGTGGGGTGCAAATTGAAGTGGCCTGATTTGCCGTGGTGCCGCCGGAATCAGAATGGCCATTTGTCGCGTACCGGTAAAAGCGGTGAATTGAGCATTAATTATCATTATAAACACGGCGGCTGTGTTTTGTGCGGCTGCGCGATAAGATAATTTCAACCCGTTCAAGGTGATCGTTTTCTAATTCGGCAAGTTTTCTATCATGAGTTGAGTACCCGGTTTTTCTGGACCTGGGAGTTGTACCACAAAAAGGCGGATGAAGCAGTTTTGGAATTTTCGATCGGTTAAGATTGGGACTTTCATCCTAGATTACACCATTCGTAAGCCGGTGAATTTCTACTCGCAATAAACAACAGCGATCATTGGCATGCGGCGGAAATCGAACCGTCAGCACCGTTTTGGTTCATAAAAGAAACGCCTAATTAGAAAAGCAAATTAACGTATTATCCTCTCACAAAGCAAAAGTAAAACAAAAACCGGAAGCCCGCTATCTGTTTCGTCACCAGAATATCGAGACATGAATGAGATTTCCTCTCGCAAAGATCCCGAACGATCCCGTTCGACGATCGCATCCCATACCCGTTTCACATTCCGATGGCGATGCTGCGTGTCGGAGCTGTTTGTTTGTTGCTTCCGTCTCGATTTCATCGGTCACTTCCTCGAAAACCGCAGCCCAGCACGTCAACTGGGTCAAAACTGGGTATCGGAACGATAGCCCTCCGTACACAAACGCTCACCCCGTCGACGGTTCACCGCAGCACCGCACAAGGGCTCCCATTTGCCCGGGAGGGGCGATCTTTAATGCTCTTTCTTCGCCCGTTTCCGCCGTGCTTAACGTGAATGCTTAGGGTTACTATCTTGCGCTGACGAGATGATTAGAAGACAAGGTGCACGACGGAAGAACCTGCTGCAAAGCGTGCGGTTGTGCTTTTCCGATCGGCCGGGTGCGCGGCGGGGTTGGATCGAGTTTTGCGGATGCGCAGAATCGAAAGTTGACTGACCATCATCATCGTCCGATCGTTCCGCGTCTGCACTGGGCACTTGACACAGGTGGAATCGTAAGGTGACGCCGGGGATCATGATCATGATGATGATGATGATGATCAGTTGTCAACATCCGCCGTGGCATCGCGTTCCACTGTGAACCGGATCGGTGATCAGCACAACCGGAGTCGACTTTCGATTCGTGGAGCGCTTGGTAGGGTTTCCGCTGGGCGGGCGGGCACACGCACCGCGCTTTCCCGAGCACAGGCGGTGCCGCGTGAAAGCATGAAATGGGTCAAGGTGAGCCTTGGCCCGGGCTTAGCTACTTCAATCGTTCAAGCGCTTCAAAACCTGATCATATTCCGATCGCCAGCAGTCGTGACGGAGAAGAGAGAAGCGAAAGAAACAAATTCGAGCGGTTGTTCCAAACCGATCGTGCTGGTTTGCGTACTACGCACAAAGCAATGATTAGTTCGATGGGTTTTATTGTGAGACGATGAAATTAAGTTTACCATTCAATCAGCTTGTATAGTGTTGTTTTCCTCAATAGTGGTCTTTGAAAACAGCCATATTTAAGGTTTTCTGAGATCATGAAATGTAAATGAAGCGGTACAGATACTAAAGAGAAACATAAAACAGTCAAAGCTTAGCTCAGTTTTTTGTAACTATAAAATCAAGAAAACTTTGGCGAGATGTACAGATTAGTGTTGTGCTTAATGAATCTTTTGAGAAGAGTCATTCATATGAATCGTTAATCTTTTAAATCAGGAATCAACTCTCAAAACATACATGAACCCTCAGAGCAGTGATGGATCTTGGAGACTAAATACATGACAGTTTATAGATCGAAGTTATGAATCTTGGATGATGCATTAATCTTACGGATTTATGAGTCTTAGAAATAAAGATTAAGGATCATAAATTAAGTCGAAAGATTCATGAATCTGAATCAGATGTACCCAACAACAGCTAGTATGTGCAAGACATTCATCGTTTTTATATTATCTCAGTTTCAAGAATTTCTGATTCTAAATCTCAAGAGCTCTAAAAAACTCAAGAATATCCCAAAAAAAGTCAAATCAATATGCTACCGATGAGTAAGATAATATTACTTAAAAATATTATAATATTAATATTTACTTGCACATAACAATAGGGTTTTATTCTTAATTTTTTATACTGAATTTGACATTGGCTCATCAAGATGTGGATGATCGAAAATTTTGGAATCTTCTCATGAAAGTACTTCCAATTCAATAATGACATTCAAGACAACATTGTGACCCATCCTGATCACATTTATGTTCCAAGTATCATTTCAACGCTTCGTTTCTTCCCTTCTCAAGAACCGGTTCCCTAAATCGTTCTACCACCTTGGGAGGAAAAAATCTTCTGGAACACGAAAGATCCCAAAGAGAAAGTAGTTTTTTGTAGTTGCTTCTTCATTCTCCTCGAGCTGGCCCAATTGTGGGATACGGCTGGCAAAAGAACGCAACCATTGTGTTCTGTGGCTGTACCGGTCAGTTCCCTTCCATCCCCCAGAACGGTTTTCACTTTTAACCCCTTCTCGGCGTTCGAGGTCGTTCCACTCGGGTGGATTTTGTACGGCGATACATTATTAGTTGGCGGGCTACAGCTACAACCCCAACGGCACAAGAAACATCACCCGCACACACTCGCACACGCTTCTCGGGTTTCTTCGCGCTTGGGTGAAAGTTTTCGTTCGCGCACTCGAGTGCCCGGCACCACCGAGATGATGGGAATCGCTTTCAAGTACTCGGTCTTGGTGCGTGAGTGGAAGCAATTTCCGCATTCGTTTGTAAGCCATTTTGGAGGACCGGCCGCTTTTCGTTATCTCGCATTCGGGGCGCATTTCTTTGCTACGCTTGTTCACTCCACCGTGTTCGTCTCGTTACCCATTGGGCGATGGTGGATCGCGTTGTTTGTGTGGTACTGCTGTTTGTTGTTTGCTTTCAGCGCTACAGTTCCATCGTCGGTCATCAATCGTTCAATATTCGGGGTTTTGTCGATGGTTCAATGACACAGGATGGGAATTGAGCTCACTCACGGTCATCATCCTGATGAGTGTGAAACGCTCATCTTCTGGTTTGGAAATTGTGGGCTGTTTCTTTAATTTGGTATGGAATTGCTTTGTAAGCCACATCTAATTAACAATTGTTATTATTATTAATTGGACATTGGAATTTTTCTGCATGGGATTCCCGTAAATGTATCTACAAAACATTGTCATTTCGTATATCTTAAACATTTATAAAACAAATATTTTAAAAGATATTCGAACAATCTTATTGGTTTTTTTTATAAAATAAAAAACCTCTTTGTATGCATCATGAGCTATTTACAGGGGACTCTCTTCCATGTTTCACATACACCGGACCGGTGCAAAACAAACATCCTACAAGAATAGCCCGATTGATCACTGTACGTATAGAAGAAACCGAATCAAACCGGTTCAAAAGGTACTTTCTTCTTCCGCCACAGAAATCCTTCTCCAGCAGACTGCAACGATGGCAAACACACATGATGCGCCGCCGTGCGCATTCACCAGTACTGCACATTCTGCACACCACCAACTCCGGGGAGAGATTCCGTTTCGTTTTCTATCGCGGAATGTGGCACTGTTTTATCCAGCCGCGCTAAGTAAAAGAAGGAAAACAGCTTCCCGCACCAGCTCACCTCTGAACGATCATTTTCCGTGCGCGGATAGGCTGCTGCGAGATGAAATGTCTGTAAAAGCTACCCCCGGCACGGAAACGTTGAATGAAAACGAAAGACTTCAATGATTCAAGCGACGAACCCGGAACCGAACGAACCACCGGTACGACCAAATACGGTATCTCACAAGCGTGCGTTGGCTGAGAACGCTTTTTCCGAAAACGTTTTGCTTGCGATTTCCTAGCGGAAAACAATTTTCAGTGTCTCCGGTGCGCACTCTGTCTCGCGCGATCACACCAAATCAACACCGTTGCAGTTGCGGTGCAGTGCACGGCGGCGCTGTTGCCAAAGCGAGCATCTAAAGCAACGAAACGAAATCGCCCTCGAGATGATCGGTTGTTTGTTTGCCTTTCGTTTTGCGATGCCTAGTTGGTGGGCAACGTAAACTAGTTCATAATTTCACGTTCACGCTGCGAGCGAGAGCTCAGTGTTCAGTTGTGATAGTTATTATTTCCCTGCCGGAAACCGTTTCGAATCTTGTCGACATTTCTGCACGGTGCTTCAAGCTTAGAGAGCTAAGAACGTTCCGGTGTAGTGTTTCGCGCCGGTTTGCCTTTCCGATGGCACCGTGAAGCAGCACCGGCAGCTATACATAAAACGAGCGTAAGAAATTCGTTAAAAAGTGTATCGAATTCAACACTCCACCCAGCGTTACACGCTGCTTCTCCGGCAATGCTCGATCAAATCGATCATAATCCCTTTTCGGTGGAGTTTCTGTTTGCGTTTACGTTCTTGGGAGATGAGCTATGGTGCGCGGGAAATTGGGTCATGCGATCGGTTCCGGGTACTCGCGCACTTTGTGCATGACGGAATTCTTCCTTTTACGGTATATACGGAGAGCTGAGCCGGTGGGTATACGCTAGGTACTCAACAATTAGGGCTACAGTTAAGTTTTCGTTTAAAGAAATCCATCTTTTTTTCTCTCACTCTCTCGCTTGGATACCAAACCATTGCAAATGGTTACCGAAACCCGTTAATTAATTAATAATGCAAAACAAAGCGCTGCGCTTTGCATTGATCGGTCTACGTATTTTGAGACACGGCACTATAGTTTCGGGGCGAAGATTTACACACACACATAATTATAAACCAACACACATCCTTGTTCGCCACACACACACAACGCAACCATCTCATTATCTGTCTCACCGTGCGGCCCAGTGGTACGGTGTTTGCAATGTGTGCCAAATTTCTTCCGCCGACCAATTGTTTTAATGCAATTTTTAGCGATTGTAGTGTCAGCTACCTGTCGGTTTTCTCACAATTCTTCCCCACGCTACCGGCGATCGTGTTGCCATTTTTGCCATTCTCTCGCTGTAAGTGGCTGCGACCAAAAACATGCCACGGTTTATGAAGAAATGATTCTGCTTCACAGCTTATCAAAACAATCGGCTCTCGGCCGTTGTTAGGCAGCGGCCAGCAATTGCATCATGATGAAACTGCACCAGTGTGCATTGGTGCAGCTTTGTTTTATTTCCACTCACAAACAAAAAACTGATCTCATTTTGCTGGACTGGTGTGGGACCTGGTCCGTCCGACAAGTGTTTTTTTTTTGTTGTGATGCCAAACGATAAGGAACGGTTCTCAAATGAAGGCACGGGCAGGAGTGGAATGGAATGCAAGGGAAACATGGTGGCAAATGTAGGGGGGGAAAACAACAACCAAACACACATAAAGCACTATGCTCACACCAGCTAACCGGTCAAGTACCGTTTTCTGGACGGTTCGTTGTAACTCGCGCGTGAGACTTACGGACGACTGAGCCCACGGGATCGGGTAGGTACGCAACAATAAACGGTGTTCTGGAACGGTGCTATCCACCGTACGGCCCCAGACTCGGTGCCGTGGTCTGCATACTAAACCCTGTTGCGAATTTCACCATGATCAGGTGAGCCACTTTTGGGGAAAAATCGTGCACGACTCATCCACACACCACGGAAAGGTAAAGAAAGGGACGTTGATTTGAACTTTCAACGCACAGTCACCAATCTGTCCGCTTGGTCCATCACCAAAATACAATAACCCTCCATACCGGAAGACCAACTACGGGTATGCGTAGGGCCCGATGGTTTTGCGGTCATACCTCGCTGCTTCCTTTAAGCGGGAACCGCGGAACTGACACTGTACGAAATCGACCGGATGGGTGAAAATGTGACAATCGACCCCGAAAAATTAGTTCCCCCGACCCCTTCTTACGGGGAAGTAAAATACCGGAACGAGAACTTCATTGTTGACCGGAACATTCGTCATTTAAGCGCGATATTGCTGTGAAAGCGAAACTGTGTGCGTCATCGGGATGAGAGATGGTGTGGTTTGATTGTCACGCCATGAAATCAATGCTTGGAATGGCTAAAAGGTGACATTAGCTGAGCCATGGATGTGAACACCAACGTATTATAATGATGCTAATTATGGGAATTAGTTAACTGATTAGGAAAATGAACGTCTGTTATATTATTTTTGTAATAAAAATATTGTTGGCCTAAAGCAATCGTCAAATTACCATCAGACACCACAATCTCGTGTACTTGAGTGTAGTACGAATTAAAAAATTGTTAAATTTGGAAAATAATCCCATTGAAGATGCAACCCAATAAATCATGTATTTATATTTAAACAAGGGGGTTTTATTGTATATAAAATTACAGGCTCAGAGAAAGAGTTGGAATTTATTAAAAATAATTCTAATACTTTTCCACACAAAAATGCAAATGTAGTAATAATAATAGTACAACCTGATTCCTGAAATAGATTTAAAAATTTATAAAAATGCCATACATTCTGCATTTGAGATAGAAAATAAATGTTGGGGCCATTTTGGGATTGTTTTCCTTCATTTCTCTTAGAATATGTTTGACAAACCGGCCGAGTACACCTGGAATAAGGTGACGTGTAACTATTTGGAGAGGGAAATGTCTTCAAACGAATGTTAATTGTATTTTACATTACGCTACCTTTAAATATAACAATAAGGCCTGGGGCGTCCTTCTGGAATAAAAAAATGTTTGACTTAGAATTTGACTTTTCCACCCGAGCGATAGGTAATATAAAATCATTAAAATTTTGAATCTACTTTTATCTTCACATATTCCACTTCAGTTTGAGCATATTCAAAATATAGTTCAAACTTTCTAACTTGCAGTCGTAATCCTTGTATAATATAGGATAATAAAGCTTAAGTTTGGAAAAAAATACCCACATGGGAGCCTCAATAAAAACTCTAAATATTAAAAGAGTAAAAATAGAATAAATACCACAAAAATATGCATTTGCGCTTAAATCGGATTTCAACCAAAAGTACATCACAGCACTTGACAAATAAAAACGAGTCGGCTACGTACGGGAGAAAAGCAAAACGGTAAAGTGCACGCTTTCGTTCAAAACAATCGGCCATTTCGAAAGCCCCAACAAACATGACCGTTGCACCATTCGTCATTCTGTCAAACAAAAAAACCAAGCAACCGGTGAAAACAGTGACAAACTTGTTAAGCTGCTTCTTTTTTTTGTTGATTCGAGACCCCCGGTTTGGCAAGCAATTGTGATGATTATTTCATTTCCCTTAACATAAAGAAAGTAAGCTTAACCTTACTGTCAAGGCATTCTTCACTGACTGGGCCCCATCGTGGAAGGTCATCGGACGATGCTGTCGCCGGTCAAACGATAGGGGCAAAATGACGTGTTTGCTAACCATCGGCCGACCAACACTCGACACTCGATAGCTCTATTTTGTGTGCTTAATGCCAGTGCCCCCCCCCTGTGGGCAATTAAATTGTGTGTGGTTTGCGTTTTACGATTTGCCACAACAAACACACCGAGCGAACCTGTGCGGTGGAATTGAAAGTACGTAAATTATACCGAACGATCGTACCGGGATCGTTCGCACACCGGAGCTGGCGGAGATGATACCCCGAAGGCGGAAAGCGACACAGATCGTGGCAAAAGATGAGAGTGGAATAGATGTATATCCCACTCCCCCACCGACTCAGCTTTTTCCCTCCCATTTCCCCCGATCCGACCAGTGCCGGGACCACTTCTGGGGGACTCGAGGGGGGACTGTTGCTTTTCCGCACGTTTATGATCGTTCCGCCAAGATGTCGTTTGCGGTGCATAATAATGGCATAATTAAAGTGTAGTTTTTTTTTGGGGGAATTTTCTTTTGCCAGTTTTTATTTTTTTTTTCCTTTTTTCGGTTGTTGGCTCTGTGAGAGGAAGCGACAAACCGCAACGGATTAATGAGTGAGCGTTGGGGGCGAACAATTTTATAACGACACACAATCACAATCCGCCTGTAGTAAACATGAAAATGATCCACTTCCTTTGCGAACTTTGGTGAAACGACACTTGCAATAAAGCTTTTACCGGGCGGAACATTTTTGTGCGACATGGAGAGCCAGTGCTTTGTGGCAGCTGTCAAATTAGTTCTGTTACTTTATTTGATGGAAAATGATAGAGTGATTTATGTCATAATAAGGTGGAAGATTGGACGCTTAATTATTTCGCAAAAAGCGATAGGCAGTGACGGCAAGTTGTTCATTTGTCTAAAGTAAATTTATAAAGATACTCATGATTAAATTAATTTGATGCATCACAACTCTTTTCTGCTAATTATTATTAAATTATAAATGATGATTTTGATCAACTAATCCTTTCTTTATCAGTGGAACGATGATATGAATTTTGCGACGTAGGACCAACATCACTTATCTTTAGCAATATTAAGATTCTAGCGACTTATTTTATTTGTTTATAGTTTCGATGTCTCGTGATTACTGGATGAATATCTTGTTTTAAGTTTTTAGTCTAGGTCAGTGCTAATGTAAAATTCTAATATTATTTGAGTAAATTGAGTGATTGTAAGAGCTCTAAGAATTCAGTGCAATCTATTGTCTTCTATTGAATAATAATATTCAATCCAGTGTTTCATAGTTTGACATTGATATTCATACGCATGGGAATTTAATTACCTTAAGCAAACTTTGGGGACATGGATGTTTAATTGAGTAATTAGACGATACTGATATTGGTAGTGGCGTCGGTCCTCACACAACAGGATTGGTTAAAAATCCCATCCGGAACAATCTTCCATATACAGGACTTACTATCCAGCTACGTATAAATAAAGTCATAGGAAGCCAAAAATGGCAGGCCTAGCCCTCTTGAGGTTGTTGTACCGAAATTGTTTCAGAGAATTGATCAGAGTTGTTTTCTCTTGTTAAAAAATTACATCGCCGTATAGAGGAGACAGTTTTGACAGCGTTCTTTAACGAGGGTTTGTTGAGTTTTGACAGAACTGTAAAATAGTCTTGGAATTATACTTTATGACATGCCATTAACATGCCATCGAAATGCGATTCGGGATGTTAAAGATCATGTTTCTTCATTCTACACAGTTTTGTTGAAAGCGATCCAGTGGCATTCGGACGTTTAGCGGAACGATTTCACTGGCCCCCATATGGCCAAAGCCAGTTTATTTACCCCCCCAAAACTACCGATTTCCTTATTGCTCGCGTATAAATAACCGAATCACCCAGCCAACCTGGATGATTAATGGTTTGCCGCCCCCGGAAGCGACAGTGGCGACCCAAATCTCACACCCGGCACACGCTCGGCTTTCCCGGGATGCCGGGAATCTGTGGCCGCGTGGGAAAAATAAACCGTCACTCCATCCCGATCATTCCCGATACGATCGGATCGGTGTCGTCTATTGTTGGCAAAATCAGTCAAGCCATTAATCAATCAACCGAGTCCGGCCCCCCAAAACGGGGGCACCACTCAAGACCTCACCCAGGCTCCGACCATTTTGCGCTGTCCCCGCCAGATTGACGGTGGCTTTTCCATTGGCCGATTGTGGGCTGATAGTGAGAGCTGTTTTTCACACCCCATCAACCGGTGCCGGAGTGTTGTACAACAAGCCAAGGTGGTCAAGGTGTTTGCCAATTAGAAGCGGCCAATTAATAATCCATCTAGAGTGGGTGAGCAAAACAAAACAAAAAACGCCACCACCACTAGACAGCTTTCATTTTCACCTTTTAATCCGCTGTTGCACCGAACACAGGACGGAGAAGTTGGGTTGAAAGCTTAATCGCATCATGGTGTATCATCGTTTTTGCATGCTTTTCGTACAAATTGCAATCTCGGTGAAATCCGTGTGGTGTGTGGCAGCAATAAGACTCAATACAATGACCCAACAGCAAGTAAAAGCGTAAAGGTACGTTGGAAAGGACAATAAAATGCACTCAACTTTCGAGCTGCCAAAACTATTCACATCCAATACTGGACGGGGGATGTACAGAATAATCCTCGCGAGGATGCCTCGCAGGCGCAGGCACTATGAAAGGGACGTTCAATTTTGCGTCACATTCCTCATATTCAACTTTCTAATACCATTCGAAAGCACGCGACTGAGCGATGGCCGCACGCAAAGCAAATCTTCCTTCCCCGAAGCTGATTGATGTGGCCATCATGTTTTATCGTTTGATTTCCCTGGAACACCTCTACCCTTCCTTCGACCCCTTCACTACTCCTTCTTCTGGGTTTGTTTCGCCTTCTTCTTCTACTACTACTTGCTGTTATTATTGTTTTTGAACATTGGAAAACTGATAAAAGACTGAAGATGATGACCCGGACCCGGACTACTATGCAGGCAGGTTGACGAACCACTATCACCTCCGATCGCTGCGGTGCGGTATCGAGCAACCTAACCGATTTCGCTTATTCATAACCATTCCGCAGCCCACTCTCATTGATTATTCATTTCGCATTAACGGTAAACATCGCGTATCGGCCACTTATGCGAACAATCAATTCCACCGCGTTCCAGGTGACATCGATGCGCCGGCAGACGACGAACTTTAATTGCTTTCCGGAAAGGAAAGCACGTGTATATAGTGTGATGATGGGAGAGGAGGCATAGTGTGTGTATGAATGTGTGGAAGAAGGGGAAAATATGTGTCAAAAGTGCGTGACACTGTACCGCTGTGGACAGTGAAGAGTACAGAGCCGAAATTATGAGAGCAGAAAGGATTTCATCAACACTAATCGGACACACAATGCGTTCAACCAGTGACAATTGAAAATGGTGGATGAATTAATTTAAGTTTTATTAAGCTCTATTCAATTCTATTATTAAGAATTAGATATATTCCCCTTTTTCAAAAAGTTTTAATTGGATTATTGCATTAGATTCCGATGAAGAAGATTTAAAATAAATCTAGTGTAATGCTCAACTTTTTTAATGGAAAACTCTTTTACCCTCCTAAATTGAAAGTCTACTTTGCTGATAATTTAATTTACATAAAAAAATAGACAAATATTGTTCTGATAATATAATCACAACAACATTCCCCTAAAACGAACATCACCGAAGGTCTCAAAAACAAAACAAAAGAATAAGTGAAAAGAAGCAATTAATCATTACCCAAAGTCAACGATTAATTTTATTTATTCGAGGAAAACTTCAAGATTATTATTTATCACCACTAATGATTACTTCCAATCCAAGGAAAACAAATCTTCGTGCCAACCATACCCGGTCCGACAGCTGGGAATCCACTCATTGCCAAAACCCACGACGCCCAATACAGCTCGTTTCAGCCCATTCTTCGGTGGCCATGTCGTTATCGCCCCGCCGGGCCGTTTGCCGTTGAAAGGCACTAATTGAGCTTTTCCCGCCTTCACGCTCATCACTCTCGCCCCGCGTGATTTGCACACCCGGAGTCGGAAAATCGATTAAATTGCACCGACCTTCACCTTCCGTTCTGGTGGAAAGCCAACGAGGCACGATGAAAGCAACGCGGGCACCACCATCTGGCTGGGTGGGAAAAGTTGCAAACGGTAAGTGAACTGAGAGAAGAAGGAAAGAAAAAAACAAGCGATCTCTGCAACGGAAAGGGAAACTGTTCCCAGGGTCCCGCAGTATGATCTTTCAAGATCGGCATAGAAGATGATCGTGTCTATATTAGAAGCCGAGCAAGAGCGAGAGAGGTAAATACCACCACTGTCATGACAATGGTGAACACTGATTAAAATAAATGAAAGTTTTCCCGCCAACGTGACAACATGGAAGGACAGTATGGGTGTTTCGGGACGGCGCAACCACGAGTGGCGGGCAAAGGAAGCCGTTTTTCCGCGTGCCCGCTACCGACAAGAAGGGGCTGCCATTTTTTGGCTGCCAAGCGATCGCGAGCAATCGCGTCAACGATGATGCTGCAGAACGGCTAGATGAAAACAAAAGGTTAGTGTCGCGTTCGGTGGCTTCTGGGGGGTGTGTTCGTGGAGGGAAAAAAAACCTGCACCTTTTGTTTCAACCCACGCCACGGCAAAAGGTCGAAGCTGAGAAACGACACCACAACGGACGGTTGTGCTTCCGCGGGAAACAAACTTCCCGAGCTTTGGGAAGACAATTTTCCGTTCACGGTTCACCCGGGGGAGCCAGGGAAGGTTCGGTGCTGCGGAGTGACACTGGGTGTGGGGGTGCAAAAGGGGCGGACATCATGGCGAAAGTTTGACAGTTGGCCCTCGTTCCGGGCGTGAAAGTGGTACTTTCGTGTGGGCCTACCCATCCCCCTTTTTGTGTGCGAGCGTTACTTCCACCCTTACCATGGTGGTGGCCCGGCCGTTTATGGGTTTCGAAATTCGAAACGGATTTGCAAAAGCACCACCACCACCGAAGACGGCCGCTGGATTGGAATGCAAAATTGATTATTCATCTCTCACTCCCGGAGGCGCGCGTGTCCAAAAATGTTCATTTTTTTATTGTTGTTGGGCTGTTGCTGTTGCTGCCCGGTGTTGAACAACCGCTTATGTGCCAGCGGTTGGTCACAGCGCCGCACCGAAAGGAAGCGCACCTTGAAGCGGAAGCGAAAGTGACAATTTCGGTGGTTTGTTTTGCTGCGCTAGTGCGGAATGGTAAACGCTTCCGAGCTGGTGAATGCCGTGTCGCATGTGTCGCATGGGTTTGGACATACCGCTTCCTTTTGGGACGGTTCGATCTTGACATTACCCGCGGTCCAATACGCGGTACAACCGGACGCGCACCAAAAGCGAGCTGATGCTGTGAGGTGAAATTTGGGTTAATGGTGCTGATTCATTTTCAACACACCTTACCAATTGTTGCCTTCCGTACGCGTTCCTACCCAAACACTTGATTTTCCGGTGACTCGAACCAATCGAATCACAATGATGATCTAGCGATCGCATTTGTATCCGCTTGTTGGTAAATTCCGTGCGTACCTTTACTTACATCCGTCTGTATAGAAGGACCATAACAAGCCATACATAATGCTCGTTTTGTCAAGTGTAAATGATTTGTGTTTGTGTTTTTAAGACCCCCGCACCGGGAAGTTGTTTAAATAAATGAAGTACCTCATTACCAGCAGCGAATGTTTGTGGAATTCCTATCCATCCTAAAACACCATCATAAAGTGTCCATGAATGCGAAACCCTTCAATCCCATCACAATCACTTCCGCGTGGCGTTTTGTACCGAAGGACCCGCAAACAGATGTCATTATTCATCATAGCACTCGTAAGCGGACGAAAGCAGCACTCGTTCGTATCCGTACGTTCGATGATGTCATTTATTTTACCCCCGCTGTATTATTGTTCTTCCGGTGAAAGTTATTAAGTATGGGGCTTTTTTTCCTTGTTGGTGATCTTTCCTATATCTTATCGTTACTTTCTTTCTGCATTGACAAATCCATGACGCACGGTGTCGAGCAACGATGATCAAGACGAAGAATATCCGGATGTATCGGTTGGAGCTGTGTATGATTAGCTACAGTAAGTGTGGTGATATTCCGTATGATCTATCATAATTGTGCATAGTACATTTGGGTCGAGGGGCCAGTTAACATCACTATTTATGTTTCATGTTATGCTGTAGATCAGGCAGATCAAGATCCAAGCTCAATTATCTAAGATACTGATTATTAATAAGACTTCATTAGAGGTTGTTTCCATCGAATTGTATTATTCTCAAGTTTTAGCTGTTTGGGGCGGCCCGTTGGCATGATGGTAGCGGAGCCGGTCTTCACACGAACGGCCTGGACCAAAATCCCATCCGGACCAATCGCCCGTAGCAAGGACTGACTATCCGGCTATGTGGTAAAATAAGTCGATACGGCCAGGCCGTTGTAACGAAAAAAAAAAAAAAGTTTTAGCTATTTAATTATTAAGTAGCTTAAATTTGATTGAATAATTATAAAATGTACAGTTTTGTTTTTAAGTTGTACAGCTGTTTTACCTAACAGATTTATTTTTACTAAATTAATTATGAATATGTTGACAGTCAATTAATGTGATAAAATGAGGGATTAGTTGCTGCAACGTGTAAATTGATTTTAAAATTTGATTGGTAATTTAATGATTGATTTTATATTACGAGAATTAAGACCGGACATAAGTGAACTATCTTGCCTTAAAACACTTTCAATCTTGTTAGGATATCTCTCGAAAGAACTTGTCGATGAATATTGAACTACTTAAAATTGAATTGCTTTACTAACATCGTTTGAGGGCGATTGGTTTGTCATGTGAATCCGTCCGGTTCGGTTTTGAAAATTGCAAATCTTATCCATCGCTTTAGAATTGCTTTTGCTCTTATCTCTTCAAATGTCTTATCTCTCAGGCAATCCGTCAATGTTCAGTGGTTCCTTTCCTATGATGTCAGCGAAGCTTGCTGTGCTTTAGATGTGCTTTAGATTTTTAGATTATTTTTTTGTCAGCCATTATTCGTGAGCTATTTTGAGACTCATTAAACTTGCAATATCTCTATGTTATCATGAAGGAGTTCGTTGCTTATTTACATAGCTTAATTTGGAGAACAAACATATTATTTTCAATGTAAAATTACGTAAATATGTTAAAAAACCAACTCAAATACAAAGTAAGCTCTTATCAAATAATAAAAATACTACCAAAGCACAAGTAATTGTTTGGACTTTGATTGTTTAGTCTGAAGTCCATGGATAATTTTCCTTTATTTTTTAAAAATTTGCATTGGAAGCATTGCAATAGTTTTCACTTCTAATGTAGGCCATCCTCATACATTTTAACACATCTTTAACTAACAAACACTCTCAAACAGTAGCATTGATCATATAATGCTGGGGTTAAAAAATTAAGCTAATAGAAATAAGTTCTCATTAATTATCGGCAACTAGGCACTGGACACAACTTAAGACCTTCCTTCTAACAGAACATGATCATAAATAACTGTTTTCACCTACATATCAGGAATATCATCCATTTGGCTATCTGTACGTAACGATGCTTTATGAACCTTGTCTTGAACTGCTTCCTAACAGGAACTGCATTTTAAAGCATTTTTTACCATTATATCCCTATCGCTCCATAAGATTGGTCGCAGTTTTATTTTTATCACAAAAACATACTATCCGATCGGGATAGAAGAGAGGGGATAGATTATTATCTCGTACGTCCAAAATAGCTGCATGTGATTAGACTAACAAATAAGGCCTAAAATCACACATGCCGTCGCGCATATCAAAATATACCGTTCCCCTGAAGGTTTGCCAATTTACTGCCGCCGCTCATCAAGCGCTAAAGAAAGCCGCCTAGATAAGCATTAATCATTTGTGTACGTGTGTGTGGCTTTCCATCGGTATCCAGCTTTCTGGAACCGCAAACCCATTCGTTAACATGCGCACAAAGGTGCACATTACACATGATGGTGCTTCCATCAGGCATCAGTAGCATCCCCTTTCTGCCACCAGATACACCAGCTTCGGTAGCTGATACTGTGCGTTAATTAAATCTACCAGCGATCACATCGTGGTCATATATATATATAATTCTTTTTTTTTTCCTTGAGCTATCTTGCCCATCTCACCCCAAATGGAAGTGGGATGCAGATTATGTGTTTTTTGTTATCAAAATAAACTTCACCTGCACGGTTCGGGAGAGCAGCATCCCGCCGCGGGGTTTTGGTGGAATTTGTGGCAACCATGTGTGGCTGCGTGCGTACACTCACACACGTGTTTGGGAGCGTAGTACCATCCAGCGCAGGGTAGTAGTGGCTGCCCGGTATCGCGCAGTGGACGATGCCGCACCATGCCAAAACCCGTTTGGGTTGCGATCGGACGCTTGCGCGCAGAAGGTGTGACCCACATTTGTGCGAGCAGGCCTGCGCCTGATTTCTGCACAGCGACCGAACCGTGACGCATATCCGTTACAAACATCCGTGTCCGGCTTACGCTTGGCCAGCAAACCGTCAACGAATTGCGTTGTTTTTGCAATGACGAACGGGTGGAAATTCGTACACCTCCGCGAGGCTTATGACTCAACCCTCTTTGGAGGGGGAGGGAGGAAAACAGCCGAATGGCCACGGTTCCGATTTATGTAATCATTATCCTACGAACGGGATCACTTTTTTAATGCACCGAGGGCGTTTGGTTCGAGGCACCCTGACCCAACCTGAGATTCAGAATATTTTGCATCTTTAACTGGATGTCACTCCACGTGCATGCATATTCCGGGTCTGTGTTATTCATTCGATTGGAATGGGGAGAAAGTGCCACCGTACACCGGACTCTCCTGCTCACACAAACATTCACAAACGGCAAACGCGGCTCACACTTCGCTGCCGAGGTGCCCACTTGTTCAAGCTCGACTTCCAGCCGGTGACCGAGAAAGTGACCACCAGTACACCAGCAAGGGTTGCGCGGCGAACTGCGGCAAGACGGCGTACACCGTACGCAACGAACCGCAGCCGTTCGGTCATACGAGCGCAGAGGGCACGACACATACGGCCGGCTGGACGAATTTCGGTTTTAACCTACATTCAACCAGCCGTGCCGTTGTCGGCCGCTTTCCAACCTTTGCCGAGGTAGTTGACAGTACCACACACACACACATTGTCCGACACGGCCGGAAGGAAAACGAGGAAACCTACCTTGTAACGCGATGGATGACGATACACTAGAACCGCCGGAATGGTATGCTCCTTATGCTCTACACTAATATCCCAAGGCACGGGACAATCGTCTAGTCACTCCACTCTGCACGCCAAGGATCGTGAAAGAATAGCGTCGTAGTTTTCCACTTGCTCAAGCATTCGTACACTGCTGGCCGCACGCCTAGAATGGCACGAACTTGTGTGGGACCTCTTATCCTTTTTCACCCGCACACACACACACACGCTTCTTCTTCCTGCCCGTGACCCACTTCACTTCCGTTCGGTACGCCGCAGCCCGGTCACAAATCCCTCCACCACACTTCACCAAAAGCTCTCCCTTTGGCCGGAGACACACGGCCACAGCCGAACGGAAACACTCACAAATACGCACTTTCTCATGCACGAGCACGGCCGCAACACGCGCACAGGTGGAATTTCACCGAACTTCTTCGACTCTATCTTTCGTCAGCGCTGGGGGGACTGCGTGGTTTTCACCTGCACCACACTTCGCTTCGTTTGGTTTCGCCTCGTGTGTGTCGCTTCCTTCCGCTGGCAGATCAGCGGTTAAATTTCATCCTCTGCACGCTGTTCTGTGGCGATGGAACACTTCTCGACACCCGATTGGATTGTATGCACGCTTGGGGCTGCAGCACAACACCGTGCTGTGCCTCTGCTGGTTTTGCGACGAGCACTGCTTTACGACAAAACGACCGCACCGGACGGCGGATCATCAACGAATGGCGCGAACCCGTGCGTTCAAACTTTCTATTCTGTATGATCCATTTCTCCTTCTCCTTCCGTCCGTGGTATGTCTGTTGCGCCTGCTGGCTTGGTGCAGCATCAAGTCAAGCGGCAGAAGGGGAGGTTTTGTTTACATGTCGCTACCGCAATCAAGGGTGTCGAACAAGGCGAGCTTTGTATTTAGTGTTTACTAACACAAATACTTTTATGCACTATTTTAAATTTATGGAAACGGTTTATAAGATTGAATAAAAAGAGGTTATAATTTTACTTTTAAATTAAAAAGTAATTACTGTGATTAAATAACGCAAAAATTGCCTCTTTTTTGTAATTAAACACATTTTTATCGTCGGTTTTGTACAAATACGGGCATTGTGTGAACCACGTGCAAGGAAACAACTCGATTGTTGCTCGATTTGCTTCCAGCAGTTATTTGCGTTACGGGCGTAACGTATTAGCCATGACACAGTAACGCCATACACGTGGTGCAACGCGTGCACAAGGCAACACATTTTTGTGTTTTCCGTATGTGTTTATACTTGAAAAACCTGAGGAAAATAGATAATTTGTTTGTGATTCTACTGGTACTTCAAATAAGTAATTAAATGCTCTATTTTAAGTCTGAAAAATACGAATATGTGAATACGAATTAATATGAAAAATACTGGAAAATTTGAAGTTTATTATAAAACGGCTCTCTACTTGACGTAACGATCTACTGGGTCATGTCTGCCATTTTTGGCTTACTAGATTTATTTTACCACATATCATGCCACCGGGCCGCCCCCAATATCAGACGTATATAAAGTGATATTTAACATAAAATATATTAAAGACAGAGAGAAATATCACTAAAACAGAGAAGAAGAAAAGAAATGATTTCATCAAGTCCTGAAAAAATGTTGTTTTAAAATGAAAGTTTAACGTTAGTCAGTTTCAGTTTTCGTACAAAGGCGGATACCAAAGTACCTAATTTTGTTACGTAAAATATTTAAAGTTTGCACTTTGCACTATAATTCCGTAATTTGTTTTGAAGGTGCTTAACTGATGTTTATCAGCCTACGATCATCCAAAAATTAAATAAAAATACTCCAAGTTTTTAAAAATGCTAACTGTATTTTAATGGATTTCGCAACCTTTTTTTGAGGTTCGTCTCTTTTCCTTCGTATAAATTCTTCAAGTAACAAGCGACAGTGATCGAGTCGCAGTACAGACATTCTCCTTCCATTGGTGAAGGTTCTCAGAGCATCTTGTTATGGAATTATTAAACTCTAAATAATTTATTCTGTATGTTATAAATGATTTTTTTCTCATGAAAATTATGCTAATAAACGCTTATATAAAACAATAATAAAATACACACCTGTTTCACTGATTGTTTTTTTTTCACTAATGTTTATTAACATTTTGTTCAGTTTTCCATTTGACACAGTTTGCAACTCATGTTCAACGTTTTGAACATCGAAAAATTGAATGATTTCATTTCACGGACTGTCCGTCGCGTTCCATTTCCTATTTCGTTTGATTTTGTTACCAAGAAGGTGGTTTTAGCGGCAGGTCGACACCGAGTGTACGGCTGCCAGTAATGTTTGTTCTAATTGTTAGTTGCGAACTCCTTGCCCGCCCTTTGCTTCAATCGGTACGTTAATAATTACGCTCAAATATATAATAAATTTATATATGTATAGTTCTATATACAAGCGATACATTTGGAACGAGGTTCGGTAGGGGTGCAAGAAACTTTTACATCATTTTGCACCCAATATTGCAACAGTTGTGTATATAACGTTTTGTGAAAAATTTTGCTCCTTGCCGGGTTTTTTTTGTTTTGCACAGTTCGCTTCAAACACATCTACCTCCGGTTCCTTTCCTAACCCCTGCATCCGTGACCTCCTTTCAGGTGGTAGAAGAAGAAAACATTATATGTGTGTTTTACATTTACTAGAGTTAAACCTGTCCTGGTAAGGGTACCTAAGAAACGTCAAATAACAGTTTGCTCTTTTATATAAACGAACAGCGTGTTGTACTGCGGTGTGACACCGCTTCTATGCAGTACGAATATATATCTATGCACGGTTTGTTTGTTTTTGTCTGGATGGATCAAAATTTGAAAACCGCACGGAGACTTGTTTTTCAAACCAATACGAATTAGTTCACTAGGTGTGCAACTCGGCGCTGATCGTTCCGTGCAGCAGGTTAAAAGGATCGAGAAACTTAATTCGCTCGTCCGTGTGGGGTTTGTGTTTGAGTTTCCTCTGCTCCAAACGGCACAACAACAACACGCTGCGATGATAAATATAATGTACGGTAATACTTGCTGATTTTCCTGATGATTGTAAAGGGGTTGGTTGTGTGATTTAAAATTCAGTACGCACTGTATTGGGGGCGCACGTACACGTACGTTCTAACTGAACTATTTACACAGCACATACACACGGTAAACAAACCCTAGGCATGATTAAACCAACGCACTAAAGAATACGGGCGTAAGATGCATTAATTCGCACTGTTGCTAATCAAGAAGGCGCGCATGCGCTGCTTAACGCAAGGAAGAAGTGTAATCACTTTGTAGTGGCATAGAGGTATACTAGTGTGACAGATAGGGTAGCAATAAATAATCTCATCCCGGAACCGAGCCACAATATGTTCTGCCCAAGTCAGAAAAACCGGTCAGAACAGTTGCCCACCAAAACAGTGGCACAGCACTGTACCAGAGGGTTGGAAGACCCTACAGCATACGGGCCGCTATTCACTACACTATTTATCCACACGGTTTATTCTGCAAACTAATTAACACTAACTTAATGTACTTGTAACAAAACTAATCCCTATACAGCTCTATACGTAGCTACATCAGTATATTGCAAACATGCCCATCTTTACTAGTTGGTAAAAGGAAATAAAAAAAGGAAAAGAATACTTGTACGATATAGGTTGGCGAGGGTTTTCGCCCCTTCACAATGCTGGAGAATCAGGAAGCTAGCAGCAAAAGGTTGCTTTGGAGGTAGCAAATGGATTAGTGGCGTACGATATGATAAAAACAGATACTGCCTGATGAGTGTGTCTCTTCAACTTAATTGCGTAAAATCGCCTATCGCTTTCGTTAGTGAGCGTTGTGGAAATTGTCACCACACCGAAGCACCTATACTGGATAAGGAAGACCTAAGTATGCCCATGGCTAATCGAAAACTGATAGTCGCGTGTGTCTGTGTAGTGTTAGTATTGGAGAATGGGAGGAACAGAAGGGGCCCTTTCGTACCAATGGTACAAATGTGTGTAGATCGCATTTTTTTTTTGGCATTATTTCCACTGCACAGCTGTGTTTTGCTACATCCTATCATTCAGTCCTCTCACAGGAGATATCAGAAAAAAAGAAACAAAAATCAAAAACCTTTACAACATCTCACAATGTACAAGTTGTGTGTGTTTCGCGCCACCTGTTACAGCTTTCAGCTTCGACCACATTTGATTCTTATGTCTTTGCGCTCCATGCACACCGTGTGGCGGTTTCCCTACTCGTTCTGTGTACTACTAATAATGATTAATTGCTTTTGTTAAAAAATGGACGTCAAAAAGTTTACGAATTGATTCACTCTTTCAGACATTGGCCTTTCAGACTTTCCTGGGGTACATCCTTTGCGCGTCCCGCATTATAGTTGCCCTATGTTTCGCTGCTTCGTTAACGGATTGTGTCTTTGACGGTTTTTAGTATGTTGTTTGCTGTTACGGTTGTACGTTAAACCCCGCTTCTATAGATAGTATGTTTGGCAAAATAATTACTTCCTGCAGTTCTGCTATACACCGGATCTAGCGATCGTTCAACGCATTCTTGATTACTTCCGCCAATGCTTTGGGGCATTTTATTCACCGCTGACGCTATGCTAGAAGATGGAAGTTTTGCATCGTGGAGAAGGAGTGGCGCCAGCAGAGCATGAAGCCCGTTGCGCCGACACTGTGGGATCGTATTTGCACCTACGACAATAACGACTACAGCGTCCTGTGGACTTCTCCCGATCCAGGCTCTATTACACGTTAATTCACTATTGCTCTTAATTGGCTATTGCACAGGGAGGGATGCCCGGGATGGCGCGGTGCAAAATTGAAATATATATTTATAACCTTTACTACATGCTCTCTTCGCTTCAACAGTACGGGTTTTTGTTTTGTTTTGACACATCCAATCAGGTTCTACGTTAGAATTGTTTGGCGCATTTGTGTTTTTTTTTTTTTTGCAATTCGATCTGTGTTTGATGAATTTGTATGCATTTGTTTTACATCGTCACTGACGGTTAGGACGGAGAAACATACATAACAACATACTGTTTTCCTATCAGCTAATTTTATCTAACCGTCTTTTTTTGAACGCATGTTGCATAGGTAAGTAGTTCCATAGTACTACTGTTATTACTACTTTGCAATACGACTTTGCAAGGCCATTTCTGCTTGCCTAAGGAATTGCTATTTACCAACGGCTGCCAACGACCACCGTTTCTAATCCCTTTTTCTCTACTTATCTATTATGGTTAACCCGTTCATGTTGCTGCCGGAAGCGGTACAATTATTACTGCTGCCGGTACTGCTGACACTGCTGTTGCTGATGCTGCTCGTCAGTGGGACTCCATTCGCCGGGGCAACTGTTGCGGCCACACTGCTGCTCTGCTGCTTTAGCTTATCGAACAGCTGCAGCTTCGAGCGAACGTTTCCCTCGCAGATGTTGTTCAACCGAATTTGGGGAGCGTTTGCAACAGCTCCAGACGCTTGCTGCTTGCGTTCCAGCTCCAAACAGAACGCTTCATACTCGAAGCGCTGCTTCAGTTCGGCTTGTGAGAGCTTTGCGTTCGCCGCAGCAGCAGTGACCATCGTCGAGGTGGCTGCATGGGTTCGCCCACTATCGCTAACTGTTCCGTTTGGTGTTGCTGTTGGTGTGTTTGCCGATGCCGTTGCTGTGGCACCGTTCGTTACCGTAGCGCTCATCGCGATACAGGATGGTGTTGTAGTCGTCGTTCCCGTCGAATAGGCCGCACTAGGACGATGGTAATGATGGTGATGGTGATGATGATGCTGCAAATGTACCGAGCTGCCCGCACCACCGCAGTGACTCCCGGAGGCGGACGCGCCCAGCTGAAGCGTATCAGGTACAGTGAATGGTTTAAAGGTTTGCACCTTACGCTCGAAGTACTCGACGATCTTGGCGATCTGGGCCGAGCGTGCGTTGGGCATGTTCGTACATGACCGATCGTCCCACAGCAGCGAGTCCGAACCGGCCAGGCTGCTAATATCGTCCGAGCTGTCGGTGAATATCGATGACGAACGGTTTTTGCAGTACAGCAGCTGATTCGTGAACTGGTTCTTCTGGATCATGCTGCTAATTTCCGAATCGAGCGCCAACCGGTTAATCAGCCCCATGTCTATCGATCGTGCATCGATGTCTACGTTGCTCAGTACGTGATGGTGCCGGCTGTGCAGCTGATGATGCACCGGATGCAAATGATGCAGGTGATGGTGATGGTTGAAACGCTTGCGTATTGAATCCGACAGCTCCAAATCGTCCATACTTCGCAGGGAACTGACCGTGGTCGAGCTGTCGTCGAAGAACAGTATGCTCGAGCTATCGTTCAACGTCTGGTTGGACATCAGTCCGGTCAATCCGTCGGCAGGCGTTCCGCTCGATGCTGTTCCAGGTCCTCCGCTGGCCAGCGTTGTAGCTCCGGCGTATATGCATCGACACATGGACAACCGGTCGGTCGATTCGAAGTGCGCTATCTGCTCCAAGCAGCAGCAGGGTGAAGATTTGTACGTGCCAAAGTCTTCATTGAGGCAAGAGAAAAATCCACTTTCGGTAGATCCCCGCCTGGTGAGAATGCGTGGCGTCTCCAACACTCCGTCTCCTTCCGGACATGCATCCTTCCCGTTGGGACCTATCGTATTCGGCTCACTGTTGATGGTTGTACCAGCTGTGGCGTTTAGCAGTAGTCTATCTTCACCATTTCGTTGCTCGCCGTCGTGTTTCTGCCTTACAACCACGACCTCCTCCTCCTCCTCTTCCTCCTCTTCCTCATCCTCCAACTGAGTTGACTCTCCATCACAGCTTGCACCATCCTGACCTTCTTCCGTGCCACTGTCCCCGTTGTTACTGCCACACAAATGAACCAGATTGCTACCATTGCTGCTGCTGCTAGCGGCTTTCAAACTTTTGCCGCTTGCCACTTTAGACTCCTCCTCGTTCAGCTCCAATTCCTCATCAGCTGGATCCTCCGATACGATGGAAGGCATTATGGGTTTAACACTACCGTTGGACATCTTCTTGCCGGTATTTAAATTGACCGTACCAGCGGACGCCACAGTCCCGATGCCGGTGCCAGCGTTCGCCACCTTTGCCGACGGCACCGCGCTGCTACTCGTTACTTCAGTCTCAATTTGGCCACTCTTGTACAGTGGATGACTAGAGAGTTCGGTGAAGCTGGCACGATACTTTCGCACGTTCCCGAGCGACACTTTGCGGTACTCGTTCGCTAACGCACCAACGGCCGTGTGTTCGTCGTCCTCCTCGCCATACTCCTTGCGCGGTGAGGTGGGCGAGTTGGGTAAACTTTTCGGCTGACCCTCGCCATTACCACCGCCCGAGCTGGAACCGCTCGAGCTTGCCAAACCGACGCAGCTTCTACCGTCGCGCGCGTTGCGCACGATCTGGTTTTGCACCGAGTTCCAGGCCCGAAAGTACGGGGCCGATATTTCGAAGCAGGAACTAAACAAATCACCGGAACTGTACGTCGTAACGGCTGGCTTGGGACCGAGTATCTTTTTGACGCCCTTCAGCTGCGACAGCGCACTGAACGGGTTCGCTTTCGTGCCGGTACCCTGGTCCGTTTTGGCCCGCGGTTTGTACTGCGAATCCTTCAGCAGCATCGTTTCCGCCACCTTCCGGAGCGTTTGGTTCGAGTAGGTGGGCGTTTCGGGAATTGCTGGTTCGGCCGGCCGAACGACCGAGTTGCCCCGCTGGTACATGTGATAACGCGCCTTATCGCTCGGTGTCGTGTGCGGTGGAAATACGATCACGTTCTCCGACAGCGAGCGCCGATGGTGGAGCGGGTTTTGTGAATATTCACCACTGCCCGACGGTGTCGTGGACGAGCTGCTGCCCGCCGAACTGTTTTCACTCACCGCCGGCACCGGTTCGGAGCTGCTGCTGGTCGAACCGTTCAACCCGTTCACACCAACACCGTTCGAGATCGCGCTTCCGTTAGCTATGTTCATGCGATAGTGAGCCTGCTGCTGCTGCTGCAAATGGTTGTAGCTATCCTCACACACATCCGACAGCAAGGTGCACTTTTTCACACACTCCGTGAACGTTGGTCGACTCTTTGGATCATACTGGAAGGAAAAGAAAAGGCATGGAGGCGAAGAGGCTTATTAGCAATGGATCTTCAATTGCTCAAGACATCTTTACGTACAGTACAACAGTAGAAGGCCAGTCTTAAAAACGCCGGTGGCGTATCGTTCGGACACACATCAGCAAAAGCAATGTAGTCCAAACCGAACGTATCAGTTCTGGGCATGATGTCCGGATCTGCCTCAATCTGTGGGACAGCAAAATGAAGTAAAATCGTTAGAAGAATGTTGGGCAATTTCTCATATTTTACAACGATCCTTACCCGAGCTATTAATTCACACAAGATTATTCCAAAGGAGAATACATCACTGGTTTGATCGTACCACTGTCCTTTCAGACACTCCGGACTCATCCAGTACGGTGAGCCAACAGTGTCAAGGCGAGGTTTACCACTGCAAGGATAAATACAGCAGCTGTTAGATAAGTTAATTGGAAAGCATTATCTTCGCTATTCGGGGGACGCTACTCACCACTTTCGGGGGATGTTAGCTGCAAGCCCAAAATCTCCGACCACTGCATCGAACATTCCATCCGGCAACCGTTTCACAAGCACATTCTACAAAGTTTGGATATACACAACAAGAAAGAAGCATGATTGATGGTCTGTTTAGTAACAGATCGATCAAAGAATCAATTTTGCCAACCAGTGGTGGATTGACAACAACAAGAACATACCTTGCTTGTAAGATCGCGATGAAAGATACCGACATCGTGTACGTACTGCATTCCACGAGCTATCCCCAATGCGATTCTTATCTTCCAGAGCGCCGGAAGGTACTGTGTTTTGTTCGCGATCAGCTGCTCCAGCGAACCGTCCTCGATGTACTCTGTGAGGGCGTGTAACTGTCCTTCCTGCACGCAGACGCCCATAAATCTGGTGATGGGACAGAAAGATGTGTGTGGTTAGAAGCATGATCATAGGACATACCATGGACTTAACAAATCGATTATCTAATAACATAAGTTTGATAGGATGTCAGTAAGCCCCAGCATTACTCAATCTAATAATGTAAACAGAAAGTCTTTCAATGTGGACTATTCGTTTGCAGAAGCGGTGAAACATACATAAAACATTAAATATCAACATTTTATAACGCATGATTACAGAAACGCAAAGAAAGTGTACGATCGGAAGCGGAACTGAGCGCGCGTCACTTATTGATTAACTGCGTTCGATCAGCGTGATCTGATTGTTTTTCTTGGTGAATTCGCCATAACGAACAATGCCTGATAGATATCTCGGGCCATTTACGCCATACGATGGTCGGGAGATACAAGAAGAAAAAACCTTCAACCAATCATTTTCGGCACAAATGAAGCGAATTTTCCAAACAACCGTACTCACGCGATCCCTTCAGGGCACATTTGGTTGGACCTCATGTTTTGTCAGGTTTGTACCAGGTACGCGCATTACATCACACTCAAAAGCCGTCCGTCCGTCAATTGTGGACTTCATTAATCAGGGTGTCGTTTTGGAAGCACAAAAAAAAAACACACGACAAAATAAACGAACACCACGCAGCTAAAAGTGCGGAAAAGTGAAAATTTTTAACGACGTTATAAAGAGATGAAAAGGCAGCGGACTTAATGTTTAAACAATCGCGTCGTTTTTATTGACGATAGGTTTTCTGGTGCCTTCATCATTTGGTTTTACAATGGTCTCCCAATCGCATAATCAAGATTATGTCTATTTTTCCTATCGAAGTGGATTGGTACATTTATATAATATAGTACTACAAAAAACGAAGAACAGCATTATGATGCACGTTTTATGACCCTCGGTTGCCTCGGTTGCAAAGGACTGACCACGTTGAACAATGTTAGCGGTATTTGCGGTAGAGTTCCATAAACACATAGCAGAAGAACGATCGGACCGACAGGTTGTAATCGTGTCGTCTTCCCGACGAGTTGTTTCCCACTGTTTTACACTACAACCGCAACCGTTTAGCACGGAGCGGCTGCAGACCCGATCTATTTCAACAACCTTAGCTGGGAATTTAAAGAATCTGTGTTACTTAACGGATTCCTGCTGACCTCCGTGCGAATCTGTACTCCATTTGGTCGGGAAGCGACCGGTCCCAACGGTCAACGAACGTTGTCCGTCGATCATTTTCCCTTGCCAACTCCCTTGCGCTGCACGTCCGTAACAATAGCCAATGCCGGTTCGCTTCCGACTTTCGCTCACTGCTGATGCTGCATCGTTCGTAAACAATGGTGCGTTGCACGCACGTCATCTTCCTGCCGCTCCGATATGGGAAGTATTAAAGATTTCTCAGCGAATAGCAATGGGGAACCAGCAGCAAACAACATCCGGTCTATTTACGCTCCAGGAAGTCACACCTCGGCATCGACGCTACCCCGAAGAATCAAAATGTCTTTTGCTTGCGCACCACGAACTAAACAGAGTCTTTGTCAGAGTTAAGTTAAAATACATAACAATGGGAACGACTAGCTATGAAGTCGCCGTGGCGATCATGATGGTGCGAAGGTCAGCGTGAATTTTTGGGGAGAAAAAAAACAGCAACCGTGTATAAGTAGCATATTTTAACACATTCCATCATGACCGAATTATGTTGTCGTTGAACTTCCCTGACAGTGGGGTATCGTGATCGCATCGTTTCGGAAGCCCTTGCCAGCCGGCAGGAAGGAAGGCAGGCCAAATTTATACCGAAAAAAGTAACATCCCAAATATGGTATCTCCCCTCATCTGGGTCAAGGGAACCGTCTCGCATGGTGAGATGAAATATGGCGCCAGCGAGACACCCTCCAGCGCAAAGCCACCGATCGTTGAGTCGTTGATCATGTTCGATCGTGATACTTTTCATATGACATTTTCACACCGTGCTTGGAAGAGTAAACGCGTGAACAAATTATGTTCAAGGAGAGTCAGAAGAAGGGTTAGATCAGACTCATTGATCTTTTTCATTCTCATAAACATGGCCGGAAACATTGGCGATCGTCTGAAGTTCCAATTCTCGTCTAAGATTCCCCAAAAAAAAACTTAAAACTCCTTCAAACAATAATCGTGAAATCTTCAACGGCACTCCCATTCCCACAGCAGGTCAGTAGCACTATTCGCACCAGATACTCGCAAAAGATCTGTAACAACTTGTTTTTGCAGCTGCCAGTTACTGCATCGGGCTGCCACATGTGATACCTCGATCGAGTAAACACGTCACAACCGTTTCCGCAATTCCAAATACGAGGTGGTTTGATGAGGTTAGGCTTCGTCGTGCACCGCCTTGGAGCTTCGTTGAAATCATAGCTGATGCTGCTGCCCATGTCCATCCATCACTGGAGCAGCGCACACTTCCTGATCGTCGGTGAATGTTTGCAAAGACACACCAAACACGGGGAGCACACAATCCGGAACAACCCCGGAAAACGGTCTGCCGGTCTTAACCGTTCGTACGTTGCGCACCAAAGGGGAAACTGGTTTTATTTTCCGAAACATCTGCGGTGCCGCAACGACGGCCATTTTTCCGCAACCCGCAAAGACGATCCTCTCCTCCTCGGCTTTCGGTAGGAAAACTGGTCATGTTCGTGACTTCGTGACATGATTCACAACTGCCGTCGGTGGAAATGTGCTAACCGAAGTGGCAGCTTTCGCTTTTGTTTTGGGTGAAAACTGGAAATCGCTGATTATGCGGCATGTTTGATACGCCGCTTTTCTTTCCAAAAATTAGAATTTTAGATGAGCGCTAGCGATCGTTTTAAAAGGTGTTGTGTTTTTTTTTTCAAACGAACACAAAATCCATCAGACTTGAAGTAGTTACGAATTCATTTGCCAATAGTTGGTTCGCTGTGTACACAAGTATTTACATCCAACACTTCCCCATCACGAAGATCGCTGCTGCCGGGCGTACACGATTAGCATTAGTCTCTGAAGCTTACCGACAAGTGTTTCCTTGCCCACGCTTTACCAAACGATTTGCCCAAAACAGCGATGGTCTCCCGCTGGTATACGGTATTCTTCCGCATGCGGAAGAAAAGAAGAATGATCCGACTAAGGCTCAATGCTTCATTCTAGCGAAAATCTAGGTAATGCGGTAGTGGCAATTAACACCATTCTCCAATTTCCGCAGCTTACACGCGGAAGCGTCGAAACTTTGTTTTGGTAATTGGCGTCGGTACAGCTCGGCAAGTGCCCGCCCTCGAGAAACGTGCCTCGAGAGCCTGTTGAACGCACTCAGAACACACACCGCTTTTACGCTGGACACAAGTGTCTTGTACACACGTGTTTTCTGTTTCACCTCAAGTGTCCGTGTGCTGTAGGTGGGATTTGGGAAGGTGGCAACAGGGGGAGACCGTTCTAACATTTCCACCCAGAACGACCGGACGTGTAATTGGACGGAGGGGCGATGATAATTGATACAATTATGCTATTTGTGCTTGAGCTATGGGGAAATAACAATTATTGCTAACACAAGGGAAGATGATCCAGTAAGAGATCAATTGTGATGAATAGGAATCAATCAATTGGTAGGATTAATGCTTAAAAGCAAA
This sequence comes from Anopheles moucheti, assembly GCF_943734755.1. NCBI lineage: Eukaryota > Metazoa > Arthropoda > Insecta > Diptera > Culicidae > Anopheles > Anopheles moucheti. The sequence continues at coordinate 26,273,795 of NC_069140.1, forward strand.
TATATACTCTTTTAGGCGATAATTCATGACTCTTTCAAAGTGTTTAAAATAGCGCAACTTATCAAACATATTGAAGAATTTTTTCCCATAGTTGGGGTGAAATTGCAAATCGATTTTTTTGTGCGTGATCAAGTTCCACAAAACAGGACCGGTACAAAATACCATCCGGAGCGTTCTCCTGTACAGAGAAGTAAGTATTGAGCTATTAGAAAATAAATTCTAAGCTCTAAGCTTAGAATTCTAAGCTAATAAAGCCTAGATATCATGAAGTTGTTGTGACACTGACGAAGAGAAGATCAAGTACCGTATTTTAGTTTGAATAACGACTCCCTTTTAGGTCAAAAATGACCAAATTCTAAATAAGGGGGTCGTTATACGAGGGTAGTAACTTTTCCGCTCTAGCTTTATGGATTAAAGGTCGTTTTGTTGAAATATAAGGATAGATGGATAAGACAAGGATGAATCTGTGGTTTAAAAATATTTGGAACAATAGACCTGGAGCTCTTATGAAAAATCAGCAATGCTAGTACTGGATGCATTTATAGGTCATCTACCAGCAAAAGTTAAACAAATTGTTGCTCTAGCAAAACGTTCCTGGAAGTCATTCCTGGAGGTCTAACCAGTCAGCTGCAACCACAACCGTTTAAGGGTATGATAAGAGAAGAATAGAGTAAGTGGATAAAAGGGGCTGATTCGAATCTAACTCCTTCAGGAAGAATAAGAAAAAAACCCACCATTCCAGCGATCTGACAATGGGTCATTACTGCATAGTCAGGAGTCAGCGAAGCAATTGTCGTCAAATCCTTTAAAAAATGCAGAATCAGTAACAATCTTGATGGGACTGAGGATCATGCAATTTATGAAGATAGTGATGACGGGGATGATGACAATGAAAATGTGTTTGAAGACACCAGTGAGGACGATATGAAGGAGTATTATGAATTGTAATGTTCAAAATTAAATGTAACAATAAATTTGTGCGAATTGTTTTAAAAAAAGAAATAAAATCTTTTTTTCCAAAAATCTTGGATAATTCATCTAGGGGGTCGTTATACACGCTAAAATACGGTATATCAAATTTCTAGGGAATCGCGGTTCTTAATCAGAAGATCTTATACTCGTACAGGGCGTCAATCTCATATCAGAATGGCACTTTGAGCTAAATTAATGACTCTGAATCCCTATTCATGAATTTTGAAGTTGTCTCAACTAATACCAATAACTGGGTACAAATTGAAATTGAATTGGGTTGAAAGCTCTCACACAAGGAAAGACAAAGGGAAAGCCCACACGAATCCATGCGCTGCTCAAGTGTCAACAGTGTAAATTATTGTCAGATGTTTGAGATTCATGGTATGGACCATTATACAGCATCCCAACATATTATTGTGGTTCCATCCAACCCTTCGCTATATACGGGCCATTCAGCTACATTAGCACATCGCCTAGCATAATAAGTACATTTCGGCCTACACAGCACACCTCGGAAGGCACCTCACCCCTCTGGGGCACATTCGACTTTCTATCTTTTCTTCCCATTTTCCCTCAGCACCCGGCCATCCTCCTGCACAACCACCACCAGTTGACCACCCAGTTGGCAGGGATTTTCGGTCAGTTGTGTCGGTTGGCCCAGATCGGGCGAGCCCCCCCGCCTGATGCAGCATCATTCGAGCGCAGGTGTTGATGAGATAATTAGAGTGCATTTCTTCTGTGCCCACGCGGTGTTGATGGCGGGCAGGAGATGTAGAGAGATAAAGAGAAGGTGGAACTATTTCGACATATCGTTCGTTCGCTCTTATGTCGGTCGGAGGTTTTTTGTTTTTTGCTGTGCCTCTTTGTGAAAGACTATCGAGAAACGGCAATGGAAAAAAGGAGCCAAAGAAACCATCGTGATGCTGCCCTTGTTTTTTTTTTTGGAGAGGCCGGTGACGCATCGGCAACCTGGTCGCGGTATGCAACAACGATATGTGTTAATGTTGGCCGCCTTTTTTATTTTTGGCTTCGCGAGCTTTTGTTGTAGTTTGCCATTTGCTCGTGTTTTTTTTTCGGTTGCGCGGGTGCGCTTAAAGTCCCTCTCATTACGAGGAAATGACGCGATGAAAATGACACAAATTTGGGTCAGAAGGCTCGCCGTCGTACCGTTTGTTGGTCACGGTCTCCCGGAAGTGGGTTCCGCCGAAATGTTTCCTCTCCGAAAATCCGCCATTCGCCTGTTTTGTCATGTTTGTGCCTTTAGTCAGCGCCAATAACCAGCGAACCAAACCGAACCAAAGCGCTGTTGTCCTTTCTTTATGCGACCGCGAAACATAGTCGGCGGCCAAATGAATGCTTTCTGCTTGGAGAAATGTGCACAACCGACAGATTTTCCTTCCCTAACCGAGTCCGAGTCCGGGCAGCTCGCGTGCTCGTTTCCTCTTTGTGTTTCCTTGGTGTTCCTTGGCCGATTACGCCGAAGGCGGTCAACCGGTTTTTTCTTCCCATTGCCTTTATTTTCCACTGCCCACCCAACCCCCGTTTCGGAGCATCTTTTTCCACCCAATGAGGCATTTCTTTTCCACACCATCGGGTTCGGGGGGCGACTATGGTATTATGGCCATCGCCGTGCCGACAAGCACCGGTTAGTTGGCAGGGCAAAGTTATGCGGTTTTGCGATGGATTACATCGCATCATGCAGTGTTCCCGCTCCGTTTCGCGTAACCTCCCGGCAGCACGCCGATTCGGACCAGCCCGTCGACATAATCGAACGAAACAAAGTAGATATATAGTAGGTGTCATTGTGGGCCCCCGGGTACTAAAAGTGGGGAGCGGCGCATCGAAGCCACCGAGTCCTAATCACTGCACTTTATTGCGGTTTGGTTACACCGTTGCAGCCAAACAACCATAATGCTCAGGTTGATGTAATCGAGATCCAATGACGCTTACCGATCATCAGGGCCCTAGCAGCGGTGGTAAGCAGGAAGCGACAATTTTCCCGATTCGGTACGAGGAACTACAATTTATTCGCGTTCGGTCTTGCGTTTGACGGTGTCGGTGTCTGTATGATATATTTCTGGAAATTTCTCTACTGAAATGTAGAACGATTGATGGGATCAAAATAAATGTTCATTAAAGGCCATTTTAAGGCACCTTGAAGAGCTTTAATAATTTACAATAGAATTCTAATTTTTTTAAATTGAAATTGATTCTGATTTGAAATTGTAAAATTTTGGATATATTAAACAGAAAGCACAACACAATAAGCAGTACTTTAAAATAAGTTTAATTAAATATACTTAATTACACATCCTTTAATGTGTAAAAATCATATTCTTTATCAACTGACGTTTTGTCAAAAATCAACAGAAGCTAACAGCTGAGACATGTTTTAGAATGAGATGCTGGGACCTAAAACTTTTTTTAGACATGTTTGGAAATTTTTTTTTTTTTATTATCGTTAGAACGGCCAGGCCGTAATTTGGAAAATTTTAAACAGTGACAAAATGACAAAAGTTCCAACAGCGATAACAGTTAATAAGTAGTGAAAAATCGTTTAAAATTTTTTTAATAATAATAATAATAATAATAATAATAATAATAATAATAATAAATAATATTCAAATCATAAATATTAAATAATATTTTAATAATAAAATAATATTCAAATCATAAATATTAAATAATATGTTAATAATAAAAAAATATTCAAAATCGGAGAGGTAAACTTTGAGTCTGTGTCTTTTGCTAAATAATCAATACTTAAACTAGAGCGTAAAGGAAATATAAAAAAAAGAAACCCTCCACGAAAACACAGCTCTAAGTGCGGTAAAAGATATAATGTTTGACAATAATTTCAACAGTCGTAGCAAACGCAAACGTTTCCTCCGAAACCTCCAACACAATCTCCAAAGCAGGCTTACCGACAACGAAAGCAAATAAATGCAATGCTCCACTTATTTACCCGCCCTGATTCGGTGCGCCGTATTACGCTTACCGGTTTTCCAGAACTAATCCCTTCTTTTATTGTTTTAAATAATGCCTTTAATCCACCCAAAAAAACCCGACCCAACCCAGTTGCATACCAAAAACCCCATTCGAATTGTTGTGCCGCACGGTTTCGGATTTCATCTCGAGACGTTCCGCCCGACCGGTCCCATTCGTTGGCAGCGGCGCCCTTGTAACGGAGCCGCGGCTGCCGAGGGTTTTTCTTCCCCATTATTCAAATGATGCTTGTTTATCGCTCCATTTTCTTACAAATGTTCCGCGGCTCCACGTTTATCGAACCGTGATCGTATTGATTGAGATTTGAAGGTAAACCAATACCATACCACCAGCCATACGGTTGCTTTGGTTGAAAGATCGATTTTTCCCTATTTTTGCAACCAAAAACACACTCAAATGATGCTTTAATTTCTGAGGAATTTCGAACTCCTCGATGCATGTTTCGTTGCAACAGCCCAACCTGTTGTTTTGCTGTATCTATTGGATGAATCTAATTTGTACATCAGCACATTTTGCTGCCAATTGTGCGAATCCCCGTTACACAATCACGCTTCCTGCTCCCTTCCAACCCAGTAGAGGGCTGACAAAACCGCGGCCGCTCGCCATTGAGACGGAATTGAATGTTATAATCTCGTTAACCGAGAAACCGCACCATTCCTACCCTGGGGCGATTATTATTGCCTGCCCGAAGGGAATCAGCATCAGCTACCCATAAAGCGCATCATTTCGTGTGAAGCGTATCTGCGGCTGCGGATGGCTGCGGGTCTGGCGGGAGAAATTTCATCCGTTAGCCCGAAAATTAGGCACGTGACACAAGCCGGCGACTGTGCTGGCGATCACGTCTGTCAACCGTCGGCGCAACCCTTAATCTTCCCGCAAAGGAGCAAAGCGCAACAAAGTGGCGCGTGGATCAGCTCTCGAGCGCCTACTTTCCTTCCGAGATGCTCGTGAAAGCGGAAGGAACCGTTATGGCCGGTGTGGTCCGGTGCAAGGGAAATATCTGGTGGTGTGGTGCTTCGGAGTGTGCTTTCGGATGAAGGCAAAGGCTTGGGGATGGTGTCAGAAAGTACCGGTTCCGCGCCGAGGCCAACTGTCTCCCATCGATGCCTCAGGGACATCGTGGTGCTGATTTCGCCCCCCCCCCCCCCCGATTGTCCAACCGGGTTCCGATCGTATGTTGATTGCCTGAGACGAGCGTAATTTTCCCATCATTCTCTGCGCTGAAAGCTATCAGCTAATGATTTATGGGCCACAAAACTCCCGTACGTTGCGCGCTGACGCTCGATCTTAAATCGATTGGTGGTCAATTGGTCCGCAAGTTGATCAACCGTAATTGGTGTTTCAGGTGGATCATTTATGGTGGTGGCAGTTATTTGGGTTATTTTTGTCGATCGATTAAAGCCATTTCCCCGTAGCGTTGGTTAAGCGATTAGAGCGATACAGTGAAGAATTTTTTACAGAACGAAGATCGCGATTTAAGTCGTCAAAGCTGGCGCCAACAAAGTGTGAAACGTTTCCAATTGATGGCCTGTTCTTAAAGGCGATGGCCCTCTAGACATTCAGACGCATTCAATTAGCCCAGAACCCGTCTCCCGCATCGTTCCATCATGCGTGGTGACCTTTCTACCACGCACCCTGCACCATCATTCGACAAATTGAGGTCGATCATGAGATCTGAACGATCTTGAGCGCGTATCCATATTGGGTTCCGAGCGCTATTCGCCACTTCAGCTGCAAAACTGGTGCCGTACGCATGATCCATGACCGCTACACCAACCGATGCAAGGAAGAATAAGGGAAAAGATGGTGAAGGTGAAGCAAGCAAGGGAGTACATTATTTGCCCAAGTGTGCAATTAAAGCATGCAAACAGTGAGCGAGTGTCAACGGGAGGCATTACTAACGCCATTTCTTTGGAATATAGCAACAGCTTCGGAAAGTGGCTATAAAACCAATGACGATCGACTTCGAATCAATGATTCAGTTTCGCATTTTCTAGCAGCAAAAGGAAACTATCCCAGAAAACGGTACAATAACATAAAGGCAAGCGTATTGTGATTGCAGGATTTAAATTTTACGCGATGTTGATTTGCCTATTCAAGAGATGGCAGTATTATTTCCCCCCTCCTTAACCAACGACAGGTTTGACACACGTCACGAGTGAATGCCAATCCGCTAAACGTGTTGCGAATTCTCAACAAAACTAACTGCACCAACGATCCAACGAACATTTCACCCGATTCGATCCAATGTCTTGTAACAAACGGGGGTAACAAAAGCAGATCAGGTTGCTTTCCCAAAAAACAAATTTCACTTTCGATGCGCGATCGGTTTCGGTTTTATTTCCAAACCGGGACTTGCGACACGTGAAACGTGTTGCGCTCGTGTATGCTAAATCACCAATTTCTACCGCTCGACGGCGACTTCGAAACGAAATGGACACAAATGGAGCAATTTCCAACGACTTACGTTTAACATCCGCGAAACATCCGAGCACTGTGTCGCTCCTAGTGGTGATCGCTTTGTATCAGCTGACCGACGGGCAACGATCAAACGCGATGCTACGGGATGAAATACCGGTTCCGGGAGTATCGTACACTATCCGCTCCCGTTGCATCGTCACGAAGACGACGAGATAGCTTCAATGCTTGAAGCAGATTGTAGCTTTTTTATATTCTCGCGTTTATGATCACACATTTTACTGCCAAACATGGCCACATTCACGTGCTGTGGCGAATAAATAAAAGCACCAGCTGATGGGAAACAGCACTGCACCGTATGCTTTGTTGTGTTGTGCCAGTAGCTTGCATCTGTCTTATGCAATGAAGCATACTGACCGAAGGTAAGGAGAAAGAAACATTGTGCCCATATTTTCGTTGCCGATTGCATCGAAGTTGGCTACATGCAGTACCGATGCATTTCCGGGCACGAAACTACCCGGACGGCTGGGTACGAACGCACAAATGAAAGTGATCGGCACAATATTTGGGAGAGTTGTTTTAATTGTTGCCTTCCAGTAATGATTTTATATCACGCGCGAGTACTGCGTTTATCTTGCCCGATACCCCGCGTAAGCAAATTTCCACGCACCTTCGTAGGGTGAGCGCGAGAGGCGTTATCCATTCGCATGGCAAATAACGAGTTTTGAAGGGGCGGCGGATATTAAAATGCCAAAAAAGCGAAAGTTAAACAGTCGATCAAAGTAATGAATTATTGTTCGGGGGAAAAGTTAATCCACCGGGCAAACATAGCAATAACGAAACAATTTTGCGTCTGTTTATTATGATCTCATCGCGCGAACATTTCCAGCGGTACACACGCGAGAGATAAGGCACCGGTAGTATGGGCATGCGTTAGGTACCTAATTAGCCAAATTGAACCAGCAAACAGCTATATTATGACAAACATAGCGCCCTCGCGCCATGATTATTATAATGAAGCGAACGCCAAATTATAGGGCGAACAGGAATTTATACGGTGCGCGAAAAAACATATAAATAAAAGCCGCCAGTAGCCGAATTATTCACATTTTTCCTGCTCCCCAAAAATAGCGTACAGGTTGTACGGATGGGGTTCAAAAATAGCTCCCAAACTGACACCCACGTATATTTTTGGGCGGCAAGAAAAGAAGTCGCACCTAAAAAAAACCATCACAAAATGTAGTTGAAAAGAGGAAAACCAAAAAAAACAACAACAAACGTCAAACCAATTCAATTTTCACGCTGAAAGCAATAACAACGTTTAGTGAAAAAGGTGAAAAACACACAAATGTTTCTGGTCGGTCAATCTCCTTAACCGCCGGCAGATGATTCAATGCGATATGTTTGTATACGAAGGGGTCGTAATAATAACAGACCAACGCAGATCGTGCAGCGCACCATGGGCGAAAGCAGCAAAACGATCGCAAAATTGAAAAGGTCGTTACAAACCGTTCAATCTTTGTACATCCTAATGGACATGGCCAAAGGCGAAGATTTAACGTTTGAATAATTGATACTAACGGTTGCGAGCCGATAGGTGATGACAGTGAGAGAAAAATGATTCGACTGTTGTTTAAACAACCGAACATTTCGAAGAAGGCAGAAGGACGTCCTTCAACATAAAGCAGCGCAATAAGGGACCCGCCGCGTGCACCATAAAGATAGCTTGCGTGGCAACTCATCTCGACAAATTCCAGAAATATCGATAGAAAATCTTTTCTCATTAAAATATTAATTAACCACAGTTTGTGCATTCCTTGTTATTATTGGAATCATTTCTCGGTATTTCTTAGTGCAGTAAGCAAAAATTCACACTGGAAGGAAATTTTCTGCTACACCCTGTTGGGGGTGGGTGGATGACGATCGCTGCAGTTCTAGAGCACGCCGTCACAAATGAGCACACCTCCTGCAACGAAGCCTCTTGCGCTCACCGTAACCTTCAGCAAGTTCATAGACCCACGCCGTGAAAATCTCAACCACCCATCCACCCCTGCAGAGTCACCGATTTGCAGCAAAGTTGGTTGGTTGGTGGCAACATTGACTGCTACCGGCCCTACTACTAGTACTAGTGCGAAAACGAAACATAACATCGCTCATCAGCTTCAGTTGGCAGGCTCTGCCCGCGCTATCTTCACCCAGCGACAGAGACTCTCTTTCGCCTACTATATAATCTATGCCGAACGGTCTCTTCATCAAGTGTAAACCTAATCGAATGGTACGAGGGGAAACAAACGCCTAAGCGTAAAAATAACAACACAACCAGCCAGTACGCCCGGCTCGCGAACTGTAAACGTGATCATTTACGCACCCTCGTAGCCTTTTAAGACCACCGCTTCTCATCGCCCGTTGCTTTTGAGTCTGTTGTTTTACGATCTCGATACTGCGATACGTATGTTAAGCGGGTCTTTAACTTCTTCTGTTGTACCTACAGCGTACAGGCGGAGGCGTGCTACGAGCGGGCAAACACGTTTGCAGCTCGTGACGATCAAGTGCAGTCGGTGCAAAACAAACTGTCAATGATCGTAACATAACTGCGATGGGATGCAGGGGTTTTCGAGTAAAGCTGGGCAAAGTTGGAGCCTTTAGTAGGCTCTTTTCAAGCCCATTCAATCAGAATGTTGTGTGCCCGGATGTTGCTCAAAAGGAGAGATTTTTCATGACTGTCACACTGAAGAGCCCTGCATTTGCAAACATCCGGAAACCAACAGAGCGGGTAAACATTCATGAAAAACCAGAGGAATTATAAAAGTTAATAAAAGCCCCAAAAATAAAAACATTTAACGTGAAAGAAGAAAATATCTCGGCATACAAAGAAATGAGGATCACTCAATACGAGCAGAAGCATAATACCGCAACGCTTTGGAGACAACGATCAGTATAGTGCAGATGGAGCAAGCAACCAAAAAAAAACGGAAAGAAAATATCGAGAAGAAGCAACACGGTGCGTTGGCCGAACCAGCCGACGAAGTGCTTTCACTCTCGTTTTTTAATTTCCTCCCATGTTGATCCAACGCACACCCGCTAAAGATCGGGTGGCATCCAACCGAGGCGCGAACTCTCGCTTGATGCCACGCCAGGCATTCATCGGGCGTCTCCACTGCCAAGGCTGTCCGCTGTACATGAACGTGAACGCGTGTGTGTTTGCCGATTGTTGTACGAAGGTGTTTTCAGGTTTTTCATTACTATTTTTTGTGTTCCTACCATTCGTATGATTTCATTTGTTTTGATTTCATTACAGCGGCGCTGCATGCCGAGCAACATATTTCTTCGAGAGATAAATTTCTCCACCTTTTGTGGCGATGGCCAGCAGCGAACAGCACTGGTTTTTGCAAATCGATGGCAATGTTTACCGATTCGGGAGCAATTGTATGTAGGAGAGGCACACAACACAAAAAAGGAATAGAGCAGCAGGACAGACGCAAAAAAAATCAGAGAAAAACAAGCCAAACGAAGTGAAAGACCCATTGCAACTAAGAGTGACGACAAGCGGTCGCATTAAAGCCTCTAGACCATTGCAACAAACTAAGGGTACTTTGCGTACCGTCACAAAAAACGATGTGTGTGAAAATGGCGTACAAAAACAAAAGCAAACGGACGATCATTCTACCCTCGCAACCTATTCGCATTGTAGCTCCCCGGAATGGAGAAACTGAACAACTCATTCCGGCGGGTCCATATTAAAGATTGCAATTAAATAAATAAAACAATGTTCAGCGGAGTTCGCGGGGGTGGCGGGAGTCATGGAACGCTCTGCATAGATGCTCTCTGCTCATTTCCGGCTTAGGGTTTACGAAGATGAATAAATTACCGCAAAAAAAACACCCAACAGCACTCACCGATCGCGCGAGCATAACAGAACGAAGCATCAAGGCCGGCCAATGCACGAAACACAAAACCGTGTACAGCAGCAGCAGCCACCCAGGCAAACGCTCGACTCTGCTTCAAACGCTGAATAGTTTATGCGCAAGGGACACCAGCAGGAGTCGGATGTTGAGCAGCAATAATTCATGAATTTCACATACTGTTCCGAACCTGTTTTCTAAAACTCTAAAATTCTTAAAACTCTTTTCAACATATTAATTCTGTAACATTAGGCAAAATAATACACCTACTACACCCTGAACCACATCTTTATCGTCGGGAAAATCTTCACCGAAAGGCCGCACGGGTAGCGAAAGAATTGTCTTGCCCGGGTCGAACCGATACAGCGAACGAAAACTCGCTCAATCCGCGGGCTGGCTAGTTTCCGTACTGCCATGCCAGCGTACGGCGCGTTGGGCCGTCTTTTCCGCATCGTATAGGGCCACCGACCCTTGAACTTTATGTTGTGCCCTCCAATGCCGGGGAAGCCGTGTGCGCGATCGCGTTTTTCCACGCCACTGTGAAAATGGATGCTTTGGTGTGCGCGTGTGTGTGTGTGCGACTGCACTACCCATACACGTAATAAATCTTCCCTGCTCGGGAGCTCCCACACAGCACCGGACCCCAAAAGCGTGCCAAGCCGTTGCACCGAAACGTGGTGAGATTCGGTTTCTCTTTTTTTCGGTTTTTTTTCTACCACATCGCTTGTTGTTGAGGGCTTGATGCGTTCAGATATTTAACTCTGATAAAACGTTTAGAAATCGAACAACAAATACAAATTACCCAAGTTATTAAAAAAAGTTCCAATTTTTATTTTATTCGCCAAGGTTTATACAATATTTTATTTAAAGTCCACTACCTACTCGAAGCTGAAAGAAACATTCCAAGGCGTTATCAAGACGTGCCGTATGCATTTACATACCAATCCTTTGTAGTCAAATTGACCAATTATTTCCCAAACCAGTTCAAGATCACACCAATTGCAACCCATGCCCATGCTTTCGTTTTTACTTTCGTTACGAATATTGATTTTCCCGCGAGCATGCTATTCTCAATCAAAGCACGAAGCACACCGTCAATCACGACATTCCATTCCATCATAAGGATTTGTGGAATGCAAGGTACGCTGCTCCCATCCCCCGCCGACAATGGAGTTAATGGTAAGCCAACCATCGCCAGACAATCGATGAAGGTTCAGCCTTGTAAACACAGACGAACAACCCCCGTCTAGACGATGAAGGAAATGCATTTTTCTGTGCGCGGTGTTCATGTTAGCGGGCAATTTTGTACTCTCCCATGTGTTTGCTTTTCCATGTCGCGACATCGACGAGCCCCTTTTTTCCACCTGAAGCTAGAACAAGTGGCGGGTGGGGGTGATAAAAAAGGACAAACCCTTCTCGGAGCCGGAAGTTCATATCAACGTAAATCCATTTCCACCGGTTCCGCGGGCATTCCCTTGCCAGGAACGTACTTAAATCAACATCGATAGAACCGTCAAGATGTTTGGTCTGTACACCCAGCAGAAGGCAAACGAACGGATAGAGTAAAAAGCGCGGCTAGAAATTGCATTGACCCTACGGGTCGCCCTGTGAGACTGGGCATGGGAAATGGCTTTTTAAATCAATTACACTACTGCACAGCCATTCACTCAATATCGTCCCATCAGGTGCCGCTCACTTCCGGCCGGGGCACTATTCGAGCCAACATTGACTAGACGCAACTTTAAAGGTCGAAGAATGAATGGACGGGGCAAACATCGATGAATGAAATGGGGATCGTCGTGTCACTTACCTCAGGATGTTCGGATGGGACAGTTTGTTCAGCAGCTGAACTTCGCGCAACATGTTGGGTCGGTTGGCACGCCGTTGATTCATCTTCAGCACCATTACGTCACCGGTAGTCCGATGTGTTACCTGTGTTTTAAAAGAAGAGTGCCAAAAAAAAGAGCAAAAACAAACACATTGCGGTAATTAGTGTACGGGGTTTTATACAGACAATAAACAATCCAGCGAGAAGCTTTCGAACGTGCCATCGCCGTTTAAGATGGTGTCTTACGGGTGAAATAATAACTGCCTCCCGGGGGAGGGTGACAATTAGGCCAACGTGACCAAGAGGAACGGCGCCTGGATGTTGTTTCACATAATGCAGATAACGTTCTCGTGAGCTAGCTGCTGGAGATGTCCCTCCCTCGACCAAGTACACTGCATAATAAGCGTTTTCAGAGCTGGCAATTTACCTTTATCTGAATGACGTCAGACACGGGTTGTGTAAATACCTTTTTTTGCAATTATTGTTTGTTTCTGTTAAATCACGTTTATAATTGCTAGGTGATAGCTTAATCTCTAGTAAAAGAGAATATAACTTAACGTCATCTCATGACGCATCTTAAATTCCTGGGCAATTAAAAATCCCACACACCGTCTCGTTCCTAACCAACAATAATAAAAGAAACCTCATTTATTGAACTCCTAATGGGACCCTTTTTTGCTATCGTCTAGTTATCGTCAAGTGCCCTGATTGGTAGAAGGAATTTATTCCCACTTCTTATCTTATCCTCTTATTCGATTGCAGCTAGTATCGATATTTCTATTTGCAATCTGCTTTGGAAAACTGATACGACCAATGATCTAGACCGTTCCAAAGAAACTGCTGTTAAGATAGTTAAATGTGTCAATGACGAGACTCTCTTCAGTGTGAGTTGTTTAGTAAATACGAGTTGAAAAGGATATCAAATGCCTGTGTAAGGCTTTCAATTGCTATGTAAATCCATCAACGAAGCACGTTTTCCACATTGAAATTAGGTCTTCTTCATGATATGATGTCTTCAGATGACAAGAATGACTTAGAGTGGTGTCTTTAAGGTTACTGTTAAATGATCTTCGGCTCAAAGTCTCCAAGACATTCAATTACCGACAATTATTGTTGTAACCAAACAAAATGCGCGCCACGACCGTTTGAACAGCTCGCAGCTCGTTTGGGGCAATAACAGTATAATTTATCCCAGCCTTTTTGTCAACGATACAAATAAAGTGTGTTCCGCACATCTGTTCATAATATCATAAACATGTATCTTTTGTTATGAACGAGTTGTTGTACACACAAATTCGCGCCAGTCATCCAACGTTAATGTTTGGTAAATAAATTGAACTGAGGACTCACAAGCGACCTTCATTACGACTCTTATCTACTGCACACCGCAGCTCTATTCGGCAGACGGCATCAAAACAATTCGTTAATCAATCGTTAACGCCACAACGAGAGAAACTAATTGATCACCTCCTCGCAAGGATGAACGTATCGGTTACGATTCCGCTGGCGATCGCTGGCGAGCGCGGCAGTGTAGAGAAAGTCTCCGAATCTGCGCCTAGGCGAGACACTCTCGCGAACACCCTGAGCCTTTGATGAAGCGACCCACACGATAAGATGGCTCCGGGTGGCAGCCGTTGGGTATGGGCCGTGCAACCAACGTGACACGCCCGCCTTCCTGAGCGTAGGCCGCATGCATGCCCACACCTTCCAGCGGAGCACGTGCGGCGGAAAACGAGATGATAAGAAAGTGCACCATAAATTCCCTCCGCAACGACTTCTGGCGACTGCCCACGACGATAATGCTTGTGTACGATCGAGGTGAGTCTTGACACTAATTGGCTCCACTCACCGCCACGGCCGATTCGGTGACTCCCACTCAATCATGGAACTGTGGAGCTTATCTTAATAGTTTGCCCATTGCCCCGCACACCAACTTTGCATCCCTCTTTTGAAGCGTGAATTTGAATAGCAGCGTTTAGTGCGGGCAAAATGGCGATTTGGGTTTTTTGCGACATCATCTAGCCGAGGCCGTATTGTGAACTGTAATCTTCACTAGCTGTCACATAAATAATTACCCGTTTGCCAGCATTTGTGAGAGCATCACGGCGTTTTTCCACCTGCTATGCAACCGAGTCCGAGCGAGCATTAAGGCGTAATTTTCACGCATTCGGTTTTGGTAAATGGTCACCATCGCTGATGCTGATCATCACGCGGTCTCTGGTAGGCTCAAGCATAGCCACCAACCACCTAATAGCCGTCGAGGCATCGCTGGGGAGATGCCGTTTAAAAAGAAAGCTTTTGGATGGTGCATAATTTATGCGCCTCGCCAGCTGATGAAAATACAACACACAAAGAAAGCATTTTGGTGGTGGTTGAGGTTGTTGTTTTTCCTCGCATTAAGGTTGGGTGAGGTGGCGGGAGATTAGTTTTCCCGATAACATCTATCCACTCTCTTCACGTGTTGCTTGGTTTTTGCTGCACAACTTCACGGCCTGGTTGATTGTCTTGATCAAATTGGTTGGCGAGAGTTGGCCAGTGGCCGTGAATCTCGTGCGCGTTCACGGTTGCCTAGAAAGGAAAATTAAGCCTCCTCTCCTACCCGGTGGTGCTCCGGTGGCAGGTGAATGATCATCTTGATGGGGAGGGGTGAATTATTCGGAGGTTCATGAACCCAGCGGCTGTGTGATGGCAGCATGGTAGCAGTTGCAATGACTTCTTCAATGATAGATTTTAAATGTGGTATTTTACATATAATTCCAATAGCGATTCATTTCTTCAACCAACTATTTGTTACAAACCGGTCATGAGCGGTTCTTATGAGGCTCTACAACTTCAATTTACCACGAATGGTCTTCTGCTAACGTGCTGTAGATCGCGTACCCCATAAATCATGTATTCCCACCATAGTACTTGAGTATCCTTGGACGCGAATTGCTCTTCTAACAACCTCCCATTCACATTAAACATGATCGTTATCGTAACGCGCCCAGCAAATATCTATAATTAAACCGCAATCCTAACCTAATTTATTCGCTAATGGTTACCGTTCATTTACACAACATTACCGGGTGACATCCTTCATTGCTCCGTACAACAATCACCACGAGGTAAAGAAAAAAGGCGTTTTCCATCGCGACCAACCACCGGTAAACAACAATTTCCGCCCATTGCGAACTGGCCAGCGGTACGCCAGAAGGGAGAAAAAATAAAATCACAAACTCATCGATGACAGTTACCGAAAACCGGAAGCGAACACGATCCGGTCTCCCGTGTGCGTCGACCAATCAATCAACGCACGCCCGTCCCGTAAAGATGGTACACCCAGTGGCGTGCCGTTGGAAGGGCAACTGTATGGAATACCCGGCATCGCGTACCAGGTGCCGGTGTTTGGCTGCGGGACCACCTTATTCAATCCCAATTTCCGACCCTATAGCGCTAATCGACTTCCGCCTCAGCAACCGTGTGATAGCGTGAGGTGCGATGGGCAAAGCTGCGATTAATTCTGCGACACGCAAGATACACTCACACCTCTTTCCGTTGTTTTGACTAATCTTTCCAGCGCACACGAGCGGCGTTTCTTCCATCGGGGTCTGCTCGTTTCGTTTCCCATCGGTTGGAATGCGATTAATTGTAGTCGAAACCCGGGGGGAGGAAAAAAAAAGACTAAATAAATCAAATTAAACAAAAGCACAACCCCTCGCTCGTTCGTCACCTTTCAAAAAATGCTTTTCCGGGAAAAACGAGACAACGGTAACGCTTTCGAAAAGCAGTGCGACGCACGAAATTGTTTTATCTATTTTGCGAACGAAATCAAACAAAAACGGAAATGTATTGAGCGCTTGGAGATTGTTTTTTGGGTAAAATATGCAACCAAAAAGCCCCCAAATTTCGATTGATTGCGCCCCGAAGTTGATGAGTGGATCCGCCATCTAGTAGGCACTTTCGATTTTAAACGTGCCACGGAAAGGTGACATTGTGCCTGACATTATGTTGTGTTACTTTTCTTTTGACGATTGCGACTCCTCTGTTTAATCAAAATCCATTTTCCTCTTCGTGGTAAATGCATAGAGAAAGTGGCAACAACAACAAAATAAAAAAAACGCAATCGGAGCATCCTGCCGTGATCATTCAGGTGAATGTGAAGGGAGCACAATCGGGCGCAGCTTATGTCACTTTAAGTGAGGTGAATTTTGCCACCAGCTCCAACCCGTACCCGAATATTCGCTTGTGCGTTTTTTTTCTTTTTGCGGTTTCCTGTTGCATGTCTGCGTACATCACCTGGGAGAACTGGTTTCGTTCGTTTTCGTTACCCCGGCAGGTTCGAAATTGTTTGGACATTTCCTTCCGCTAGCAGGATGCGACACGCCGAACACTGTTGCCAAAAATCGAAAGTGAACGCCACCGGTGGTAAGTGGATCGCTAATTGGTCGCATAATGGGCGTGCCGCCCTGTTGTTGTGCCGCTGAATGGCGAACACCGCACCTCCGGGTTTTGCATATTTTGCGTGTAATAAAGGACGGCAATCGAATTTGAGCGTTTTTAAAAAGACGAATAGCGGCCATTAAATGAGGGAAATTTTTGGTGGTTTGCCTGTTACAGACACGTGTTAAACGTGAACCACTGATGGCACTTGTCGAAGATCCTATCCGATTCCTATCGCATCAGGGACTATTGTTAACAGTTAATTGTTGCGAGTTGTGATGCTGCAATTGCCATTATGGACCGATCGGAAGGAGAGACCCTCGAAGCGTAACGGGGGACCTCCTCACAATCACTTAATCATAACTTGTTTGCCCTCGCCGCTTTTCCATCGATCCGTTCCATCATATTTTCCCTTCGGTCGCTACCCACACTAATTAATTCGATTGCTTACGAAATGATGGATGGAGCAGTGGATGTGTAAAAAAAAAGCCAGCCTCCACGCAAAACAGACTATTGTTTCGACATCCATTTTTTTTTTTAACGAGCTGTGAGTCTATAAACATCGATCTTGGGAAAACACAGATTTCATCCTAATCGCTGCACTGAATGTGTGAATGTGATACGAACGTATCGATAGCCCACAGCACAATGCTTACGAAACCACAATTGGTTTGAACTTTGTTAATTTAAACATTTTCAATGCATCTATAATTTGTAACTTTGAACGCTGTGTTAATGATTGTGGCTCGGATGGAACAGAACCGGCAAAACAATATCATAAAATGATGAAACTATTGTGTGGCTGATGTTCCAGCAACAATCGATACAGATTGTTGCAACAATATACAGATTTGGTGATTTGGTTGCAAGACGTATTTTTTATCGTTTTTATTTATCATTTTTCATTATAGTAGATACGAGTTTCGAAATTACATAGCACTAATAAGGAACTAAGATTTGTGATAACTACCGTAAGTATCTTCATTTAACGTGCAATATTATGATTACTCTCAGTGTACAAGTTCATCCTCAATGCAGAGATGGGTAGGAGAATACATTGATTTTTTTCGTGATTAAAGTTGTCATAAAGAAGAAATTCAATCGTCATTAGAAGAAATTGAAGTACTGTTGGTTTTGAACTACGGGAAAAAGTGGAAGCAAGTAATTCAGTTTCCCAAACACACTAGATCTCCATTGAAATCAAACAGACGGCCTAAAAGTGGTACGCAAGTCAGTATTCCTGAAAATTTCGCCCCAAATGACTTTAAGCGTCCAGGTCCAGTGAAGAAATTCAAGGATTCGAGGAACTTCCAGCATCGTTTCAAGAAACATGATTGGTCTACGTATCTGGTATCCAACAAACCGTATTCCTGTGATAAAGGACCTTAAAAGGACTTGGAATAAACTCTAAGGCCAGAACATTGCTCTTTGGACGATTACACAACAGCGAAACGTTCTTTGATCAGTTTCAACATGGGAGATAATGGATTAAGATCGAGGATCTCCGTAACGAAGGGTCCTGTGCAAAAGTCTGCTACCTCTAGGGCGGAGTGGCAAAATCTAGCACCTGCATCTTTTGTGGCTATCTTGAAATAACATGCCACGGGCTACTACATTTGGGGACCATTTATACAGAGCAATATCTACACAATTGATGAAATTTGATCATCCATTATTATACTAAAAGCTTCAATCATTCTGAAGACCTTGAGATATAAGGTCACCTAGACCTAGAACATAGTCTGTTGAATTCTACCGATAAACGATCCATAATTTGGCAGATAAATGAAGTAGAATTGTCCGAAATAGAGGAACCTATTCAGTGAAGAAAGATTGTTTTTATCCTACCAAAGATCGAAATTCGATTGAAAAACCGTAATTCTCTAATTGTAGGTCAGAAACGGAACGATCAAAAATAGCCAACCATTACATTAAAGTACGTAGTTTGATAATTGCTTACATCACTGACCACAGATTGCATATCGCAAACGAACAGGTTGGATCAATCAACCAACACACAAACGCATCGTAACGGCAACTGAACCATCGCTAGCTTCGATGCGACCTCGAACAAAACGCAACATGCATTTTGCGCCAATGGGGTCATGAGTGCAGGCTCGCGAACTAACAATGTGCCACGTTCATATGCCCGCGCATCGTTTCGTCTTCGCGCGTAACGAAGACGCACACGACGATGGAATGTGGCGTACTTGCTCGTGGTCGATCGTTGGCCGCCTGACCGCCTGCCCGATGCCTTGAGTTCCTTGGGCGTCATGTGACACTTTGTGGTCACCGCGAGCTTAGCGGCAGTTGTCGCGAATGTAAGAAGCCGGATGAGTTAGACAGGGTATAGACGGTAGCTTTAATCGACGGAATCCGCCCCGGCGCCGTTACGCATTACAGTCAAGGGCGAAGGCGTCGATTAAATCCAATCGGATGCGCTTATGAAGGCATGGTGGCTTCTTCATTCCCCAATAACTCAACCCTCAACCAGATCCGCCGATAAACCGTCAATCCGAACCGGCTAATGATGTAATGATGCAATCGAAACAGGAGAATCGAGTTGATTCTCGACAGTTCTCGTTCGAAAGCGTCGTTTGCGGTTTTGCTTTGTTGGCGTAATGTGGACAACCTATCAATGAACGGTTCGTGGCAGTTTTTGCCTTTTTTGTCACTATGCCAGCACTTTGGAACAGAACTCCTTGGACGAACACTGAAGGCATTCCAGTTGCTTCTTGAGTTTGGTCTAAACGAGCTCTTTTAATATCATCTTCAACGAAACCTTTGCAAATGTATGTTTTGTTGCTGTTGCGCCAAAAGCTAAAAGCGTGGGAGCTCCCATTCGACTTCGTGCAGATTTGTAACACTTTTACCGTGCCGAATTTTCCGTGTCCCACCCATCCACGAGTGCCTGCCGGCCGGGTAATATATGCATGTCGTTTACTTTAACCATCTTGCTTCCCATTGCGTTCCAGTTGGATGGGCCCGTTTTCTTTTCCGTATCGAGCCGTTTTGTTTGCTTTCTGCTTATATTTTTATCCATGCTTTCCGGGCAAAGCCGCTCGCACGCGCCCATTTTCGGGGAACGCGAGGAAAATTTATGTTTTTCGTTAACGCTCGTGAAAATCCACTCATCGGAAATCATCGGAAAGTCCCATGGCGTTTGGGATGGGATCCATAACCGGCCCGTGGAGAGATAGACAGAGAGCAACGCCCGAGAACCGAATAAGCGAGCACAGCGCAGCAGTGGGTCAGTGTGTCGATGGATGTTGCATTTTCCTTCATTCTCATTCGCTTTCCTAGCTCGTGTGTGTGTGTTTGTGTGCGGATAAGAAAAATAAAACAAAACATGCCGTGCTTTCACGACGCACCGGGGGTGATTGATTACGTCCCACATGCACAACCCAACGATGACCGCGGGAATGTGGCAAGAATGTCGGCAAGCAAATCGTGCCCGCGCATCAACCGGACGCCGGGCGCGTTGCGTAACTTTATGCAACGGGAGCACACCGGGGAGTTTTATTTTTCACGCCACGATGGCCATCCCTTCCGGTCACGCTAGGGCACGGTTTTTCACGGGTTTGTCACAGATTGTGTCTGTGTGTATAGCTACTATTTGGGGATTGGAATGGGGATGATGATAGTGTCCCTTTTTACTTTTGCTCTAGTTTTTCGGTGAAAACATAACGCAACCAGGCGAAGCTGCACGCAATACTGGGGGAGCCACAGTGTGGACGAAAACACTTTTTTTTGCTTTTACATTAATTATATTTCTGTCGAACATTACTTTAGCTTTAATTATTAATGCTGTTATAATAATTATTATTAAAGTTATACTTGCATACTTTTAAGCTTTAGACGTTACTGAGTTTAAAGTGCGTTTGTCTCAGTAATCTTCCATCTACATATAGTGGATTTGGAGAAATTCAATTCACTTGACTCTTTTTAATAGCAATATACATAAGCTAAACATATGTTGGGTGTATTAAATGATTCCAAATGTTCTGACAAGCAATGATCAAAGATTTTACCAACTTCTATTTCTCAATATGTTACAATTCAGATGAGATCTATCAATTCTGTGCAACAAAAAGTAATCAAATACCCTTTGAAGTATCACAAAGAGCATCGATACCTCAAAGTGATCATCGACATCAACCTATTTCGGCCAAGACGAGACGAAAAGACAATATTTTAACGCAAACACTTCAAGCACAAGCACAAGTGCAAACAATTCTCAACGTTCCCTAAAAACCGTACACCAACAAAAAACATCATCCCTACCATCCCCATCCGTACTACGCGACTGCAACGAATTATTTCTCCATCCCATCGACGTTCCTCCTGTCCTTGATGCAATGCAACCGCGCCGCGATGATGAAGACTTCAAACCAAACAAAAAAAGCCTCCGCATTGCACTCAGTCACCCTGGTAAAAGCGTAAATAAACACAGCCGGTGTAGGAAAAGCCGCCTACCCCGTGGCATAAATAGCACCGGCATGTAGGACACACGAGCCATCGCGCGTGGCGTAGGTTCAGAGACCGGCAATTTCATCTCGCTTCATCCGGCGACTGACTTGCTGACATCTCCATACAGCTGCACGATTCCAGCCCATCGGGCAAATATGGCGCGCATGGGGTGAAGTTGGCCCAGCCGCGCGTCTCGCTGCACGTTTATGTCACGGTCGGATTTTACCTTGCATTGTACGCACTCAACGCAGCCTAATTGTGCTGAAACGGGGCAAAATCGGGCACGGATCCCTTGCGCATGTCGTGTCATCTTCCACGCGTGCGTTCCACGGACAACCTTAATCCGTCTCGAATCACTACCGTTTTCCTTCTTTCGGTTCTTTCCGCCCGAATGAGATGCTATTTTTAAATACACACTGCATCACTCCAACTCGTGCACAGAATCAGCGATCAACGCATCCGACGCGCATCCGTCACGGTTCGTCCAAGAATTCTTCCCATTTTCCCTTCGTATAGTAAAATTATATGAATATGGTTGTAATCTTCAAGGCACACCTATCGTTATGGTTTCCCTTCACATCAATGATCAACTATTACCGTGATCTATGATCATGCACAACTAAAGCCAAATCCTCACGAATTTCGACATACTTATTTATCTCTCGTCTAAAATCAATCTTTTGGAAATCTGATCGTTAACTATTCGAATGTTTCTAAACGGTTCGGGCGTGGCTGCCTTATTGGATGTTATTATTAGGCCGAAAACATGTCACAAACGCACAAATAATACACCTCCAGCATCATTTCCTCATCATTGCGATCGTTAAAGTCGGCAAGAAAATGATGTTGACAAAATTGTAAGGTTGGTGTTTACCGTTGAGGCCATTATTTTTTTTTTTTCAAAAAAGAAAGCCAAAACAGGAAACTGAGATAAAACTAGGAACAAGAAAAAATGTCACTAATCTTTAAAAATGATCGTACAGAAAATGTTTTTCGAATATTCGACTCAACTTAGCAGGAAATGTCGAATACACTACATAGCAACTCTTTAGGGAATTATTGAACGAATTTTATCAAGAAAATTTACATTTCATGCGACTGATTACAGCAGAAACCAATGCCAATGCAAGCACCAAATTAGCAATTGATGCCAATAATCACCAACCAACCTCGCGATCTCTTTTTCTCTATTTTTTTCAGTTGTTTTCGTACCAATTTTCCCTCCAATTTCCACGCACGCATGAACCGCACGCAAATCAGACGCAAATTAACATTCCCCGATTGCCGATTGACATTCTTGCCGATGCGAGATGCGGTGAAGTAATTTTACATCCCCGCCAAGGTAAAATGATGTCAGATGCCGCACACGTACGCGCCCTGCCCACACCACCATCGCCGTATCGGTCGTGCTCGATCACCAAGGCCTAGATCATGGTGGTGGATAAACGGTGGCGGCAGTGGTGACATTATCCCTTCCCATGGGTGGGTGAAAAACTGGTTCCACCGTGGTTCCCTTACGCCATCGCTAAAGCCTCCCAAGAAGCAACATGACACCGGGGCAACAAAAAAAAAGAACACTCGGGAAGAAGGGAAGAGAACTCCCCGATAGTGCCCCTAGCACTACCAGCGGTTGCATTGGGGGTTTACCATCACCCTGGTAACGGGCCCTTTTTTTTGTTCCACAGTTGGGTGCACGCATGAGCGACAATGTGTGATTGCGGAATTTCATCATTTTCAATTTCATAATCCAGCAATAGACATCTAGTTGCCATGCTCTTGCTTGCAATAAAAACATCTTCTCATATGGCACAACTGTTTGCTTCAAGAATGCCTTCTAGGAGATCAATTGCCTTCTAGGAGCAAAAAACACAAGAGCCAGCCTCCGAACAACCGAGTTGCCACGGGGTTCGAAAATAGCAGCAAAGAACTCGAACACACATCCGCCGGTAACCTTGACGGAATAGCTTCATGTTTGGCTTCTTTCGCTTTTCCTTTCATTTCGCAGAGATGTGTGCCCTGCAATGTCGCGTATCCGCGAGTTGCGAAAGTTACACTTGAACCCTTTTGCCGCGCTACAGCGACTACTGACGAATCCAATTCCCACGCTCGATTTACGCCCATGCCCGCAGAGGATAGGGCACGGCACACTGCTTAATGTCGATTCAATTGACGGTAAACGATTGCATCTCCGGTTGGATCCACATAGAAGGGGTCTGAGGAACCGGAAAGGGGTGTGCGAGGAGGGAGACGACGGTTGCTTTTGAATTCCTGCGCCATATTCGGTACGCCCAGGGATGGTCGCGCATGAATGAGCATTATTTCATTAGAGTAGCGTTTTGGGGCCCCGTGCCCATGGCGGCGACATTAACATGGTGGCCCTGGGCGGTCCGCAACTGATACTGGAGTGCGTATTCGTGAGTCAGCGTGATTGTCACAATGTCCTCATCCGTCATACAATTGGAAAAACACACACACACACACACACACACACACACACACACACACACACACTAATGGAAGCTTTGAAGTGAACGAAAATGAAAGCACCGAAAGGTTTGGTGACCATTGGTGCGTCGACCATATCGACCACATACGCCGCTTGCACAGCATTTCTTGGTTGCGTTTGTAATCCATCACTCAGACGTCTATGGACTTCCAAAATGGAGCAAAACGCAACTGTGGCCAAAAAAAAAAAACAAAACACACACACACCTCTTCTAAATGAGTTCGGAGTGGCCTTCTGCCACCATATACCATTAGTGGTTCCAATGAATTATGCTGCAGAATATCAAGTCCCCTTTGGTCCAAGATGCCTTTGCTACTTCCACTTCTGCTAGCGTTTTACAACCGGATGACTTCCTTGCCACGACAAATTGGCTTGCATTAACCATCGTTGTCGAGGTAACGTATCTAGTGTGCATCATTCGAAGTACTCGTCCGCGTCACAACATAGCAGCACGGGAGCAATCACCCATCTACCATGCCGGAAAATTGGCAAAAGGACCGTTACTCGGTCAGCACTCGCACTTGAGCAATGCCTTCTGCTCTCCGCCGGCTCTGGTGGCAGAGCACCGCAGAGACATTGCGCTCGGTTACACGGTTTGGCGTCGGGAAAGCCAAGTTGCCGGAAAATGTAGAGCACCGCCGTGCGCAAACACACATAAACCGAAGAGCTAAGGCTCGCTCGTTCGAGGGCGCACTTGTGTGGTCCTCGTCTCCCCCGCAGCTCTACCAGCCGTCTCCTCGTTGGCGGAATAATTCGCAAAGCTTAGCGTAAATCCCACCGAACCGAAAGCAACGCCAGTGAACGGTGTATTCCTCTCGGAGAAAACGAAACTGGAGCGATGGTTATGAGGTGATGCACTTTCCGTGTCGAACCACACACACAGCCGCACGCTCCAGGGATCCCCCCCCCCACGGGCCAGCAGAGCAATCTTGCGACTGTGCGAATTTTTGATCGCCCCGAAACGGTTCCGTACTGCCAACTACCCCGGTGAGGGATGGATGTCGATACTGCGGGATGCCACAGAGACCGGATACTGTGGAAGATGCTTTCCCGATGGATTCGACGCTAACGGGAGTACACACGAGCACGTTGCGCTACGGTGAAGTATCATTAGGTGGTGCACCTTTTCCAAAACGTGTAATTAAAAAGTGAGTAAAGAAATGGAAAACAGCACAAAGGAAAGCAAAATCAAGAAAACATGTGCCTGAACTTTAGGCAAATTTATTATTTTTTAGTTTATTGTATAGAAATAGTGGCTAAAATATATCACCAATATTTACCCATTGTGTGATTTATTGTGTGATAAGTTAGAACGTTAAAGTTTGAAGTTTTTTTCACTCTTAAACTTTAGCTCTGATGTTTTGTTATGCGATCGTAACAGTTACTTCGTTGAAGAATTTAGCTGTACTTGTACCTTGTAAACTTCTAAATATAACTTGTAAAATCCAAGTATATTTTAAACCAATCTAAAACAAATGTTTAGTAATAGCGCTTTTGCTACAATTCTAGAATATCTTAAACACAAGCTAACCTTGTAAAATAACTATGAAAAATGCTTTGTTGTGACATTCACAGCGGCAACATTTTATTTAAGACTTGAGAGAAAAACATTCTAAGCCAAGGTCTATAGAGTATGGTGGTCTCGCAATGCAAGCGTTTTGACAATTCTCAGAATAACTGGGGATTGTGTGTCTGACATACACCATGTTTTGAAGATATGACATCCACAGTGGAGTTTTCTCCAAAAAACATCTCATTAATCAAGGACACCTATCTGTCAGATTTAATTTCAAGATTGCGTAATACGAAATCTTATAACTCCATAGAAGTTGATCTCTACCTACATCCACATAGGAACTTGAGTTGAGAAACTTTATGGAAACTTAGCAGCGAAAGTTACAGAAAAAAGAGATTGAAGGTATCAGAGTCTTCTTTATTAGACTGCGAACATCAGATTTGTGGAATGTTTGTCCAGAACAAACAACAAATAGCTTCTGGCTTCAATTCCACCTGTCTTGTTTGGGCTAATGTATAAAAATATATCAACAAATTAACGGCACTTTGTTACTGATGACTTGACCTGTTAAGTGACCTGGTATGCATCACAAACCTCTAAACATTAAACATAAAAACATGACACGCATTCACCATCGGCAGCCGGCCAATGTACAGCACAGTAAACGTAAAAATAAATATATAAACATTTCCGCCCAAACCCAAGTCTTTTTAAAGTGACCATCGGCGCGCCAATTTGAGAGTCACAAAATCAATACGAAAATACACCGGGCAGCTAACACTTCACTTTATGGATACGATATACGGCCTCAGCGGTGGAAAAGCAAACACCCATTAAAGTGCATTTGCTGGGCCGGTGGCAAATATTTACCAGCACCGGTAAGACAGCGACACAATCGTGACCCACATGCCGTGGATTGTCTACCGTGCGATATCGCGTTGCCCTACCGTTGACGTTGCGACAAATCGTCCGTACAACTCAATTAAACGATAACCTTCTTCTTCCAAAAAAAAACAAACTGCTGATGAAAACCGAAATGACAAAAGCGTTAATTAGGAAGGGTTTTATTTCCATTAACTAAATACATAATTTGTACACCGTATCTTAATTTCCATCTGATGGTTATGAACTTAACTTTAATACACTTTACTGTAACGTTTCAAATGCATAAATGCAAAGCACTAATTAGTGTAACACCTAACCGATTGCATAAACCATGTGGCCACATAGCTTTTCACCCTTTTCCGAGCGCACGCAGACTGCCGCTCTGCTTTTCCGCTGCTGTAACCCAAAGCCCTTTGGTGGTTGCGTTTTTTTTTTTTGTTTTGTTTTCGGCAAATGAAGAAATTGATCAAAGCCTTAACTAGTGCGGAGAAACCCCTAAACGGAAAACCTTTCTCCTTTTCATGCGTGCGTGGGGTAGGAAAAATGGGCACAAAAAAAAGGCGAAATAAACGAGCAGACAGACTCGGGCGAATGGATAGAAAAACTAACTCCCCGAAACGACTCATTGACACCGGCAAACGAACAAACAAACTAACTAACTAACTAACCAACCCACCAACAGCCGCGGGCGGTGGGCCACCCTGCCCGGTCAATCGCACACCGGGCAAATACGTAACACTGCAACCGCAAAACTTATTATGACAATCGCACCGGGTGCGCGCATCGAAACCGTTTCGCTTTTACTTCCCACCCACCGGCTGTGTCTTTGAACTTTCGTACCGATTCATTGGAAGTATCTTCCTTCGGGGGTGGAATGTGTGTGTTTGAATAAAAGTAGCAAATAAATAAACGAGCGCATTAGATTAGGAGAAGCTTAACCAATGCTACCCAATGGTTGACACAAAACAATGACGGAATGGCAATGGGTGCACGTAGAAGTAATGATAACAAACAACTAGAGCTCCAATGAATGTATCATGATTTAGCACAAACCAAAGAATGGTATACTTCCCGATCAATAATTCACGAGTTGTTTTTATTCTAAATTACAAATTAACCTCGCTTAGACCGATAGACGACAAATTAATATTTGTGTAGTACTGATGATAATTTCATTGATAAATTCAGCAAACAAATTGTGCATTTTTTTTACATTTTTACATGTAAAAAAAACTTTGAACAAGAAGGCTAAAAATTAACAATATATTTACTATAATATATTTCGCATATAAGGCACAATATTACTAAACGAAAAACAATCAATTGTATCATAAACTATTCCCTCCTATTAATTGGCTATTACACATGGTCTATTATGTGATGGTTTGCACGTTGGACCAAAGATAAGGAGATTTACTAATACACGATAACTTTAAGTGGCAATACCCTTCAAAACAGCTCCCTTCATTTTTCATGGTTTGCTAGATAACAGGTCCCAGGTAAGACACTCTCGATCAGTGGTGAAGGTGAAAAAGATCACCTCACTAGATGCGGTTATGTGAGTGACACAGGCACACACAAAATTTGTCCGATTAAGTCCGATCCGAAAGGTTGCTAATCGGGCTGGAACCTTTGATTCCTTGCGCGGGAGATTACGTGCCGTGGTCATCGGATGAGTTCGCTCTTTAAACATCTCCACGTGACGCTCGATGCTAAGACCCGATTGCTTCTTTATCTGACCGACGGTGACGACCCAATTGACTTCACGCGTTGATGGACGCTTCGGAAGAGAGAGTACACAAGAAAAACGAACACCTTTTTGCTGATGCGACAAACGTTTGACACTAGATGATGGATAATTTACTGCCGAAAAAAGAGGTAAAATTGTGACAACGTACAGTCGGACACGCATCAAACCGACGGTAATAAAACTGCAATATACATAAATGTAAATTAAACGCAATAAGCTGTTACATGAATACACACAGCGAGGATCGCCCCAAATACCCACCATAAAATATGATTTATCTTCCTTTTTGTTACCTGATGCTGATGCTTTCAGCGTCAAAAGTGTTTGTTTGCTAGCAAAGGCTTTAAATTTTCCGCTTTCCTACAGAGCAGATTGCACAACAAAGAACCAAAACACTGTGTTGCATTAGTCACTGCCCGGGCGGTGCCGAGAGCACCATCGAGTCACGTAACAAGTGGACATGTCATATCTCTTTTAACATCTTCAAAAATATTCGACCCCCCTCCTCCGTCAGCCAAGAATGAGATCGCCCACCGGAATTTTAGCTCGAGCGGTTCTACGTTCTACGCCATCGCCGAGCACAGCGAGCGGAGTGTTAATTGCTAAATTCTTGAACACACTCCAACTGTCAGTCAAAGTGGTTTTTTGTTTTTCTTCCCTTGGTTACATTCATTCATGCACCAGTTAGAAGTACCGTGTGCACCCCCGGTGTCCATTAATCCATGCTGTATTAGACGGCTTCGGAGCAACAGAATTTCTCCGTCCCCTGCAATTGCAACAAGCAGCAGAATTAATCGGTCTCATCTTTTTTGAAACAAGATCAAACACATTGCTCGTGGTTTCCGATTGGCTTGGGACAGCTATAGGCGATAAATTTTATGTCCTATTTTAGAATTGAGCAACGTGGGTCACTTTACATGTACACGTTCTGGGATTTCCTCTTGAGTCAGAGCCGCAGCTCGGAGCATCGGTCGATCGTTGTGCAATCGATGAAATGCAATAGCGTCTCCAACACTGTCCCAAGTACAGGATTATATGGTTCTTCAATGGTTCCTCGGATTCCACCAAGAGTCTCACCGTTTTAAAGTGATGTTGTTTTTCCCTTATTTCGCCACCGCCATCACCAAGGAAAGGGAAAAGCACTCGGGACAGTGCACCACATTGCAACGTTGAAAAACGGTGTCATGCAAGGTGTTTGAAAGCAACGGAATGACCAACCGTGCGGTGGACACTACAGTGGTGTCCCCATAGTTCACTGCAGTACCTTCCCACACGCATCGCTGGCCACTCGTTCGGGCGCATCGAAGCCGCACACACGTCAGACCTTCGGCGCAACGGCAACAAGCAATAAGCACACATAACATGCAAACAAATGCATGCGAAGTGTTCCCCCCGCAGAGGTGGAGGTTCGATGTCTTCCTGGGTCTTCCATCTATTGATTATGCCCCCAAGACGCATATGTTTCCTGCTTTCACCTTTCGAACATCGATCATGGATCGATAATCGTCTCGTAATGATTGCCGGTGTTTTATTTCATTTTATTTCTAAATATTTGGATGGGTTAAGAAAAAAGTCTCCCGTTAAAAAACTAAATTCTTGGAGCCAATCTTCACCGCCACCAAACTTTTTACACTTTACTTTCTAAGTCGCATGCGTGAGCCGAGTTGTGCAATGTCTCCAAGATGTAACAAGGTTGAAGAAGTAGTAGCATTTCCCAGATCTTCGAAAGCTTTCGTTTCCTTTGCTGCGTCAAAAAAACAGAGAGCCAAAATGACCAACAAGTGACCGTTCCACCGCTGGCTGCCCAATTGCGAGTGCTTGGGTGCAAAGAAATTTTCCCAAATCACAAGCGATTGCGCAAGAGCCACCACTAAAGATGGCCGCATTGCTGTGGCACGCTTGTTCCGGAGCCGTTTTGCCATAATTTAACGGGGGCAGGGAAAGATGGGAAATGGAGAAAAAGCATTTTCCATCCATTTCTTCCATCAAACCGCTGGTAATGAATACGACCGCCTTTAATCGACCGACGCGGTGTATTGGTGGCCGTATCGCAGAAGTAAGCTCTGGGAAACTTGCCAATTCTTCAATCCATCGTCAACCGTCAAACGGCAATCCAATCTGTTTCGTGTGAAAACACTTACCCGCGCCGAGTTAGCAACCGGCATACCAGCCAGCGTTCCCAACTGCAGCACGGTGCAGCATTTATGATGATATTTAATTTTTTGCTTTGTTTTGCGCCCCTTTCACAGCAATCCACTGCGCTAATGGTAGCGCGTAAATCGTATAAATGTGGAATTAGTTTATGGACACGCCGAACACATTTTTTTTTGTTGTTGTTGCGAGGATGGGTTTGGCAGCAACCATCAACGAGCAACAAAGCAACAAGAAACCACCCACCCACACGTCGGTGGAGATGAATCACGGACATCATCACCGCTGCCGCTCACTGCAGCTCGCGGGATGTGCGCGAAGATGTTCCCAAAATAACGCACTACTGGCTAGGCGGCGGAATGGAATATTGTGCAAAAAGAAAAAAAAAAGATTCGTAATGTTTTGCTTGTATTTTAACCAAATAAACATCCACTCTGCCTTAGCCGTAACATTTTGTTTTCACATACACCGTGTTGATGCGATTTTTATGTGCTGCCAAACATCCAAACTCGTCATCTCATCTTGAACCTAGGCTTATATAAGTATTGGACCATAAAAATAAGGGCAAGATATTCCTTTTTCAAGTGAGCAAACAATTTTAAAACAATTGTAAACCATTTCTTCCCTTATTCGCAAGAGGATTTCTCAGGAGTCAGTAGTCACAAACAGCGTCATCCCACCATCAACACCTGTACGGCTCACTGACAAAAAAACAAACATTGCTAATGGCCAGCTAGACGACCCTGACTGACAAACGCCAATTATTTGCCGTCAAAATGTTGACAATCATGAAAGACTTTTACTCACGAGAAGTATTTGCGTCGATAGAAGCCATGTTTTTTTGCAACTAACCACAATATTGGCCTTGCGAATGGGACCAACCTGTGTTGTGCTGACTGTGCACCACATCTGTGACCATCTCTTCCCCAGGAATGTGACTGATTTCTGTACCACACGCCACCGGCAACGGTCCGGTCGGAGGGCAAAGTCACGACCAGGTGGACTGTCATAACCCAATTACTCAACGTCGACAAACTTGCCCGCTTTCGTGCAGTTTACGCTGTTCCTCGTTAAGCAGGTCATTTTGTGCCAACTTGTACGACTTCGCGGCATCGCGGTTCACCTGTTTGGGGCAAAAGTGAACTTCCTAGTAAGTGGTAAGGTTTTTTTTTTTGTTGTTCTGCCCAGAACAAGATTGCTTTGTCCCTTTGCAGTTCATTCAGAACGTAGCAGGGCGAAAATAAACACAATCCATTCTGTGCGAACCGTTATATCACGTGGCAGAAGGATAATAATGTAAAACTCAATTTCCGCCTCCGAAAGACGGCAGTCTACACGAAAATCACGAACGCGAACGAAACTAATGGAGTAATGTTATGTAAACAAAGTAAGATTCGGCTTTTAAGCCGTTTTTTTAAAGACTTGACTAAAATCCTACTTTGTCTAGAATTTTGAAGCGGAAACCAATGAAATGCTTCCATTCTCGATAGATCACATAGAATTATATGTCGGTGAAGCTAAAAAATATTATATTGTAATTAGATTAAATTTCATGTTTATTTCCTTGATAAAATACACGGAAGGAAAACCAGAATGTATAACACCAATACTAAAGGGAAAAACAAAAGTAAAAGTGAAAGAAATCAACGAAAAACAAAGTGAAACAACAATATAAGAAAACAATATAAAACTAAAAGAAAAACCTCAAAACATAAAAGAAAACAGTTGATAAGTAAACTGACAAATAGACTCTAACAACTGCAATGAAAAAGTCACAAATGGTGAGGCAACCTAGTAAAAATTAGTTAACTAAAAAGCATTAAAGTATTGTTTATAATTAGTATTTTATCGTGTAATTTCTTTGTAAAAAGCAAGCGATTTTTTTTCGATAAACTTTAACTCATTAACACAAACATAACACCACAAAAATGCATTAAAACCATCTGCTTTTAAAACACTTCCAAAGACGATCTTCCGGAGATAAGAACGCGAAGCAAACTGTACTTATTTCCCATTCCAAACAGCGCAAGGTGTTCATAGCGTTCGTTAGGAAGTAAACGCTTATAGCAGCTTCCGGTTAGTGAAAAAAGCGAGCAAGAATGGACCGCACTGTTCAATAGCTCTACCAAACGTCAACGACCCTTCTCGCTAATCAAGGTACGAAAAAAGAAAATAACAAATTCCCCATTCCCAAACATTTCGCGTACGTAATCAAGGTGATGAAGACGAACGACATGCGAAACAATGCACAACACCGCGTCATTGTGTCATGTGCTCGATGGCACGTGACGTCCGAACTTCCCGGGCCGATGTGAAGTACTTCCTCGTTGGTGGATTGCAATGGTTGATGCATGCCGTGTTTTGCATGAGTTGACCCACTCGTTTCAAACTTCCGTACCTCAGCTGTCAAGTTGACTGCAACTTCACGCGTGCAGGGTTATTCTAACAGGCGCCCGGGTGGCATAAGCGCACGTTCGGTTTTGTGATAAAGATCATGCTATCGTCAGTGTGGGCCGGAGAGTAGACCTTATGACCCAAGAACGCAAAGCATTTTTTGGTGTTGTCTTTTATGAGTATATTAACACCAATGCTTCTTTCTTAAAGTATCTGAGTTTTATGACGATAGAGGGGAAAAATGACTCCCTCCCAAGTTGGTGCTCTCGCAATCAATCGCCCTCACGCCCTTAGAATGGGAACACTTTGTTTCAAGTTTCTTAATTCCCGCAGGGTGCTGCAGGGTGTTGTCCGAATAATAATAAAAAAAAGATACAGAATCAATAACGAAACCATTCAAGCGTTACACATCGACCGGTTGCATTCGATTGTTCGGTAAGCCTAGTTCTGACTGTCTGATTCTGATGCGATCTATTTCTGCTTCGACTCCCGCGCACATACAACGCCTTCCCAATGCAATGCAGGCGTGTGCGCGGCCGGGATTAATGGCCGTTTGCTGTATCGGGAACACATAAACAACAGACCACACCCTCGCATGATGCACTTTTGCACCGCACATGTAAAGAAGAGCAATCGTGCGGCGGCCCGGGTCGGCAAATGTTTTATTGCGACAC
This sequence comes from Anopheles moucheti, assembly GCF_943734755.1. NCBI lineage: Eukaryota > Metazoa > Arthropoda > Insecta > Diptera > Culicidae > Anopheles > Anopheles moucheti. The sequence goes on from NC_069140.1 coordinate 26,306,689, forward strand.
CTCACGGGTAACATATACGACCGATCGGGCGTACGTACCGTTGGCGCACTTTCTGGGCGCGAATGGGTGCTGCCCGTGATGATGGACGGTTCGAAATTTATGGTCATTACAATGTGCGCGAAAAGGGCACGGCCCAAGCGCCCCAAAACAATTGCACGATGCAACGACACCACCGAAAAGAAACATAAATCTTTAACACATTGCGATTGGTGTCTTGCAAGTAAATTGAATTTTGTACAATAATATCAGAAAATTAACTTAATATTTTAAGTAATACACATGAAACGTCAACAAAATAAACTTCAACGTCTGCTATCGAATTGTTTGATAGCATGCAACAAGCCAAGCGCACGCCGCAAACAGATGGCATTGTTATCGCAGTCGTTTAATCGGAACGACAACAAACATTAGCTAATGATTCGATCGCATGATATGAAAAGTGGCGAACAATTTGCAATACATTCCGATATTGCATTCACTTCTCGCTCGTGTGCCAAAACCTCGCTGGATCTCATAATAGCGAAAACAAAAAAATCAGACGAATGGCGAAAAAAAAGGAATTCGATCAAAAAATCATGATCGCAATTGCGTATCGGGAGATACTCTCGTTTAATTTTCTGACCATTTTCAACCAGTTTTTTTTTTGCAACAGCTGCTGCATCACCGATTGTCTCGCCCGATTGTCGTGCGGTGCCCGGCCACACCAGGGATCGCAACATTTAATTTACCCCACGCGATCGGGCACGCACGCTCGCACGCTCTTGCAACCCACCCCCATCGATTAGTTTGCATTAGTTGCACCGGTCGCGACTCTATCCCCTTCCCGAGGAAGGGGCACAAAAGTGAAAGAAACTGCCAAGCGCATCGAAACCCTGACGTACCCCTTTCGGCCTCCCGGCAGCGACCCGATAGCGATCATAAGGTTTTAGCAATGGCGTTAACACTTTCGATTTAATCACACGCGGCTATGATGCGATTAATTACACGCTTTGCTTTTGGCACATGTGTTGAACACCTCTCAGCCGCACACCGCGGGAACTCGGAATCTCCACGGAAATCTCTTACATTCCTGCGACCACTGCGAGTGATCGGGCCCGGTGGTCCGAGCCCGCATTAGTGGACCGCCGGTAAAGAAAGTAGCTGTGAGCCAATTATTATTTTTGCGTGTTCTGTTACTAGCGCTGCCAAAAAAAAAACCAGATGCCTGAAGGCTTGAAGGAGAAAGGTATGGAATTGGGGGTTTCTCACGGGAATGTTTTGGCCAAAAGTCTGCAACCCTAATTTGCTTTATACGGTTAAATTGCAAGACGATTTCATATGCAATAGACAGTGTAGTTCTTTACATTAATTATCGTTCTATTGGTTTCGTCGACGTATTTACTTAAGCACCTTCTCTAGAGGTACTCTCCGTGATGCGCTATTCGCGCCTAAATCGCGATCCTCTACGTTAATCACCGCCATGACCCATAAAAACAAACAACGCTGAGATTAAGCAACAGTAATTGATGAACATAATAACGTATGGAATAAACGGGCTAGCGAACAGATACATGAAACATATAAGATGTTGAAGTCATTTGGAATATTGAAGATCTTCATTTGATCAAGAATTGATAAATTTTAATTCATCATCATTGAAGTTGTGTCTTAGAAACGCAAACCGTTTCAAAGTTACAAATCAATTAATTGCCCCAGGTTACTATCATTTGGCAGATGTCGCCAGTGCGTCACACCAACATCAACTCGTCCGTCAAGCGCATTACAAATAGACGTCAGTTTGAGGGTGCATCCAGACCCGAATTGCACAACCGCAAACTCCTTGCATTCTGAGGCATGATTACGTTCATCTAACGGATGATGTTTGGAGCGGCTCACTCAGACCAAATCCCACTGACGCAAGACTGACTATCTGGCTAGTGGTAAACAAAGTCGAAGAAAGCCAAAAATTGCAGTCCTAGATCTCTCTTGAGGTTGTTGTGCCGATAAAAAAGAAGAAGAACGGTTGTTGAAAGATCGTTGGTTCGTAGGATAAAGCTGAGCACACATGACGAATGCGATTGAGCACTACTGAATCTTGAAACACCCCACGCATTACATTGCTCCAAAGCAAATCCACTTGTCCCTCGGCACGAAAAGGTTGTCTCACAGGTAGTGAACGCCTCCGAAACGACCAAACGATCTACAGATTAATCTTCAACAGTGGAGTAACCTGATTTGGTTTACGTAATTTGAAGGTTGTTGAACACAGGCGAAAGAAAGGTATATAGCAGAAAAAGGAAAAAACCGCGATCTTCTAAGGCCTTTTCCGCTAACTCTTCGAACGAGCTGAAGGTCAGCCTGGCTTCGTGGTTCATTCATACTGATCAGCGCAGAAGGGAACGCTTCATCCATTAACTAGACGATCAATAAATCTCTGATGGTTCGTAATTGACGCAAGTTGCTGCTGCTGATGATGATGATAATGGTTCCGGCTCTACCTCCTAGATACTGCCAGCTTCTCAAGATCTTTCCATGCTTCCTTCCTGCCCTCGTACAACCCAACTGTACCGTTCCAACAACTGACTAATTCAACCTGCATTTCCGAAGCAGGAGAAAGGAACGGAGAGAAAGCCTAGATAGATATTTTTACCCCTTGCTTTGATTGTTCTTTTTCTGCCAATTTGGTTTTATCTCCCACCTTGAATGTAATGCGAGCCACTTACAACGATATACTACGGTATGTTTTAGGTACCTCCGTGTGTGCGAGATGAGCTTGATTGTTTGGGGAAATTCGGGATCTACGCTATACGCAGCCACAATTGCCAGTATCGATCAGCTATGATGGAGGTTTCTTTAGACATCTTACACGAATCTGTTTCTGGGTCAGTAGCGTTGCATTTGGCGATCATTTCTACTCAATCAACAGTTTGACCCGTATTCTATCTGCATCATCAGTGTAGAGATATTAAAAATTAATTGCTGACACAGATTCTCAGAATCTCCAAAAATAATTCAAGATCATCACTTTTTTTTTCAAGATTTTCCTTTAAAATTGTTTATTCTCGCTGTATATTCCACAACCCATCGTTACATCTTGGAAACAACGAAAGATCAAACATCATTTTATTGGAACTCGCATAAAGCGCTTTCAATTGAGCTAATTGGAAAACCAAACATTGGCCTTCGTAACATTTGATCGTGGAAGATCACGTGATAGCGTTACGAATAACAACGATGACAACGAACAAACACGAGGTGGACCCCTTTTTTTCGCTCTCCATAACTGCAACGCAACCGTACGATAAAGGCAGATCTCGATGCACAGGATATTATTACCTTTTACGATCACTCGCGCTAGAGAATGCATCGCGGTCTCCTACTGAGAACCCTCTCCCTGATCGCATCTACAATTCTCTTCCAGTGCTGCTGTACAGAGTACTGTCGCTGGATAATCTTGCAACATTTAGAGCATCAAGCGCTGCTAAACTTCCGATCACGACTTTGCGACTTGCGCGATCGCACACGACAGCCAACATGCGGCACGATCGTTCTCCTCCAAGGTCCTCCACGGTCGGACGCTGGGTACGGCGATCATACGGCGAGACTTTGATGTCATTCGAGCTCAATGACCCTGTGCATAGGCGGAGTAGTACACCCGATCAAGTTCACGACCAGCCTAATCTCAGCTTTGTAAATAACATTCTAACAAAGGTGGAGCTCCAGAAGGGCTAACGCGTAACTAGAGTTCCAAGCAAAGGCACTGTTGCACCGGTTGGGGTGTTTCCAATGCAACACTGCCTGCCCCGCAACGGAAGTGGAAGTAAACAAACCACTGACTGGGCGTGTGAGTACAGATTGCTTTGGACGAGCCACCCTGCAGCAAACATCCACCCCGTGTTGCATAAATTAATTCCCCCTAGCGAAGCGTACACGATCGTACGCCGCACTCAGCATACCTAATCGAGCCGCAACTGGTCGCGGACCAGCCAGGTTCGTGGACCGAAAATGTCACCAACATCGATGGACCGTCCACGACGGACCGGCTGCTCTAACAGGCAGTGTGTAGCGAGAGGCCGGCTTTGCCATTGCTTTCGCTCTCCTTTGCCGCGGTAGAGATGCCGTCACTGATTATGGCTGCCAGTGCATTTATCAAACCTTGTGCAGCGATGCACTTCAATTAAGATTGTGCGCGCATTGCACTTCCCCCGAGTAGCGCTGATTGACGCCGACGCTAGCTGAAGGACGTCGTGATCAATATCTCTCGGCTCTAGGCCGGTGTTCCAGCTGAAATCCATCCTTCACGCATCGCTTTTGACTGGTGTTGTTTTCATTTCCTTTTTTCGCTGCTGTTTTTTTTTAGCCACAGCGCAAATTATATCATGCAAAGCAAACCGAATAGCACATGCAGTAACTTCCGTTCGTCCAATTAAACGTGTAGAGACGTGGAGAGAGTATGACGGAGAAATATAAACACAAAGATGGTATATTGAGCTATGAGAGGAAAATGTCAAGGACTCATACAAAGTTAATCTTTTGAAGTAAACTTTACTAAATAATTAATTATTCGAAAGTTCTATCCATTTTATGCTAATGCAGCGATCTGTTGTAGAATTATTATAAAAAAAAATTTCCGAAGAAAAAAAATGTTATCACCTTACAATATTAAACCACATTTACCAATAAAAAGGACGCAGTAATTAACTGCCTCAAAAAAAGAGGAAGAATGTGACACAGCAAACAGCAGCAGCCTGTTCATCCTAATTGTTTTATGACCACTTATCGTTTCTAGACCGTTATCAGCTACACACATCACCCATTTGCGTGCGCAGCGATTATACGATCTCGTCTAGCATGGTACAAAACAACACAGCAAACAATATGGGAACAGTGTCTAGTGGTTTTGGCTTATCGGGAGCCAACCTCATCCAATGTGTGAGATATCACCATCTGGGGGTTTAGGGGTTTTTCTTCCTAAACACACACCCACCCGTCCATGGCTCGAAGATCACTCTTGAGCAGTAGGTAACTGAGGGACTTCTTCTGCCTTTTGGTGCATTGTTTATGTGCTGGGTCATATCTATGCCATATGAAGGAACCGAAACCTCGACCGCTTAGACTCAAAGTCACTCAAATCGTACGAACAGCAACTACTCTCAAATTTGTCCCCAAACCAAGGCAGCTCCCAAAGAAGTCAATGAACTGGCAGCACTTGCCGATTGGACAGTTTTTTTCGTAACCAACATCACAGCGATCATTGAATGTTTTCCTTGGATGCCCAAAATTTCCCGCAACAGCCAGTTCCATCGCCCCCGTGCACAATCGGTGAGAAATCAATTTGTCCATTAATTTAATTTTATGCACCCTACCCCCACCGTGTGCCGCCAACGAGCGGAGAAATTTGGGTTCCATTTTCGAAGCATAATTGCGTTGCGCCCGTACCGAAACCTTCCGCGGCCACAGTCGGTGCCGAAACGTGCATTAAAGGGTCCGAATGCCGGCTGTAAATAAATCGTTCAAAGTTTCACATTTTCCGATTTGGCTGCCTAACGTGGCAGCGCGATGCAGCGGGAACCAGAGAAGGAAGGTTTTGGAAGGCACAAAACCCATTTCGCCCCTCCTAATGATGTTCGAGAGCATAATAACGCATTGTTTTGCATCGGTATCCACCGAAAAGGTGGTGCGGCGGATGCGATTGGAATCACGCGCTGGGGGCTTGTGTGTGTGTGTGTCGTATTTTTCAACCGCCTCCCTCCCAAACTCCAATCTTCCTCCTTTTTGTTGAGAAAGCGAATGAAAAATGATCTTCACACACACACACACACACACACATAGCTCGGGAAAAACTATTTCAGTAATGATCCGATATCGTTAAAATCGTCGCTGCGGCAGGAATTATTGCAGCGAAAGTTTTTTCGGCATTTAATCAAGCGGTCGCCGGGATGTGCGAGTGTAAGGTTAAAAATTAACGAAAGTAAAACTAAACCCGCGTCGAAACGGAATGGCACTTATTCATATGCTTCGGTTAACATTAATCACATTTCTTTTTTTCTGGCCGCAGCATGTATGATAATGCTGTTGTTTTTCGCACTTTCTTTTAAATACTAATTATGTGTGGTGCAAAAACAATAGTTTGGAAAATCTTTCGCATCTGAGGAATATTTTAAATGTTTTTAATTGTAGTTTACGATTTTTGCGCATGTTGTCTATTAGCTATTTTGAGTTTCTTATACATTCTATTAAGTCAAAGTTGGCTATGGCCAAGAAAACGTATTTTTTATAAAGACGTTCCCAAATAACAAAAACTAAACCAGTGACATCAGCACAGGGTGACAATATTAAATACAACAAATATAAAAAAAACATTATATTGTAAAATCGTCAATTTGAACTATTATAAAAGGTCCTTAATTTTACGATATTTCCGTACAAGTTATCAACTTCTTTTAAGCAATACGGCCTGTCCGTCCCTGAATAAATAAAAAAAAAAGTTATCAACTTCTTTTCTATTTAATAAGAGGGTCACTGAAACCAACATTTGTCGATCGTGCCAATTCATTGACGGGTCATCTCAGATGGATTAAGAATGCCAGCGATTACAGCCGTAGTCTCACACGTGATACATTCGATTTAGCAACGGTCATTATGGATGATTTGTAGATCAGTTACAACAATCGTTCCCCAATTCGAATCGCAATCTTACATAAACAAAGGGGCCCGCTGCCATATCTGTTTTTGTTGTTGTTGATGTTATTTTGCAGCCATTTTCTTCTTTTATTGATTAACCACTAATAAACCGATTTCGTCGATGTTGCAAGCGAGACAGCGGCGACGGGACGGCGCGGTACGGTACTAGCGCGCAACGCAGCTGAATTAAATTATTGTGCTTAATTATATTCCCTACTACAACCTTGCGCGAGCCTTTTTGCGGTGAAAGGAGCACAATCAACTTTTCGCACCTCGCGCACGGTCCCGCGCGCTTATGATGCGCACGAGAAAGGGTTTATTTCGCGCGTTTTGCGTAAGCGGCAGCGTGCCAAAACGCCGGCACACGCACACGCATATGTTCGGCGCACGGCGGGAATTTGGGCATCTGCATACCATCCCCAAACCCATCCCTGAGACACACACTGCTGATGGTCAGATGGGTGGCTTATGATAGACAACAAGTGCCATGTTGTGTTTTTTTTTTATTTTTAAGGAGAAACCACCGATTGTGCGATTGGCAGAAGAAAGACTGCCCATTACTTTCACTTTTTGGGCCGCACTCGTCACGATAATCGAATCTGGTCGCAAAACAAACAAAAAATTCTGTTGCGACCCACAGAAACGCACATCACCGATTGTTGCACGTGCATATAGGAGCGCGTTCTGTAGGACATCACCCGGTGAGATAAGTGATGCTAGCTATTTTGTTCCCGGTTGGGCAAACAACGGACAAATATGTCACATTAATCATTGTTGCGCATGAAGGAGGGTGAGCAAAAACAGCCCAATCGAAACCGAACACAAACACTCCACTCCGAGATGGCTCGTGATGGGAGCTGATAAGAGCACACCCCCTTTCCAGCAGGTGGCAGTCATGTGGTCGAATTGTTTTACACACCTGACATTGAGATACCTTTAGTTATACAGCCTGGCCATTCGTACAATATTAAAAAAAGAATACTAATGTAAAGAATGTAATGTAAACAGTTGGAGCGTATTGTAAACAACGTGTGATAACTACTAATCATTGAAGTGGATTTTTCTTGGTGAAAAGGAATAAAAGGGTCCACTTTCATCCGTTGACCGCTAATGATCACTTCAAGCGATCGGGTTAAACTTGAGTACTTGTTCATCCGCTTAGGAACTCTTGAAGGGTCTTCACACGAAAGGACCGGTTCAAAATCCCATCCGGACCAAACCCTCGTACCAAGGACTAACTAGCCGGCTGCGTGGTAAAATTAAGTCTAGTAAGCCAAAAATGGCAGCCATGTCCTTCCGAAGGTCGTAATGCCAAGAAAAGAAAGAGTAACGAGAGAACCGAAAGGTAATGTTACGTGGGTTACTGGAAACCCTCCCTTTCATTTTGGGATGTTATGATCGACGAAATCGTTAAAAATTATCGCTAGTGCGATATCTAAATTGCCCAGAGAGTTTAGAATACCTTGACTTCCCTCAAAGCTAGTTCTGATTATTTTATTAGGGCAGGATACAATCATGAAGTCTCCTAAAACAAACAATTTAGGCTTCAGAGATCAAGTGTGTTAGACACTACTAATTGTCTCCAGAACTATTTCTCACTCTGAGCCCCAATTCTGACATCAAAAAATTTAATCACAATCGAGATAGATTCGCTATGGATTTGGTAATTAATATGTGAACTCTGCATTGCAATTTAAATAAACATAATCCCCGATAGCCCAAACGGCCCAAAATCATCACTGAGTGTGGATTTTATTCATCCCTTTTCTCGATTTTCTATTTTTTCCTCTTAACCATATCTACATTTTGGGCATAATTTGGAACAAAACAAACAGAAAAACATCAACCTCTATTTGCTGGCACATTTGATGTGTAACACCGTTTTCAAACGAATCATTTTCCAACGGCTAATGATGTATCATTGTATCAAGAGCAAACGTTAAAAAAAATCGTAAACACCAATCAAATGCCCTTAATGGGGGGGGGGGGGGGGGGGTGGAATGCAAGTGAAGATGTATTTCTGCTCTGCTCCCCGACAGTACCAGCGGCAAGATGTCGAGCGGATGGTATAAAAAAGGTGCATATATTTTGGAAAGCGTCCATCCCACTTTCTACAACATTTAAATGATGAGCCGACAGAAATTATTTCCTAAGGACGCCGACATTATTACTATTTTGCCCGACACGTGCTATTTTATGCAGCTTTGCCACCTGCCCTACGGCTCATATCGCGCGCTTGTGTACTTCATCTCCAACGAGACTTCACTGCGGCCGATAAAAGTGTTCCCCCTTTATTTCGATCATCCGATCATCCGCAAGTGCTGTTGGGGAAAAAAAGAGTGCAAAAAATAACAACAACAACCGAAAATCCAATCAACACTGACCCGCTAAAGTATCTCACAAGCGGCGTGAAAGCGGCCAAATAGAAGAACCAAAACCCTTCGATCGGCCAGAGTTCGATCCGATCAGGTCGCTAATGCTCGATCGGGGAAATCTGAGCCGCCGCAAATTACACACACACCTTACGCTCGATAGGCAGACGCGTTTAATATTTCAATTAGGAAGCGTAGAAATTATTGGCATGGTGCGTGGAAAATTCGGAGCACAACAACCGTTCTCCCAGCGGGAAACGGCAGTTTATTCGATGTACGGTCGAGGTAATTGAATTGGAAACGACTTTCGCTCGAATTTTACTACCTCGCCTCATCAACCAGCATGTGCCGGCGGGAGAAGAACAGCGGTATATACACAAACTTCATCAACCTGTTCGTTGACAAACGAAATGGAAGAAACTATCGTCCCCTCTCGCAACCCAAATCGCGGGTTGTATGTGACGCGATTTTTGGAGCTTGTAGTTTTCAGCCAACAACAACCAAAAAAAACAGCCTCAACGTTACCCAACATTGGGGTCCGAACATAAAAAAACGCACCCCAAAACTGGTGCACTGAGCATGACCACCCGGAGGGTTCACATCTTGGGCGCCTAACGCCGCGTGAAAAGTAGATCGATTTTCGCAACACCAACTAAAGCAGCCAGCAACGAAATACAGCCTCCACTTTCGCCATTAGGCGCTGCTAGGCGCTGCACGGTTTGCAATTGCTCGAGCGGCTTCGATTTGCCTATTTGCGTCCAATTTCGGTCAATTTTCGGGCACGCCGTATAATCGGGAAAATCAGCATAAATTCACGCGCCGGGAAATTATCGCTGCTGGTGCGGAAAGGAAAAGTTGTTTTGCTGCTTGGAAGTGAACTGATCATTTAAATTAATCATTTACCTTTTAGCAGGTGTTGCGCGAAAGCAGGGTTGGTAGATTGGACAGGGCAGTCACGTGATAGTCAAAATTGTCACCTACTGTCACAGATCATTGGAAAAGCATCAGATGTTGTGAAATATCTTACGAATACAATGATTAATTCTCAACATACTTTCAACAACAACAACATACAACATAACATTTCAAGTAATTCTGATGTTGTCATGATCGGTTGTTTCAGTTGTATTAGGGTAATTGACATTAATAACTTATGTACGAATACTCGTTGGTAGAGTTAAACTATGACCCGTCCAAGATTTCTGATATCAGGTGTTCTGTAGTGGCACCGGTCTTCACACGACATGATCGGACAAAAATCCTATTCGAAGCAATCCTCCGTGCGCAGGACGGACTATCCTGGTACGGGTAAATGAAATCAAAGAAAGCCAGAAATGGCAGGCCTTGACCTCCTGAAGTTGTTGTTCCGATAAAGCAGAAGAAGACAAGCGAATATTACATACATGCTTCTTGATTATCAGAATTTCTTGCAAAGTCTTAAAGACTTCCCTCACAGACCTTACTCGGAAACATTGAAGACATCACTGATTAATTGTCTAATTTTTATTTGACATATATCTTCAAATATCGTTCCAATTTTTTGGATTTTGGAATTCTTCGGACTCCGAAGAATCCAGCAGTAGACCAAGATTGCGAAACTTTTGTAAAGTTGGATAACCAACTTTGGACTAAAGATGAGGTTTTTAAAATTTAATTCTATTTCTAGAACTATGTCGAAAATTCTTTGGAAGATTTACTGTTAGTCTTACTGATTGTGGATTTGTTAAAAATTTATTGTATAAGCTTGTATTAAGTATAGAGACTTTAGGTAAGACAAATAGTAAATAAACATATTAGCACCGTCCTTGTCAGTTCCATGCAGGGATATGTAGTGGGTCATCTTCATCATAAATGTGCATGTTGGATATCAAATATATTAAATTGAGGAATCAGCCGTACTGCAATATCTCCAAGATAGATCATATCCAATAATGTACTATCTCTCTAACATAGATCAAATCAAATACATGATCAATAGATACTCAATATGTCTGACAGATGGAACCTGGCAGAGGACTTCCTTTTACAAGATGTGATGCTGTGCATTTGAACAGATTTAGTATAACATTTAAACATTCAATATTAATGCTTTACGTATTGCTGCTTAACTTAGCTTCCAAGCTGTAAGAAATTTGACGATCATTAATCAACGCTCTCGCGATCATTTGTCCAATGTAGTATCCGAGTAATGGTATTACTTAAAACAAAAAAATAGTCAAATGTTTGTAACTTTTATCGATTTATAGTTTTTCCACACAAACACCCAAAAACGATGCACCCGATGCGCCACGGTACTGCAGCAACCGCAAGAAACAAGGGACAAAAGGGAAGAAAAGAAAAGTGAAATGGTAGCATCCCTTCCAATCAACCTCCCGGTCTGGGGCTGGCCGATCTTTTATCCAGTGCGGAAAAATGAAAACATTAGAGGCATCTGCCGCACACCGTCTTGCTCGCAAACGGGCCACGGGTGGAACGCGCCGTTGTTTTCCAAATGAAAAAGAGAAAATTTCTTTTATCTTCCTTTTACCATCATGCGTGTGTGTGTGTGTGTGTGTGTGTGTTTGTGTGTACGGAAGGACGCACATACGCACAAACAAACACACACACACAGCAAGTAGTTTTTGTGTCCATGATTTGGACGCCACTTTACACGGGTTTCGGTGTGACGTTCGCGTTGCGTTTATTAATCACTGTTAAGCCACGATGCACGATAAAGATGCTGCTTTAAAAGGAGGAAAATGAGAAAACAACACACAGCAATACAAGCGTGATTGCGTCGGTTGTGGTTTACCGTCCGTTTGTCAAAAGTGAGGGAATTTTTTTGACCTTTACACGCATAATCAATAAACCCAGTAATTAAGTGGTGGCCCGAACACGGCCTGCTTCGTGAAGCTGTTGTGGGAAACGAGGTGTGCGAGTGTGTGGGTCTGATTTCACCGGGCAATGCACTTTTGGGTTTTCTTATTCCACGGCTTATTGCCGTTTTGGTTGCGTTTGATGCTGTTTGATTGTTTAACAATTATATCAAACAACAAACAGGTTGGGACAGTGGGCAGAATTTACACTCTAATATGCATGATAAGAGTTTGTTTTTATCGTAAATACCTATAACTACAAGATGTGTACTAGCAGAAATTGTTTGATATAGTAGTGGAATTTTATTGAACACATTTTGTAAAACACAAAAACGAAGAAAAGTCTCATGGTTTTTTGAGTAAAATATAACTTACCTTGAACACTTCCGAGAAGAAACCGGACCCTATGTGTTCGCGGTGAAAATCGTCCAAACAGTAAAGGGCCGATACGGCGGTCCGGAGCGCCCGGCAGGACGGCCCGGTGACGGAACGGTCCGAACAGCCATTGCGGCTCAATGGCGGCCCCGGACCGGTGTGCTGTCCAACGTTCATCTTTATCAGCTCACCACCCGCAGGTTCGCGTGCGTGTGCGTGCGCTTCGTATCAAGCCGTTCGACGACAGCGGCAATGTAGACGCACATCGCTCGAAGGCCGTCCGTAATGGCCCAGTGCTCACAGGGTTAAAGCAAAAGCAAAAACAAACTTACAGTGCGTAAACACAAACTTGCACACCTGTGGCCGGGTATATACGGGGGGGTTGTTTTTTTGTTGTTGGATTTGATGATTGAAGCGTTATGGGACGCGCTCACACGATCCGCGAAGAGGATGCGTGCGCCACAATATTACACACTATTTAAAAAAAATACAGTGCACTTTACACTTTTTTACTTATTGAACTTATTTTATGAACCATTTTGCACATTTTTGCTGTTGTTGTTGCTCACTGCACACACACACTCTCACACACACATCCTGACCACTGGCACGGCAACAGCGCACGATTGTGTTTAATTGCATTTTATGCAAACATCTCACGCGCACACCATACACACGGGTCAGATATTCTAGTGCTAACCATCGCCAACGCGGGGTCCGGATGCTGCTTTCCGTTTGACACGTTTGCCAGCGACCGATCGAATGTAACCCGTTTACGTATACCGATCGAATGCATTCATCTTACGGTTCGCGCCAGACCGTGCTTTAGTTTTGGAAGTGACCATCTCCTATCTCTCCCACTGTCTGTTGTCTCTCCCCGCCAGCAAAAACCCGTGGTACATATTTTCATCGACTGGTGGGGATTGCGTGCGGCACAGTCTGCATTTTCGGCTCTAGACGACGTTCACCAGAATTAAAGGCTGCTCCTACCCAGTCCGAGATACAGTTTGTAAGAGTTTTCCCTCACTACCTTCACCTGTCGTCGCCGTGTCACCTGTGGGTAATGGACAAAAAAAAAATGGTGGTGGATGGAAAACGTTAATGTTTCGACTGAAAACAAAGCATATGCAATAACACAACATTCACTAAACAATTTACTCTCCCCCTTCCTGCGAGGGAACGAAGGGAAGGGCGAGTCTTGGATCCAACCTGCAATGTAGCGAGACGCGGAAGTTCCACCGCTTTTTTGCCACGAAAATATTTGGCCGCAGCGAAATAAAAAAAAACACACGCACACAAAAAGTGTGCCCCGGGAAAGTCAAACGCTTAGCGCTTCCGCTTGGTGTCGTGGTGCACGCTCCGCTGTGTACCGGGTGTTACTAAACGCAGTAGGCATCGGCGAAACCTGCTACAGTGCACGCGAGATGCGATTGCTTGTACACGAACACAAGCGCGCGCGCATACGGAAATCGGCGCGTAAAACGTGTTCGAGCATCATGATTCAATGGAAACTCGGATGCTTATCCAGATCGCGGTGCGGTGTATGCGCGATAAGTTTGCATGCGTGGGTGTGATACGCATTCGTCCGCCACCTGACAGCTGATAAAAGTGATACGATGATGTACAGGGAGCTATCAATTGGGTGGTACGAAAAGTGTTTTGAATCATGTTTTCACACCAATTTTTTTCACTGTAAAACAGTTACTTTTTGTCTAAATTAAAAAAATGAAATATCTAAAATCATTTTAAAAAATAGTTAGAAAAATATCTTTTGCATAACCATGTTCTAGATATGTAAAAAAATGACCATTTTTTAACATTTGCACATGCTGTAGAAAACCTAATCAATAAAAATTTTATTATGATTTTTTTTGTATATTGAAAATATAATTTTATTTCTATTCACTAAAATTATTTGTCAACCAACAGGACAAATAGCTTTCGTGGAATAAAGAAACTTATCACCACAAGTACTCAAATTACTTTTATTTCAAACAAAAAAAAATGTTTCAACGACTTGATAACAAACTTTGATATCATGCCACTTTTCAGAAAAAATGCCTGCCGCAGTCACCATATTATCAATTGGCCTGTAACGAGAGGCACTCGTTTTAAGAAGCACGGCTATGTGCAGTGTCGACGACGAGCATTCCAGGGGGCAATTCAGTCGGGCACAAAATACAACGTCAGGTTTCCTCACAGAGATAAGATAAAGCAGCCAGGCACAAGCTTGAACGTGATGTGCGAAGGGTTGTTTGATTGAGATGGAACTATGACGCGACGCGACTTCGATAACCAAAACCGCACTGTCGGTGGATTGCGATCCACTGACGAAACGCACCATTCGATGGGTAGATCGTATTCAGAAGATCAATTTGATCGACCTTCTTTTTCGAAACTGTTTTGATATGTGTACACAGATTACAGCTTGGTTGTTTTTTATTACTATCAAGGTCGTTCTATCACCTACATTTCTCTCTGTCTCGCTCTCCTACTCTTCTTCTCTCTGTTTTGTTTTGATCATAAATCAACAATCAATCGGTTGTTGATAGCATGTTTTTGTTAGAACTTTTAAACGAATGCGCCGTATGCTCCATGACGAAAAAGACCAAGGTCATGCATCGCTCGCCTATCGTCAATTCAGTCAACAGGTTCAGGTTTAACTGTCAGAATGATAATGTTGTTCCCTTGTCACATGTCGAAACGATAATAAATTTCTTTAAAACATTTTACCAATCAATGTTTACTGTCTGAAGTTGCGTAAAAGTACCTCTTATTGTTTCTATATTTTTATTGCGTGATCTGTTAAATTAATTAATTTATTATAGCACGATAAGCCAAATGTATGCTTTAATTGTTGATAAAACTCTTAATCTGGTGGCATTATTGTTATTATCAAGTGTAGTTCGTTACTTTTACCGGGAATTATAATTTCTAATGCGTTAAAACTCAATCAAATATAATGTTTTTTTACTGCTGAAACTTTATGTTAAAAAATTCTGATGATATGATTTTACAAACAAATGATAGATATTTCACAAACAATTACGAAAACCTCAGTTATGTTTCATACTTTCTAGAGTTCTCGTGATAGAATTTGTATATTTATTGGGTGTACAAATAAGTTTCCAGCGTTTTTTTCTCCAAAATTGCATGGATTAGTGTTGCAAATTAATATAATGCTAAGGATTGCCCATTCGGTACTAAATCTTGTTTTGTTTTCAAGGCAGATGAGACTTAATTTTTTTATCCAATATTTATGTGTTTTTAACCGAAGCAGCAACATCGGATCCTACTTTATCGTGTTGAACATTTACTGACTTGTGGTCTCATATTCTGTGCGTTTTTCTTTCAATGATCGCCTGAAACAAATTTCATTTTGGAACACTTCGGAGAGCAGATCACAACATGTGATCCCCTTTTGATCCCACCATATGTAGATCATGACCTGATTCTCCTTCAAATTGTGCATGTGAACTGATAACTGAAACCATATTTTCGGTAAAAATAACAACCAACGTTCATAAGCGTTTATCACAAATACAGTGATGCGTTATGATCAACAGATGTTCAATTAATAAAGATGGCATTCCTGCCGTAAATGTTCTGGGTGACGACAACATTTCTAATCTTCTGGAAACTTACTTGTAAACCAATGTAAGTCATGCATCAACTACGATAGAATTATTTAACCTCCAAAGCGGATTTGACTAATTAGAATTAGTTTAAAGTTTAACTAGTTAAAATGACTTGTGCAACGAGCTGATGAATAGTTTTAGAGATAATGGAATGATAAACTCATTAAAGAACATATAATTAAAATCTTCTTGATTGGAATCTTCAATTAGAAAGATTTGTTTTTTTTTTGCTATCTTAAAAATAATAGTCTGCTGTATCGAAAATGTCTGCCTAATAAACTCTCATCTGGTTATTGTCTTCATGTCTTTCAAATATTTTATTCTACTCTATAAATGATCTTCAACTTCAACCCGGAACAGAAGAGCGGACATTTACTAAGAACTAAGAGTTTGATTTTGCTGGACCCTAGTTCAAGTAGTATCGATAATTTTCTTCCTGAATGGTGTCTTGATATTAAAATTAGATATTCTGGACGTCGGAACCACATCATCTTGAGTTTTGGCAGGAAGCCCAAACAAAAACCAAAATCTTTCTCGATTTCTAACGTCATTTGCGTTTCAAAAAGGGAAAACAGGGCACAAAAAAAAACCCAAGAGGAACCGGAAAAAGGGTAGCAAAAAGGGGTGTGGAAAATTCTTTACCGACGCGATTTGATCGGAAACGATACTTGGGGCGGTGAGATGCTTATACCGCCCTTTAAATCGCCCCGGCATGGGTGATGAATGTGACGTAAATCCCATACCCCACAAACATCAAACGGGTGCTGCCAAACGGTTAAGCCGGATGCGTCCGGTCCGGTTGCACCGCGAATGGGGGATCTAAACTTCCCGTTTCTTCGTTAAAATCCCTTCACATAAATAATTGTGTCTTCGTGCAGCATTCCGGAAAGCTTACTTCGGATATTACCTCCCACAAGTTCCCGGGTATTAAGGGGGCCTCCCGGGGATGGGTTTATAGCGAATTCCACAACACAAAAAAACCCCCGCATAACCAAACACACACACACATCACTCTCCAGCCCACCCCACCCAATTCCAGCACGAGAACGGATTGACGGATTCTCAAGAGCACAAAAGGGCAATGGTTTTAGGGGGAAATTCTAAAAATAACAGCCGCAGTCGCACCGAATGCATCGACGCCATTCATGAGATCCACAATAAGGGTGGGATGGTGGAGCGATTCGTTCGCTGTGGAAGGCAGCATCCGGCAGAACAAAAAAAACTCTTCAGCGGAACTGTAAACAACAACAATCTGACATTTGCTGACATTTCTTTTCCTTTCCCTTCCTGCGGCGTTCTAGATCAGACGCCCTCTCTCTCTCACACACACTCTCGCTTAATCTCACGCTCTCTTTAGTGGTCGCTCGCTTTTGGGTACACAACAGCATAAACTACAGTTTTTCCAACCCTTGAAGACATTTTTCCCGTCGCAATGGATGAAAATCTGACCATTAGGAAAACAGAAAGAGAGCTACGGTGGGGGTTTTGTCACACTCGCTCATCTCGCGTTTTCTTTTTGTCACACGTGATGCTGGATGGATCGGTAAGAAGGAAAATGTCCCGGATATTTTCTTCCTCTTGCTTATTGTTTGGTGTTTCTTCGTTGCGCTCATTCATTGCTTTTCCAAACATATTTTCACTGCACGTCTCTCTTGCTCTCTTTGGATATACACCATTTCTCAACTCCCCATAGTACGCTGTTTTTCTTTGGATTTCATCTGTTTTCATTTTCTTATCCACTCACCCACACACACACACACAACAGAAAACACGCACGCACACACATTCATTTACACCTCTTGCTTCCTTATCAAAAAGGTTTGCTGAATGAAAACCAAAGGCGAAAATGCATTCCTCCGGTGCATTTGTTGAACCGATGGGGTTGGGGGTGGATCACTGCAACTGACCAGTACATTCACAAATACATCTTCACGCGTGCCACACCACCACACCGAATTGACCTTTTCCATGTTGCGCTTTTCCGCTGGCCAAAGAGTTTTGTTGCGTTTTGTTGCGTGTGTGTTATGTGTTTCATTCTTGTTTTTCCAACCCTGCACTCTTTGGCCTGCTCTTTTGGTAAAAGGATTACACGATCACTAGCGCATTATTTTGCTTCTTGTTTTCCTTTTACAACAACTTTTTCCACCTTGACCAGGGCCCTACTAGGGATGGGTCACGCGCGAGATGCTAAGGCCCAAGCCGAACGGTGTTGAGACACATTCCGTTGCACCAAATCGTGTACACCTCATACAAGGGGCAGCTCGCACCACCCTGGTTCACCCCTTGGAAAGGAGAGCACAGCACCAAACTGTACACACAACACAACACTTCGATTGTTGTATAAAATATAACAAAATTATCTTTCACGCAATGAAGTAATAACACACGATTCCGTCGCACGTTTACTGACCGATGCTAGAGAGGTGCTGGTGCGATTAGCATTTTGTCTGCACAACGAGACGAAAAAAACTGTACGCAAATGGTTGAACCGCACGATTTGTTTTGCTGCTGCTTGGCGAATGATGTGTGCGTGCTATTTTTCACTAGCACCAACCCCCGAGTCGTTCACAACGACGAGTCGCATAACCGTACGGCGCGAGCGAGAGAGAGAGCGAGACAGACAGAAGAGAAAATTATAGGTACAAGCAGTCCCCGAGATACGCTATTATAGCGGACCGCTATAACCCGGGGAAAATCCGCGTAAGTCGAATCCTGGTGCAATTTCGTTTTTACTTCAAAGTCGCAGAGTCGACTTCCATCTCCGCACTTAATTTATACAGCCAATCAGGCGATTTTTACAACGATTACATTAAAATAAGTGGTAAAAGAGGTAAAAGAGTGTTGTAGTCCCCCCATAGGGGTTGAAGCTACCCTTAACACAATTTTGACATGACACTATGGGCTGAGTGAGGTTATGAGTGGTTAAACAAAAAAAATAAAAATGTTTTTAAATGTTTGTTTCCGTTGCAAAGGAAATTTTTAATGATTTAAGAAAAAGTTAGTGTACGATAAGAATAAATTTAATAAATGTACAGGCAGTCCCCGAGTCCACGCAAGTCGAATCCTGCTGCAATTTCGTTCGTAATTTATGCAGCAAATCAAGCCTTTTTCAGAAAGATTATATTAAAATAAGTCAAAAACAAATGTAGCATGATACAAAAAAGGTTATTTCTACCAAGTATTTACCTTTCTGCATAGATTTTGTGCTGTAAACCTGTTTAGCTACTAAATTTCCAAAACCGATCGGTCGAACGATTTTTCCGATCGTACAAAGGCAGCAGAACTCCTCTGATACCACAAGATCGTCATCGTCACCTGAGACCGGCTGCCCAAGTGGTAGCCCTATCGCGGTCAGGTCAGCGGGGATTGCTAGATCCGGCGATGAAAATGGAGCAGAGGACGTTACGGCCGCGGTCCGAAGGAGAGAAGTGCGAAAGCTTCTACTGCAAGGCCCGGGTTGCCATTAAGGAGGACTCCTTGTATAAGGACCTCAAGGAACACATCCTGTTTGGTCAAGCCGGCTTGTAACAGAGATGTCTGCATTCATCGTGTTCGACTTCGACCCGCTCGTTGACGAAGCGGAGTTGATTGCCTCACTGGCTTCTCGGGATACTGGAATAGTGTCAACAAATCTGTGGCAACTTCCAGATGGAGGAAAGCGCGCACGTGTCCGTCCACCAGCAAAGGATGCGAAGAAATTTTAAGCTGCAAGGTGACGATGGGCAACTGCGTCAGCAAGGTGCGAGCAGCCCCACTCACTCCTGCAGAGCGACTGACTAAGGTTTGCCAGGCAACGATGAAATGTGTCGTGTGCGGAAGGCCTCATTGGACCCAGTCAATGTGCGCGATCGGCTTCCTTATGCCACATCTAATGCTTGTGCTTCCGGCGATTCTTGGCCACGGAGGAGTGTCCCAGGACATGGCGTTGCAAGCAGCAAAAGAAGAGAGGGCAGTCGTGCTTATGCTCTCGAAGGTCTACTGTCCACCGGAGAGCAACGGTCGGTGGACCTTCGACACTATACACATTAGTGGCGGATCTAACGGAGGGCGGAGTAGGCGGTCACCTAGGACACGTTTTTTTCCGTGAGTATCTGAACATGAAAGGATTCACGTCGGCCGCGGACTGCCGGTGGTGTGTCAGTGTTCCAGAAAATGCTGAGCATGTTCTTTTTGAATGTCCCCGGTGCAGGGTACATTTAATACGGTTACCGGCACATGTGGAGCTGATTTTCTTTCGACGGTTATACATTGTCGTTGTTGTGCGTGTTTCGTTTACGATTTTACAGCTGCAGCACGTTGCCGAAACGCATCAACGGAATCTTCCCTATTTTCCCGTCCAGTTACATTGCGCAAATAGGATCTTCGAAAACACTACATCTTTTGCGCTATGCTGTATATAGTGTATGCAAGTGACCCCAGATTTGAGCAAAACGTGTCGCACCAGGCTGCCTCTGTAGGTGTTGTCTGTGCCAACAAGCCGATCGAACTCTTCCAATTTCGTCCTGCTATCCAGCGGTTGCAAACGGCACAATCTACGTTTTAAATGGTCCTAGTTCTGCGTTCAAAAAGCCAACCGGGGAAAGAAGCTCCTTGGAAGTGACAGTTAGCACCGGGGACGGCAAAGCAAACGGCGCAATCTACGTCGTGGATGTTCCAGCAATCGCTCCAGATTTTAACAATCTTTATGATTGACTTTATTAGCAATCATATTTTGGTTTCGTTCCTACAATGTTCTGTTTCCTAATTACAAGCTACCCACCTAACATCATCAAATCCTACCCAGAAAAATCCTCATTTCTTCTTCAGATACTTCAAGTATTTGTTTGCATTGAACGTGTCCTCTACATCATCGTCAATACGGATCTTTTGCTTAGGTTTACGCTTTTCGATGCGTGCTTTCCTTTCTGCTTCCGATAGCTGGCTCAGATCAAGCGGGAGCTAAAACAGAAAACAAAGCAATTAATCAAGCATACCACAGAGCTCTTGTTTTACCTCTGGATATCATTAACACGATACATACTTTGATTATCTTTCTTGGCTCGTGATAGCTGAGGTTGATTGTGGATCCATTTGGCAGCACCATCAGGGTGGGATACCGTCGGGCATAAATGCTACGGTGCACCTTCACAATGGCGGAAGTGTTAGATGACACGCCGCGTATGAAGCTGATATTTAAACTAGCTGCAATACCACTAAATAGATTTGTAGAATGCATTGCTAAATGTATATCAGAACTAATTTAACAAAACACTCCGCTGCACCACGAGCAATTTTGTGTTGTTATTTTGATGAATTTTTTTCCGGTGCGGTTCTTGACAACCAACTGACAGTTGTGACACAAACAATAGACGCACGCGAGCGAAAACAACACACTGCTCGACATTTTGAAAGATGCACATAAAAATCGGTTAAATATTTGATGATTTGGTCATGCTACCATTCCATCTCATGGCATGCAAACACAGTGCTTATCGGGTTTTATGTAATCAAAATCATTGTTAATTACGTTCTTAAACATAATTGTTATTTTACGTAATAAATTAAGCAAGGGGCAATTTATTGAAAAGTGTAAGTATTAACGACAATCTCTTGCGTAACAACTATTATGTGAAATCCCAATTCTATAAGGTTTCGGGATGCCACTTCTAATTTTCTGTTTAACCAGATATGGTAGTTGTTCTATCTGATGAGAATCCGACGTTACTACTTCTGCATCACCGAGACGCTGCGAACAACTATAATCCCCACGAGTTATAAATAGTTAATGTATTGCTGTCCAGCTGACAAATTGTTTAATAATATCGACCTTATAGCTAACCGTGTATTGATCCAACAACACCCATCAATTTAGCACCGTTTGTAATATTTCTCTAATCAATCAACATAGAACGCTCAAGGTCCCGACATTTACCGAATGGGCGGCATTCAATAATTAATATCAATTGGTGATGCTCACTTTGCGTTAATCAAACGGGCATATGTTTTCCATAGCTAACCGTTCAGTTTGTTGCCATTCATTCAATTCGGTAGTGGGTTTTAGAATGGTCAACTCCGAAGCAACAATTATGTTTCAGCGTACCAAGCATAAAGCGTTTCTGGACCGTTTACGGTGGACGTTATGGGCGCAAAATCTGTTCGGCGTATCGTCACTAACCATCGACGGACAGGGAAGGATTGGATCGGGAAGTGTGGCACCGAAGCTGATTCTCATGGTGTTGGTATCGGGCATACTGGTGGCCACATGGTTAATTTATTACAACGACGAATCAGCATTGGTATGCAAATCTAATGGTAACGCGTCATAATGGATTATTCTTAATTCTGGTAGCAACCTATTTAGAAGTTTTTTTTCCGTTTCTTTACGCCAGCACTAAAAGTTGTTCTATTTTATTACTTCATCATCATTGAAACAGTAGTGACCATTACATTTAACGTAATAAGCGTCATTAAGATTGCCTGGCCTTCTTCGCAAAGATCGTTGGCGCAGTGTTGGGAGCAGCTGATAGCAAAGGTGAACGACATGCAAACCCTATACAATGGCAGCATCGAATCAAAACGATCGTTCCAACTCTTCTGGCTGTGGCTCTCCATATTGTCGATAACATACTGCATTTTTTTAACCTTTATGGTTATAACTTCAACGGTTGTGTTTATAGTACAAGCGAATCATTTTATTCTGTACGGGTTGCGTATATACGGGTACCTGTCGCATACGACATTATGCGCCTCGTTTGGGCTATTCGCAATGCTGTTGAGAAACGTGATTCTTGAGATGCAAAGAATGGCACGGCAAACTGTAAGTGAAACCCAGCTACGGTCTATGATTCAATTGTATCGACACATTCTTCAAATCGTGGAAAGCTTCTGCACTGTTTATGGTTGGGTTTTGTTGCTTATTTTCTTCGAACATTTCCTAATCCTGACGGATCGATTCTTTTTTGCGATACGCATGTACCGACTGCCGCAGGGATTTTCCATGCAACAAGTCTTGTCCATGTTGTCGTCCTGGGTGTTTCCGTTGGTTTTGAACGATATGTTGCTCATCGGTGCGTGCACAACAACGGAAAGGGCATTGCGTGAGTTTGAAAAACTACTGTGTGCCGCTGGAAAAACAACCCCTAATGACGAAAGTGACCTTATGCTCATGCTCACCAGCTTCAGTCTGTATGTGGCTGAACAGAAACCAATGTTCCGGATCCTAAACTCACTCAACTTGAACTTTAACCTACTTTACGGGGTAAATATATAATAGAAAGCTGGGCAATTCGTCGGTACAGTTTATCAAAAGCCATTCGCTATGTTTCCATTTCAGACCGGCGGGATAATTGCAACCTATTTGACCGTGTTTCTTCAATTCGATGGTTAGGATACATTCTCAATCAAATGTGTTATTGGCAATGGATAGTGATTTAGTGCAAAACTGCTCAGGATCTCTTTGCGCACGATAATAAAAACGATCTTCATCCGTGGTAAACAACAGGCAGAAGTATTGCAATCGCACCTTGAGAATTATGAACTACTCGAATGCTGCATTCTGCTCGAAAAACACATGGGGCGAAAAAGGGGGCCAAAGAATGAGCAGCTGTCAAAAAACCGATACCGAAAACAAACAACATTCCGGAACGAACAAAAATACAATAATCGGACAGAGTGTATTTTTATTAATTAGTTTTGTTTAAAAGATGGGAACAATTCTGTGCGTGCCATTGTAGTTTACCCGTACCTTTAGCTTAACATATAAAAAAACACTTAAGCGCATAATTAACGATGGCTGTTTTAAGGACTGGTAAGTGCAAAACATTTCTGAAAACATTCACCTCTACCTGTACACGATCGTCAACCTTTCTTTCTTATCAGCAGTTTTAGCCGGTGTAGTGCATGCCACACTTAACACAATTAGCGTTTACACATTAATCATTTCTATTTCGTCATCAACGCGATGCGTGAGCCGCTGACTCACAACCATTCGGACAAACATGGGACCATTAGAATATCGCGTTCTGTCTAGTCATGCTTACAGCGAAGAAGTTTTCACTGATCATATGTGTACCCTTGCCGCGGGTGTAGGGCATTCACTGGGCATGGCACAAGAAGGATCTTCACCGGCACATGAAACGCGAAACACAACCGACTCGGATCGCGTGATTTATTTTTAGTCCCGGATGCTGCGCATGGGACTGCAAACCCCGTCGGTTGCAAAACCCACCAAACCGGCGCCACCGTCGATCGTTGTTAATCAGACTCGTAAATGTTGCGTATCTCTACGCGTGTTCCGTTGGCTGCAGCAATCGCTAGCAAATTGAATGATACCGTCTGCATGTGGAGACCGTGCGTCTTCGGTAAGGGATGTGCTGCCCGAACGTCGGTCGGTCATGGTTGGTGCAGTGAAGTGTTGGTGTGTGTTAAATATCGGCAGCGATCTCAATGGTAAGTAACGTTGGTATCAATGAATCATATTGTTAAGCCATTTCACTTTTCTTTAACTTATTTTGTTTCCTACGTGGGGGGGTCCGTGCAGCTTACCCAGCACCGTTTACGAAACTGGGGGTAGTATTTAGATTAGATAAAGTTCGATCTTCTGCGCGTCCATATCAGCGGTCCACTTGGTTGGTGTTGGTTTTGTTTTGACTGTTACGTTTTAATTTTGCTGCTCGTTAAAAGCCTTTCTGCTACATGGACAAACACCTTGAACGCTGTCTTGTTCGCTACTCTGCCCCAAAATCACTAGACTCTATCGGTATGTTCGTCGCCAGATCCGATCGAGTGTGCTGTATCGATAACATTGAATCTAGCCGACAGTTGTCTTGAAGTTTTTTTTTTAAAGTTGCTTTTGTTATACCGTAACCCGCTCAAAGGCAAACTCTGGTACCGCAGCGCCCATCACGAGGTGCAAAACGTTGGAAACATTTCCGAAGTCGCTGAAAAGATACCGCCCGCGTACGACACATCGATGTTCGAGTTCGATAGTGTTTCGGTAGCGCTGAGTAGAGTGCCACGCACCAACGTGGAAACGGGAAGCACCCAGCATCACCAACCGAGGCAGAAGTTGAATAATTGGAAGGTAACAAAAAGACACATTCATCGCACGAGATGCAATGGTGCGTTTGTTTGTATTACTAATTACGTAAAGCTTTGAAACGGTGCTACACCAGAGGTGAGCACATTAGCAACGAAATCGCGAATACCCTGACGCGGTCTCCACACCCAAGCGCGGCCCTATCGAGGTGAAAGATTTACCCAAACCCATCCCGTCGATGTTGCTGATCAGAATGGGAGCAATGAAACGCGAGCTCTTGTTATTACAGCTGTGTACCATGTCGATGGGGAAGAACTGGTACGGGTGCGCGAGTTGTGTGCGGCACCACCAAGAGATGTCCGCTTAGTGCCACCGGAAATGTTACACTATCCGTATGAGTTCCGGTGAATGTAGTAAAGAAAGCAACCAGCCGTGCACACATCGGCATAAATTGTTTATTTAATTTTTGCATTTTTTTAGTGCATAGCAGTGCAATTTATCATTAGAGTTGTTAGACCGTTATCGACTGCCAAAAACAAAAACAACCATCCTCATCCTGTCTCTGCGAGCGGTGGTTTGGTGAAGTGTGTCATAAAAGTAGGTGCTGATAGGGTTGAAAATCATTCCGTGCGATCGAAGTGATAAAAAAAATGTAACCAGATCGGATCAGACGATCGTGAGTGTCTGACGCAATGTTGATGTTAAAATCGGCATAATGAACTCTATTTGTGGCACACAGGACGGGTTTTTCGTAAGGTTTTTTCCTACCTAAAGTGAGCAGTTCTTAGCACTTTGTTCTCTTTTTAGGATTTCAATTCCACGGAAGAATGCAACATAATGTTCACTATTTTGCATCATTCGAAACTGGCAGCTTGCGACCTACTTAAGCGGCATGACGAATGGGGAAAAACTGTGGCGGAAAATACACAATATTTGCTCAATCTTAACCACCGATCGTTGCAAAACAATTGCGTCAGGAGAAGGGATGGAATTTTGCAATAACGTCCTCGCACGTCAAACCATGGAATTGGAAGCTCCGGAACATGTGCCGTGTGGCCCGTGTTAATTTACTAATGCCAATCCGTTGTACAAGAGCACTTTGTAAGATTAGAGCCTTAAGTGTTGTAAATCATTCGCGACGGTATCTAATCGTTGGGCGAGGGTGGTACGTTCACCCACAGCAAACCAGCCCTCCTCCACCCACGATCATCAATATCTAGAACAATTGACAATAAATGTCCCTCATTGTCAGGCAAATTGCCTCGTAGGATATGATATGTATTGTGTAACTTGATAAGAGTTGCCAACACTGGTTGCTCGTGCCGTCGTAGAGATTTAGACGAGTGACACAGCAGAATTGGAACTTCTGGTGTATTATGACTTATGACGAGGGGTTTGCAATTGCAATACAATCGATGGCGTTAGCGTAAAATCCACTTAAATGATCCCGGGAGGGATCCGTAAAGTCCGGCACTGATGTCTAAATCAGTTCAAACCTAATAATCCTATTACACCGTTTCTGCGTAGTGTGTACCAAAAGGGACTGATGAAATTGATATCCCAAACGGTCAATAACCATCAGTTCTGGTCGGTTTTTTTTTTCGTCTGTGTGTATGCTATGTTCCGGGTAGCATCGTGCTCCTTTCGACCAGTGTGCAACTCTTGGAAACATGCCATCCGTTGGAGGGTACCGGCACAAAGTTGAGCCCAATTGTGAACGAACCCGATTGCCGGTCACACTAATTGACCACGCACGCATACACACACACAAACACACGGATAGGGAGAGCAAAGCGTAATTATCGACCGGGACAGATCAATGATGATGGATGGACGCAAAGCGGACGCAAAAGTGTGCGCGCGGGCATACATACACACACACACTCAGGCAGTGGTCGATCCGATAGTTATCATACATTCCCCCACCCCCTTCTCGTGGTGTGCCCACAGGGCAGCTGTGTGCGTTCGCAATGATGTAAAGTGTGCGCATGGTGTCGTTTTCGCGTCCGGGTATTTAAAGCGCACAGTTGGCAAGCGGTTTTCGCATTCCGCTGTGTGGTTTCGTACCGAGCAAAGTGCGTCCGTGTAATAAAAAGGTGATCGGTGATCGGTGTGCGCAAGTAGCACCACAGAGAAGCAGCAAAGACGTCGTGTTACGTTTGTTTTACTTTCGGGCGCATATCATAGAAGCAGGTTGGTATTTGGAAGGGGTAGTCGTAGAATATTGCCCCACGCTCCAGGAAGGTAGCCGGCGCACATTCACCGTAGCCCGGAAAGGAATTGGTGAAGTCAAGGTGGTTTGCCTGCGCTCTCTCGCTTTTGTGCGCCGTGTGTCTGGTTTTGTGGGTTAAGTTCAGGGATGACGGTGGACCCATTCAGAGGATGGACACAGATCACCGGTTCCGGTTTTTCGCCACGAGGCTACTTTGGCGCTGGGCATACGTATGTTCCATTTCCGAACCGCAGCGAGTTCTCGCGTTTGCCTTGCTGCGGCCCTTGCGGGCTCGATCGCCACGACGTGTTCAATGTCAGGTAAAAGCCTACGGAGCTGTTTGGTGGAATCGCTCACGAAATAGGGGGGTTTTGTTGCTAAGGGGCGCGGGGGATGGAAAGAGAGCGCGCGCGCGAGAGAGAAATCCCAAACACTACCGCCAGGGTCACGTCCGCTGCACCTGACCACCACCGCTGCGTTTTCACCATTCGTGTTCGAATATTATGCAACACGTGCTGCGTGGTGGGTTGGCCTCCGAGCGCACAGCGCACGAAGTGGATGAAGTTACAATCGGTCACTTAAAGGACCGCACGGTCAAAGGTATCCGATCCGTGTCGCGTCTCGAGATTGACTGTCGTCCATCGGTGTGGGAAGAGAGCAATCGGTGGTTAAGCACGGATCATCTCAACCCCTCAATGTGTCCGGTACGACGGCTATCGAGGGGGCTATTTTGAAGAGTCGATTGTATCCGGTCTCTGATAACATGTGGACGGGGTACTAAAGTGATAAGATTTTACTACAAGTCTCAAGTGGCGGGTGAGAGTAGTTCTTCCATAGCCTTTAACAGGCAGGAAATGAAAAGGTTTTATTACTCACCTGTGTCACCGGTGTTTGTGTGTAGTGCAGGTGAAAGAGACCCTAAAGATCGTAAGCTGCTACAATTCAACAAACAACAACACAACCCAAGTGTTGTGAATGGGGGGCCTTTTTGTTGTTGTTTGTTGCTCACGAACCGGGTTTGTCCGGGCCGGGGAGGGAGATGTCCATCACTAAGCTGCGGGAGCTGGGAATTCCTGCGATGCACCGCGAAGGTGTTGCAGGAACGATAGTGGACCGGTACCAACGAGGCACCCCAGTAACCAACGACCAGTGCAACTGTTAACACGCTCGCTACCGGCACGTGAGCATTTCTTCCGCTTTGATTAACATCCACTGTAAGACAAACTTGTACGTGTGTTTCGTTAATGTGTTTATTATCGGTTTATTTCGGCTCATTGCGGAAAGCCTCGGAGGTGTTTGTGGATATATATGTTTTTTTTTCGGGTGGCGCATACATAATTGGTGCAAACCGTTAGAACACCTCTACACCCCACACGGTCCGGGTGCTTTTTTTTTGTGTTTCCCCCTGCGTAAGCGACATACAAACCTACTTGTTGGCGTTTGCTTGCCGCGAAGATGCAAAGCACTGCAATTATTTGCGGTTATCGAACGATGTGTGCCCGCGTAAACATGGTTTGTTTGTGTGTTGTGCTTTCTTAAAGCAAATGAACGGAATTACCGGTTCAATTGAATGCCATGAAATTCGTGAGGTGCGACTAATCTTTTGAAACTAAAGCTACAAAGCCTTAGTGTTTGCTGTTTAAGGTTATTATTTAAAGAATTTTAATGCAATTGGATTATGTTTTTCTATGCTTTGCGTATTAGTAGTAGAATTGTTTGAATTGCAAACAACAATCCATCCAAGTCCCAGTGTATGAAATTGCATACGCAAGAGTGTTCTTTTTTTAAAAAGCTATATTTATTGAACTATAATATCCAGCTTGTTTTTAATGGTATCAGATGATAATTTAAGAGTGTCTTTAGTGCCAAGAACACTTCACGGGTTAATTTGGCTATTTTATGTAAGTGTTTTGTATTGTTAAAGTCGAACGATCATCCAAAATTGCAAAAAACTCTAATTTAACTTATTCTAAAATTAAATTAAAATTAGAATTAAAAAAAATATTTTATACATTAAAAATTGAAAATTTCAAAATTCAGACTTGGAAGTTCTGAATTGAAGCATCTACTTCCGAAATATGTAACAATTTTGGACTCCAATCATTTTGACCGGAATGCCGGAGGTGGGTTTTGTAAACTCTTGATCTTCACTGTGCTCCTCACTGTGCTCTTCACTGTGCAAAGGCCTGTTTAAACGTCAACATTTCTCTTATTACTTTAATTTACTATTAAAAAATACCTTTCTTCTTGCCTCTACGTGTTTATTCTTTCCCTAATCGAATTAAGTACCTCAAGATTATCGGCTCGCCATGCACTTGACGCAGGTGAAGTGCAGAGCTTTTATATGCGTACTTTGATCGGCGCCGGTTCGGTACTTATCCCTTCCCAGCACCAGATTCTGGGGTTTTTCCAACCCATCAACTTGTTCCAAACACCACCGAAGTGTCCAGTCCAATGTTCAAGTGGTCGCTAGGCAAAAATGACAAGCAAAGCTTGCGAAAAAAAAAAAAAAACATCTGCATTGACCTGGAATGCTGTGAAGATGTAAGCAGGCCTTGAAAAGCTCCATCCAATCGTTTGGCACCATTGACAGAGCTTAATTGATTTGAATACGCCCAATTATTGTCACCTTATCAATAAGTCAAAATTAAAAAGTGAAGGCCAACACGATAAGCAGCGCGTATTATACAATATTTCGGACCATTTAATTTAGGTGCGTGTGCCGGCATTGACGTTAGTAGGCAAGCTACAGCCCACCACAAAACAACCGTTCCGAAAGGGTGTCCAAAAGGGGGAAGGGTGGTAGTGTAAAAGGTAGGTGACCTTTGCTGGCGCCGGTGGTTTCCTTCCGTTGTGTTGCGAGCCGGTTCGGTGGGTAAATCCCCCAATCCCGGCCTGTGGTGTGGTGAGAAATTCGCAAAACTTTTCGCCGCCCAGCTTTGCTTGTCAAGCCCGATTTTGTAACTGGCTGATAGGCTGAAGAGAAGCCAACACCAGCCACACCAGCCAAGCCATGTATGCAAAAGGGTAACACGGGGTGTGAAGTGTGTCTGCCGTCAAGTCAACGGTTACGTGGGGGAAAGGGGAGGTTGGCTCTTAGAGGGCAATCATAGTGTGGGAAGCACGACGCACAGGCAACTTTTACGCGTCCGTAGTACGTAGCAAAAACCAAAAAAAAAAAAACTAACAAAATATGAAATAAATATTCCCCGTACGAAGCAATCAAGCTGTGTGGGGCTTTACCCGCCGATCAGGCCTCTTTGCGGTCTTGGCGATGGCGACGAGTGGTTTCGGTTTGGGAGCCGTATGGAGCCGCAACCGAATAACGTCAACTTTCGCCATCTGCCATGGGTGCAAAACCGTGCGAAAGTGACGAGCCGCGCGAGCGTTATGAATATTCCGATGAGTTCCACGACGGTGCTGGTGGCGTGCGGTTTGATGCACGTGTCCCTACCATACGGTTGACTATCGGTGAAGGTAGGATTGATTAACCACCGGCTGTCTTTCACCGGTGCTGCTAGGTGCTAACGGTTAATGAATCCTTTACAAACGATTGCTCGTTTGACATATCGATGTCTGTGAAGCACTGTTTGGGCGAGGGCACAGCGAGAGAGATTGGATGTCATTGCATATCATTAGACATATTAACGGCAGCTTCGATGTTTGTTCCCCACAGGTTTGGCCAGCGCAGAACGCTTGCAACCATCGGCTGAAGATGACGAGAACAACGCACCCGATAACGGCTGGGATATTATGGCTGCTGCTGCTGGCGGCAGATCTTACCAACGCCCAAACATCCATCGGTGCCAGCGTCGTTCTCGATCCGCAAGATGTGACGGTGATCGTCGGCGAACGGCAACAGTTTTTCGCCAAGGTGCGCGGCGTACTATCGCAGGACGTTCGGCTTAATTTCTCCAACGATCACACCGATTTCGTCGAGGTGGTGCCAAGTTCGATTGTGATGAGCCCGGGCGATGGTGGCTTTATCGATCGGGTGTACGAAATCGATCTCGTCGGATTATCGCCCGGTCAGTTCGATCTGGAAGCGTCAGTCGTACCGACCGGTCTGATCGACGATGCGGCCGCATTCATTCGCGTCACCGTCGCCAACTCGCAGCCCATCATTGTGATCTCGAGCGTGATTGGGTGGATCTATTTCGCCGCCTGGACCGTTTCCTTCTGGCCCCAGATGATCATCAACTACCGGCGACAGAGTGTGGTGGGCCTTTCGTTCGACTTTCTTACGCTGAATCTCGTCGGCCATTCGGTGTATGCCGCGTTCAACTGTGCGCTGTACTGGAGCGGCTACATCGAGCAGGAGTATCTCGATCGTAACCCGCGCGGGCTCAATCCGGTACTTACGAATGATGTCGCGTTTTCGATACACGCCACCATCGCCACGCTGCTCACAGTGGCACAGTGTTTCATCTACGAGGTAAGGATGGAGTGGAATATGTGGCGAATGGAAGGGAATGTTTTATCTAACCGTTGGGTGTGCATTGTTATTGACAGCGTGGCGAACAAAAGGTGTCCCGAATTGCGTGGGGAATTCTCGTGATCTTCGTGATCGTCATCATCGTGGCGGGTATTCTCGTCGGTACGGAAACCTTCCACTGGCTAGACTTTCTGTATGTGCTGAGCTACATTAAACTGTCGGTGACGCTGATCAAATATGTACCGCAGGCGGTACTGAACTTCCGGCGCAAGAGCACTGTTGGCTGGAGCATAGAGAACGTGCTGCTGGACTTTACCGGCGGTATGCTTAGCATGCTGCAGATGTTGCTGAATGGATACAACTATGGTAAGCAGACAACATGACGATTAACGGAGGGGTTTTTAAAATTTCAAATTAATAATTAAATTGTTATTTTTCAGATGATTGGGCCTCCATTTTCGGTGATCCGACCAAGTTTGGGCTTGGATTGTTCTCAGTGCTATTCGACATTCTGTTTATAGTTCAGCATTACATCCTCTACAGGTATGGGTGTGGGTTCGTCTACTGTTCGATCGTACATACTGTTGCTATTATATTTCTCTACCCCTCCAATAATACCCAGACACAGCTCCGATGCTGTTGGAGAAATGCTACACATTACCCAAAAAAACATAACACAACATTCCTTCTTTACAGAACACCGAAAAAACGGATCGATCCTATCGAATCGAATCTAGAAACATTGCTCAAACAACCGCATGTTATTACCAGCACTGATACAGAATAGTCTAACACGCCAATAACACACCAAACACCAAAAACCTGTTACAGCACAGTACAGGAGCGCGTTTACACGGAACAATTATACACTACTCACCCAGCATGAAATACAAGTAAAAACACTAAACAAACCGTACGGTTCGTCGGCTTATACGCATGTTCGATTAACCTTGACCGTAACTTCTTGTTACCAAAATGGGTATTTGTTTACATAAATACTTACAGACAATTGTTGTATTTTGCAGAAATCGTGCGGATGCTAAAACACTACAAGAAGACTCCACGACGACTAATACCACCGTCAGCAATGGAGGCAGCAAGGATAGCCTTCCATAGTTGTAGTACGTTTTGTGTAACGAGGAAACATTAGCATAAGCAATCTTAAGGCATCTACGGCTACGATTAAGTACATCTAGTTGTAACGCATTTCCCCCATTTTGCTTCGAGTGCGCCTCATCCGCCATAGGTGATACGTTAGGATTAATTCCACTTTACGGCGTAAAGTATACTGATGTCACTTTGGTGTACACATATGATTGGAGTGATTCTGTAGCATAATTTAAACATAGTTTGAACGTTTAACAATAAAGGCAAAGATCAAAGTGAAGGTGTAGCATGAACCAAAAAGCAATGTACATTTAATTCTTGTGTAATATTTTTTTAAAAAATGAATACTTATAGGATTTTTGTAATAAGATAAATGAATTATTTCTTAATGGTTTGTTCTATTTTTACAGCACTATGGATTTTGGGATCGATATTAATTGGTAAGATAATATTTGGGAGTTTTAATTTCATATTTTAATAATTATCAAACCTCCTATTTCAGTATCGACAGTGGCTCAGAGCAACAAAACTCAACTGCACTTGCAAATTGGACCACAAGATACGACTGTTATTGTAGGCGATAGTAAAAATGTAACGCTACGGCTACACGGACCCCTATCCGTGCGAGTAACCGTCAACTTTACCCAAACGAATGTCACTGACGGCATGGACTATGTGCAACTGACGCCCGATACGATCGAATTCGATCCTCCCACACCGAACTTTGTCGATCGTTCCGAGCGAGTGACACTGCGCGGACTGCGGGCAGGAATATTCGATCTGCTGGCACACCTATCGCCGTCTAGCGAACTCATCGATCTAAGCCAAGCGTTCGTGCGCGTAACCGTAGCCAAATCGTGGACCCTTATCAGCGTGTCGTCCGTGATCGGGTGGTGGTACTTCCTAGCCTGGACATGGTCATTCTGGCCGCAGATATGGGAAAATCGTACCCGTGCCAGCGTAGTGGGTCTTTCGTTCGATTATCTCGCGCTGAACCTGTTGGGTCACACGATGTATGCAGCGTTCAACTGTGCGTTGTTTTGGAACGGTTCCATACAGGAGGAGTATCTGCGGCGTAATCCAAGAGGGTTAATACCGGTGCTAGCGAACGATGTGGCCTTTTCGTTACATGCTACGTTCGCCACTGGGCTCATTATTGTGCAATGTTTCTTCTACGAGCGTGGCCAACAGAAAGTTTCCTACACGGCACGGGCGTTGATGGTTGTCTTTGCGCTGGTTGTACTGATATCGGGCGTATTGGTTGCGACCGGTACGTATCGTTGGTTGGATTTCTTCTACAACCTCAGCTACATCAAGCTCGCCGTAACGTTGGTGAAGTACATACCGCAAGCCGTACTAAACTATCGCCGCAAAAGCACCGTTGGTTGGAGCATTGGTAACGTACTGTTAGACTTTATCGGAGGATCCTTTAGCATGGTGCAAATGCTAATCAACGGGTACAATTATGGTAAGCAAAGTCGGGAGGCCATCGGACAAGCGGGGAATGATCGAGAACTGATGTGGGTGTTAATTTGTTTTGCAGACGATTGGGATTCCATTTTCGGGGATGGTGCCAAGTTTGGGTTAGGACTCTTCTCCGTTCTGTTTGATGTGCTGTTCATCGTGCAGCATTACATCTTGTACAGGTTGTTAATGTTTTCAGATACAAAAAACCCGTAATTTTCTACAATTGTAGTTCTCATGCTGTACTTTGCTGCCTGTATTTTAGAAACTCCAACTATATTGAACTACAAGGTGAAAGTTACCCCGGTCCCGGGAGTGTTACTACCGCTCCCAGACAGAGTGTTTCTACTTAAGCAACAGTCAAGCCTGCAGTGTTGCTCGCGCGTGCACTAAATGGACTGGAATTACCAAGAAACTAGCTGATCATTTGCTAGCCATATTGATATATTCGAAAGACTTACTACAATGAATAAATTTTACATGTAGAGGCTAACCATTTCGGTTTATTTTTAATATGACGTTGGCTTTATTCATGTCACACAACTGGTAAGTAAATATGTATAACCAATTTGGTTATTTGCTGCGCTCTTTCGCGCTATCCTGAGAGAGCCGCGTCACCGTTTCCTTCTCCGTTTTGCTCGCTCTCTCTCTCAGTCTGACCTAAACTTGATGTTGACCCTTAACAGATGGTATTATGCAAAGTGCCGGCTTCGACATCTGGAACTAGATTTTCTAACGGTTAGTTCCTTGGCGTCGCGGGTGATTAACCGTTCATCGGATGTGGTGGCGGCGGTGTGGAAACTGTACACTCGACTGAAACCTGAAAGCTTAAGGATTGAAATGAGGATCAATGCTACGAAGACAAAATGCCTGTGTTACCTGACCGTGATAGAGTCTTTCTGGGGTGCAGGATATTAGTTGTCGGCAACGATGTCGAGGTAGTAGAGCAGTACAATCGTAACTTCGGACAACAACTTTTGTCTACGAGGCTTAGACAAGTACAGCATGCTCGTAGGATGGATTTTACTATCAGCACGTCTTGGCCTGTTACAGATGTTCTTTATGTACAGATATATCAACGCCCGCATTCCATTTCTAATTTGATCTACCTGGCCTCCTCTATCCATGTTCAAGTTTTAAGGACTTCAGAGGCTCGGTCAGTCAGTGTCATTAATACGACATGATCAGTACACTGGAGCTTGACGAGTCTAATTCATTGTACGATATTGAGCTGATGGAAACAGCTCCTAGAGTTCGTCGTTGTAACGGGTCCTCTTTGTCTTTCCACACATAAGAGGCCAAGTATCCTTCTGCGCATCTTCCTATAGAACGCATTTTTTATCAGTTTTGATATAAACCATGTGTCAGAGTAGTGGAAGCAGTGGAATTATATAAGTTCTATATAGTCCCAGATTCAAGATTCAGTTCTATATAGTCCCAGAATGTTTTCAGATACTGTTGCGTACGCAGGCTGCGTCGCACGACTTTGACACTCCTGGCTGTCGCTTCATGCGATAGCCCGTGGATGGGATCGTGTCGGCGGTGACGTACGCCGACGACAAAGGCTGCCAAAGCAGCAGGGTCATCGTCCCGGGATGGTCCCGGTGACGCTCCCAGGGGGGTCGGTTTTGAACCATACAGGTACGATCACGTACCTGTCTCGCGATACCAAATGTAATCGTTTTTATAATATACTATCACCATAAGTTTTAAATGTGAAACGTTTACGTCCTGTGTGTGCGGGTGTAAAAGAGTCCGAAATCGTTCCCCACACGCGGACGTAACAGATCCAAAAAAAAAACCCATAATTTTCTACAATTGTAGTTCTCATGCTGTACTTTGCTGTCTGTATTTTAGAAACTCCAACTACATTGAACTACAAGGTGAAAGTTACCCCGGTCCCGGGAGTGTTACTACTAAAGTGTTTCTACTTAAGCAACGGTCAAGCTTGCAGTGTTGCTCGTGCGTGCACTAAATGGACTAGAATTACCAAGGAACTAGCTGATCATTTCCTAACCAATTATACCAATAAATGTATAACCAATTTGGGCTCATTAACATTGAAAGGAATGGAGAGATTCATTTCCGCTTCCTGGGGTTATTGCTACTACACTGTAGGATGGTATTATGCAAAGTACCGGCTTCGACATCTGGAACAAGGTTTTCTCCCGGTTAGTTCCTTGGCGGCACGGGTAACATCGATATCATCGGATGTGGTGGCGGCGGTGTGGAAACTGAACAATCGACTGAAACCTGAAAGCTTAAGGATTGAATTAAGGATCAGTGCTACGAGGACAAAATGCCTGTGTTACCTGACCGTGATAGAGCCTTTCTGGGGTGCAGGATATTAGTTGTCGGCAACGATGTCGAGGTAGTAGAGCAGTACAATCGTAACTTCGGACAACAACCTTTGTCTATGAGGGTTAGACAAGTACAGCGTTCTCGTAGGATAGATCTTACTATCAGCACGTCTTGGCCTGTTGCAGAACTTCTTTATGTACAGATATATCAACGTCCGCATTCCATTTCAATTTTGATCTACCTGGCCTCCTCTATCCATGTTCAAGTTTTAAGGACTTCAGAGGCTCGGTCAGTCAGTGTCATTAATACGACATGATCAGTACACTGGAGCTTGACGAGTCTAATTCATTGTACGATATTGAGCTGATGGAAACAGCTCCTAGAGTTCGTCGTTGTAACGGGTCCTCATTGTCTTTCCACACTTAAGCGGCCAAGTATCGTTCTGCGCATCTTCCTATAGAACGCATTTTTTTATCAGTTTTGATATAAACCATGTGTCAGAGTAGTGGAAGTAGTGGAATTATATAAGTTCTATATAGTCCCAGATTCAAGATCCAGTTCTATATAGTCCCAGAATGTTTTCAGATACTGTTGCGTATGCGGGCTGCTTCGCACGACTTCGACACTCCTGGCTGTCGCTTCATGCGATAGCCTGTGGCTGGGATCGTGTCGGCGGTGACGTACGCCGACGACGAAGGCTGCCAAAGCAGCAGGGTCATCGTCCCGGGATGGTCCCGGTGACGCTCCCAGGGGGGTCGGTTTTGAACCATACCATAGGTACGATCACGTACCTGTCTCGCGATACCAAATGTAATCGTTTTTATAATATACTATCACCATAAGTTTTAAATGTGAAACGTTTACGTCCTGTGTGTGCGGGTGTAAAAGAGTCCGAAATCGTTCCCCACACGCGGACGTAACAGATCCAAAAAAAACCCCATAATTTTCTACAATTGTAATTCTTATGCTGTACTTTGCTGCCTGTATTTTAGAAACTCCAACTACATTGAACTACAAGGTGAAAGTTACCCCGGTCCCGGGAGTGTTACTACTAGAGTGTTTCTACTTAAGCAAGAGTCAAGCTTGCAGTGTTGCTCGTGCGTGCACTAAATGGACTAGAATTACCAAGGAAATAGCTGATCATTTCCTAACCAATTATACCAATAAATGTATAACCAATTTGGGCTCATTAACATTCAAAGGAATAGGGAAATTCATTTCCGCATCCACGGGTTATTGCTACTACACTGTAGGATGGTATTATGCAAAGTACCGGCTTCGACATCTGGAACAAGGTTTTCTCCCGGTTAGTTCCTTGGCGGCACGGGTAACATCGATATCATCGGATGTGGTGGCGGCGGTGTGGAAACTGAACAATCGACTGAAACCTGAAAGCTTAAGGATTGAATTGAGGATCAGTGCTACGAAGACAAAATACCTGTGTTACCTGACCGTGATAGAACCTTTCTGGGGTTCATATCAGTTGTTTGCAACGATGTCGAGGTAGTAGAGCAGTACAATCATAACTTCAGACAACAACTTTTGTCTACGAGTCCTAGCGATCTCGTTGGATGGATCTTACTATCGGCACGTCTTGGCCTGTTGCAGGAGTTCTTTATGTACAGATATATCAACGCAATTTTTATGGACTTTAGGAACTGGGTCAGTCAGTGTAATTAATACGACATGATCAGTACATTGGAGTCTAATTCACTGTACGAGTCTAATTCACTGTACGCTATTGAGCTCATGGAAACTGTTTATTGTCTTTCCACACATAAGAGGCTCATTATCCTTCTGCGCATCTTCCTATAGAACGCATTTTTTTGTCAGTTTTGATATAGACCTTGTGTCAGAGACATATGTGAGTACTGGAATTATATAAGTTCCATATAGTCCCAGCTTCGTTCGTCGCGAAAGGTGTTCCGAGTAAAGAAGATTTATCAAATTGTCCGGTTATCAGCCAGCACCCTAGCACGTATCTCAACACCCAAGGTGTTCTCGGCGCTGACTTTACACCCAACATTTATCTATGTTCAAACGATAAATCTATACAGGACGACTTCAAAGTTACGAGTATCTAGCTGTACATAACCTCCTGTGCTAAACCTGGTGGAAATTGAGAAAAGAGCAGCCTTGGTTCGAGTTTCCTGGAAACGGATTGGTGTTCTGACCATGTCAACAAGGCGTGCACAACTATCAAGAAGAAGAAAAATGCATTTGCAATACCATTTTCTTATTTGATATGAACTGTAGAACTGTTTAGCGTTGTTTAAAATAACTGTTTAATCCGTGTTGTAAAATTTGCACATAGTAAATGAAACATTTAAATTTTGACCAAATTTTGTGATTTTATTCCCACTTTCCAATCGCCATCGCGTAGAATTGAAAAAAAAACGATGAGTGACCGCTCCCAGCAAGGGCAAGCGTTCATCCCAAGAGAGAACCCAAAAGTTCACTCGAAATGTCTTCGAATGCCGGTTGGGTAAGTTCTCTCTTGACTCTCAAAGCGTACGGATGTGCGTCTCGTCGTCGTCGTCGTCGCGAGTCCACGGAAAGTAGTCGCGGTCAGACTAATCGGTTGTTTAACAAGTGGAAGTTTCACGGAAGGCTAATCTGCACACATTGGGCCACAACAATTAGAGGCAAAACAACAGGTGCACAGCTTTGGGCCGATTTTGTTCGACAACCCCCTCCCCCGTCATCGATCTGTGGTGTGTTGGATGGAAGCTGGTCGTTGAACCACCCCATCACCTTGCTCCACACAACGGGTAACCACACACACAGGCATACCATCGCGGTAATTCATTCATTCGACATTCCGTCTGTCCTGGCCGCTGATACTTCCGGATCAGGACATCAGGTTCCGCGGGTCCCATTGTTCGTATGGCAGGAGGGTGATTAGACGAAGAAAAAACCCACCCCGTATCACGCAAGTGAAGTGAAAAGAGTGAAAATAGGGAAAACAAGCGAACGCAAGAGTGTCGTTTCGGGGTCACTTCCGCGGTTGCTCTGCACTCCAGCAGCACCTTTTATTATTTATCTTTTTGTCCACTGGACTTGTTCGCCTCCGCTCGCTGTGTGTCAGTCAGTGTCGGGTCAGTGTGTTGTGTGTGTGCGTGTGTTGAGCGCAAGAGTGTGCGCGATCTTGCTCATCTCAGTGACGCGTGCGTACGTACGTACCGGGCCCCCGTATGGTGGTGTGCGTGCGTATGCGCTGCTAGTGCGATGTGTGCGCGTGTGTGTGAGGTGCGGTGCGCTTGAATGGAAAGCAAAGCAAACCCAAAGAGTCAGTGTGTAGGACGAGCCAACACGGCGTTTCATTAATACAAGCGCGCGACATGCCAAGCAGCGAACGAAGGCGAGCGAACGTATCTTTGCGAGGCGCGCAATCGAAAGCGAAAAAGCAGTGAATTCGACACCGACAAAGTGTGTGCTACCTGGCAAGGTTCTTTAATTGTGGTGTTGCCCTATTGTTTGCCATCGTGAGGTGTCCAGTTTGTAGGATAGCAAATATTTGAAGCCAGCCGCCCTGCAGCCGTGCCGTGTGGATCTTCCGTGCTCGTTTTGGTTCTTCGGAGCTGGTAAAAGTAATGTGTGAGAGCAATCGAGAGTGTTAAACAATAGTGTGCCGAGTCGAAAATCCACGACACACAGTGTAGCCACACGCACACATACACACAGGTGGCAAAAAGTGTAGTGCGTGTGTGGGAGGGTTGTGACCAGTGCACGGAAAGGAATGCATTTCGCTTTTCTTCATTGGCGGCCGTCAGCAACATCGTCTTTCACGGACATCATCATCATTACCACACCCCTGTTGTTGTTGGCGCTTCTGGACGACAAGTAGACGACGACGGGTTGCTAGGATTGTTCATTGATTGGAGCAAAAGAGCTAGAGGGAGAGAGAGAGAGAGCGAGGACGCATTTGACGTGTGTGGAACAGAACAACCGACAGCAGGATAAAATATACGGCTGCAACTACCTACCATCATTATCCCCAACCAGGATAAAACAAGCTAAAAGTGAAGTTCCGGAGTGGTGGAGTTGAGCTGGCGTATTGAAGGTGAGTAGTGAGGAAGCAAGTGGATGGTGCAAGTGCATCGTATTGAAGGAAAGATCCTTCATTCGCATTCCTTTTTGACGGATTATGTACATAATTTTGACAGCTTGAGAGTGAAAGAGAGAACTAGAGAGATAAAGAGAGAAAGAGAGAGGGAGAGAGAGAGGATATGGTTGAGAGTAATTCATCTATTGTGCAGGATTTAAGTGGGGTATTTTTCAACGTTTGCATCACTGTGTTGCTTAGTTTTTGTCCAATTGTTTTACCAAAACATCCGCTATATTATCAGAATATTTTGATGATATTTTAATTTGTAATATAAAATGAATCCCAAAAAAACAAATGTTGATGTACATCGTGTACGATCTGGACGGATAAAAATACTACAAATTGTTTGAAAAATGATTCAAGATAGAAGCATATTACAATAGCTTCAGAATTCCCAAAGTCAACTTAGCATGGCATCCAATTCATTCCCCAATCACAATCTTTTCGAAGCCTACCGGGATTCGCAGAACTTTTGGCTTGCATTGAATAGTGCTCCATCGATCGTAATTATCTGCGCCGCATTTATTGAATCACCAGGTAATGGTTATGCTAAAACTAAAGCTCATTTTCCAATTTTGCCAATCCCAAGAGCTGCAGGGTGGAATCTTGGAATTCATGAATTATGACAATTTTATGCAAATGTGAATTGTTTCGAATCGATTTATTTCCAGCAATAAGGGTGGAGTTTATTGTTGCT
Source organism: Anopheles moucheti (assembly GCF_943734755.1). Taxonomy (NCBI): domain Eukaryota; kingdom Metazoa; phylum Arthropoda; class Insecta; order Diptera; family Culicidae; genus Anopheles; species Anopheles moucheti. Next base: position 26,347,932 of record NC_069140.1, read on the forward strand.
TTTCGCTGTAAGTCCTTGGGCGAAAACTTCTTCCAAAGTAGCAACGCTTTTCCCGCTTGGTTTCATGTGACCCCGCAAACGTTACCTGCCCGGCAAACATTTAAGTATCGACCTGTGGGTCAGAAAATTGGAGAAGTTTTAATGTGCGTGGTTACGTTCGAAGATGGTGAAAGGATTAAATTTCATCTGAAGGTGGCAGATCTTTTCTCAAACCAATATTCCGGCGTATGTAAGCGCTTTAACCTTTCGGGGGACACCCCACTAGACTGCGAACTACTAGATTGTAAGATTAAGTTTTACCTCGTATATATTTCATAATGTTGTGTTATTTCAACTTAATTGTTCGGCCGGTCTTTGAACTTATTTGTTTGGTCCCAAATACGAGATTTATTTGTATGGTTTTGTGCTTTAATCGACAACAATCGCTTGGATATCCCGTTTGTCATGTGTAATTATATCCGATATGAGAACCAAGGCCTACAATTACCAATGCTATATTGTAATAGTATATGTTAACTTCTATATCATCTTCTATTTAGACTAACTATCTATTCTGCATATTACAGGGTTTTAGAGCCGAACTTTCAAAATCAGAGTCGTTTATGGTTTCTGTTCTCACCTTGGATGCTGATTTGAACATTTCGACATTTGCAACACGTTCAGTGTGTCCGTTGAGAACATGAACATGAAACAGATTCAACATCCTCAACATGAGCCCGTAAATGAGAAGAATTCTAGAAGTACCTCAAAATCTAAAATCCTACAATGTACTATGCTGCGATCTATTTCAGCCTGAGCAGAGCCCGCAAAATGGCTGCGAGTATGCGTAGTTGAACTTAAAAACTTAGTGATGATGATTAATTTTACAAAGCTGTCGGATGACCCACCAATCCCTTGCTACAGGAATCCTAGCGAGTCCTAAATGCGGCTCTATCCTACGATCTCCGATCACGAAAATAGAATGCATATGATAATAGTAAATGTTATACTCGTGGATATTGTTTTGCACTACAGGGAATGTTATTTTCAGCAATGGACATCTTCAATATTGTTGCATGTCCGTGTTTCTAGCACGTCCCCTTCAGTTTTCGATCAGAAACGCTCAGGAACGCTGGAAGATGTGCTTCACAGGGAACGGAAAGATATAAAACGCAACTCCAATCCCAGCACACGGCACCATAAGGCACCCGTCAGCGTTTCAATACACGTATTTCAACATGAATTCTCCAATGAGCCAGCACGCACCAGCGGCACACACTGGCTGGGCCACACCACACCATATCGTAAATATGCTCCCCTAGCCTCGTTCCGAAATTGGAGTGTTTGCGTTTTTATTTAGAAAAATCAGTTCGGAGGCCACTTGAAGTTGATCTGCGGAGCGCACACCAAAGCGCGGTTTCGAATACTGGTTTTTCTCAGCTGCTCAAAATATCCACCTTCCACCTTGCTGCGGTGGAATCGATAGATGGAATGAAATAAAGTAGAAACTAAACGATCACACAATCGCCGATGCTCGCCACCGACCAGATTTTCAGGTGGCTTACCGATTGGGCCATACTGGATGTCAGGCTTTGCTGGAACTGGTTTCAACTCGTCCCGGGTACATCGCTGCCCACCTGGTTGCAGGTATTGCAATACATTTGACCATATATATATAAATTGGTTGATCACAAGACGTCCGCCTCAACGCTTTCTCACTTGCACTTGCAATTGCGCGTAGAGTAGATCGTTGCGCCCCGGAGCCCTTGTCAAATTGCGGAACCATATCCATATGCGCTACCCGAGAAAGGACAGTTGCTCATGTTATTTGTTTTTCTTGTTCAACCTCCCGTACTGTTGTGCGGGGGGTAGAAGGGGAGAAGCCTTGCGAGAAGCGAGGTGGAGATCCAAGCGGATGTGAATTGTATCCGAGTGTCCGATCGGGGTGCACCTCAAAACTTGACGGTTTGCTTGGTTCGGTGCTGCCCATTTGTAGCATTGATTGACACTCCCCACTGGCCAGTCCACGATCCACGCCAAGAATGCACCGGAACCTCTACGATCGTAACTGGTGCTGTTCAGGGTTACGCCGTTGTTGCTGTACATCAGGGTTTTTCGACGACTCGCCAAAGTGTAGTTGTTGATTTCACTGCCAGGTGGAATGTTGGAAAGGATGGCTCCATGATGAATGGACTTCCAACGCAATATCAAACTTCTCAAGCTTCTGTTGCCTTTGGACTGCAAAAAGACCTAACTAGTTTAATGTAAATATCTAAGGCTTTTCAAATTATAATCATTCACTTTGTTTGACATCATAAGAGAATATGGCCCCGTGACCCCGTTGCAAAATCCAATTACCGGATACATGAAGGTTACGAGTTTTAGCAAATGTTCGCGAAAAAGAGCGAAAGAAGATTGTTCTTCAAAGCATTATTCGAACAGGAGCCTCACCCGACAAGGTAAATGCAACAGTGTTTCCAACGTTCCGAGTTCGGCTCGCTGACCTCGCCCTAAGCTTGGTTGGGAGGGGGGGCATTGAATGGTTCAGACTGGGCCTCGCAACGTCAGCATCATCGCGTCGGAGGCCTATGACCGGGCACGTTAGCACTGCCACCTCATCGACCCGGCCGCTCTCCGAGTCCGCTCCGAGATTGGATGACACTTTGACAAGGTTTCAAAAATAGATAAATCAGTACAACCTTCCAGTGTATTGCCTTTCGTTTGCTGCCTAGACACGAACAAAACCTGCCAGCCGGCTGGGGGTCCGTCCGTGTTTAGTGTTGGGGAGTTTTGCACGGCACACCATCTGACACCGGCGGCCATAAGTTTGCTCCGGCACTGCATGTTGTCCCGTCACGGGCGAAACTTGTTGCAAAACTTGGTCCGGACAATGTCGATACAAACGGTACAGTGCGCTAGGGGTTTGCTCGGTGGTACCGGTGGGTCATGCTACAGCGGAGGGAGGTTGTACATTACGAGGTGGGTCAAAGGCTGCAGACGGATGACGTTGAGGGGTCGTTTGCTCGGCTTGTACGGCAAACGCTTGGTGCCGTTATGAAGTGCAGGAAGAAGGTGTACATTGTGGTGTGGTGTCTCCTTACGAAAGCGTTTTTGGGGAGTTTTTGGTAGAACGAGAGCTAGCAAAGCAAGGTAATTGCCTTTCGTTCGCTGCCCATCCACGTGAATGTGTTGGCACGTCAAGGTAGATGGCCATTCAAAGGCTGGTAAAATATTCACAACATTAGGTCCAGCCAGACAAGCGTTTAATCGACTACCGTGTAATGGTAGAATAATTATGCCGGCAGGCAGAGAGTTAGGTAGAAAATGAGTATATTTAACAATATGGTGGATACATTGATTTTGTTGTACGAAAAATTCTTTAAAAAGTGGACAATATACTCCAAATTCTCTTCTTTTATAAATAGACGTTCGAACATTCTTTCTAAAGTCTGATGATTTCATGCAATGATCTCGATCTCTGAGTGGATTTTTCTTATTTATTAAATCACTCGTTTGATTCTAAAATATTTTTATTGTTATAATTCGAATTCCAAACATTTATAAACAGAAATTGTACTGCAAAAACAATAAAAGTTAAAAAAACATAGTCCTAAGAAATTCTATTTTAATTAATTTCTAAAATAAATTAATGAGCTAAGCAATGTGAATAAAAACTAAATCCTACTTTTAGTAAGCTTAGTTTTTATCCTATAGTGTGCCTTTTTTAGGCCAACAAATGTAAAGAAGGGTTATGAACGTTAAAAAAAATTGCTCCTATAATTATGTTACGCACTGTATGTACAAGATTTCTTAGCATCAGTAAATTTATTGTGTTTTCTTATTAATATTCGATCGTGATTGAAAAATTCTAATCTTCCTATTTATTCTTCGTTTCCTTTTAGATATTATTGTACTGCTGGAAAAATGAAACCGTAAATCAGTGTGGATTTTCTGCAGCAGAAGGAAAATCTTCTTCGCAAAGCCCAAAGTTCCGCAGTGCCCGGTCAGCTCGATGCTACTTGCAAACCAACTTCAGCTAGAAGTTCCATCAATTATGACTATTTCTACATGCATGCATGTGAATTGTATGTGAATATAAGCTCACCCTAAGGGACAACACCACGAGGGTCCCCGAAGCTCTGTTCAGTTACATGCGCGATCGCGTGATCGAATGTGCGGTGTGTGCATCCACCGATTGGTTGTATTGGTGTCCAGGTGTTACTTTTACTAAGAGTGTGCAACTTAAATTGGATAGAAATCGACGGTAGAGCACCGTTCGGAAAGAAGTTTGTTGCCTACAGCAGTGCAATTGGCCGCCGCCGTTTACTCGCCGCTGCTACACTTTCTGGCACACCACCGTCCCAGCGGCGTCAAATGTGCGGTGTTTTCGGTGTGTGTCGTCTCTGTGGTGCGGATCGGCGGACACACGGCTAAAGGGGGAGACCCCCGGTGCCTACGAGTGAAAGTGTTGCAGAAATAAAAATATTCGTACCCAAAATTTCATCGGTCCAGTAAAGCGAACGAGGGTGGCGCACAGCTCAACCACCCCACAGCAGCACGGCCAAAATCGAAGAGAAGTGGAAGAAAACACTCTTTAGCAACACATCCACACACCTACACTCACAGTACACACATGTACGCACGCACTAACCTACACTAGCTCTCGGGTACGGTGTGGGCGGTTTTTGAAGAATTTCGGATTTTTTTCCGCCGGGTTGGAAACATCCGCGACGACACACCGGTACGAATAGTGATCGCGACCAGCAATAATACGGCAGCAGCTGATCGCGAACGGAACGGCAACGGGCATATACCGGTCAAACCGTACCGGTACAACTACATTTTGGGTCGCCATTCGGATAACAAAAAGCCGCCAACCTGGAACTAATGGAATTAGAGAATATCGTGGCCAATACGGTCTACCTGAAGGCGCGTGAAGGTAAGTGTGCTAGATTGCGTATACCGGTGTTCGCTCTATTTTTGGCGCACCGCGAAAAACGATCTAATTTTGGGACTCCACAATTTTGTTTCGTGTTCGTTTTTTTTGTTATTTCTTCCCTTCGCTCTCTACTAAATCGTTTTTTTTCTTGTTACCGTCTGTATTCCCTGTACCGCGATGGGAGAGTGGTTTATTTGATTGCTCCTGTTTGGCGGTTTGTTTGTCTGGTTGTTTGTTTGGTTGTTGGTTCCGTGTGTTTGGTATTTTCAAACAAGCCATTATGAGCTGTTTCTGCATGGAGATTTATCCCATTAATGCTGCAGCGTTTTACTCAGTGGAGGGGGTGGTTTGTTTCCGTCAGCCGAACGCACATTACGGGAACTTGAGGAGGATTTTTGCTTTGCTCACAAAGACCGGAGATAAATAATATTTTCAAATTGGTTGGTTCCATGTGCTCGTGCTGCTAGAGAAGCGCATTAAAACGGTGTTGCTTTTCCAGCTGACCCCGATGAAAGGGAAACTGGTTCTCGCTGATCGGGGTTTTTTAATCGAACCCCCCCCCCCCCCCCCCCTCCCCTCCATACGCACGCACACTTTCATATGGATGATTGATAGGCACCCATTTATCACAAACGTGCGCACGTTCTTGGCCGCACTTTTAGGGCGGGAGTTCAGGAAACGATTAGCGGATGATTTGGGCAGAAGGGTGGGAATGTCTTGTCGAATGCTTTGTTTATTTTGCTGTTTGTTCAACACACGGTGCAAATCACTGTGAATGTGTAGCATCGATTAGTGTCCTGGGCTACTTAGTAGGAAGCAAACTGGAATCAAATGTATTTGGAGGCTTTTGGAATCAAATTAAGACTGTTTGGTCGAATCTTTGTTTTTATCGGAGCTTGCATCAACAGAATTCTGAGTTAATCAATATAGAATACACTGCAGAGTTTTAAAGTTAAAATATTTCCTATAAAACAGTGGTTTGAAATCAAACTACGCTACAGTTAATTGACTGAATTCGACTGTATAAGTTATATGCGGTCAGTTCGGAAAGCGTCACCGGGCAAAAGATGGCCCGAAGAAGCCATAAAATAAGTTTCCTGTGTGTAAAACTTTTGCAATGTACTGATTCAACCATGGCAAAAAATAGTATTAAAGGACATTCCAAAGAACAGAAGTCAATAGCAGGATGTACCAGCACCAGCTTAACCTCATTTTATTGCCAAAGTTTGTCCGTGCGTAAGGATAACCTAGCGAGCAAGCGAGAGTTACATTTTACATGGAAATTTGATTTACTGAACGTCTTTTTGTGTATTTGGTCTGTTTTTTTGTTGTTGTTGGTATTTAAAAAAAGGAAACGAATGCTTTTTGGCAATGGGAAGCTGACGGAGACTTCATGAGCCTTCATGTAGCACAGTCGTCGCATTGGCGTTATTTGCGTTCCATTATGGGTTTGTTTCCCATATTGCTGCGCAGCGCTATGTACTTTGGAATGGAAGCAAATATAGGCACTTTTTTTTTGCTGTCCGGCCGTAGTGAATACACGGAAATGAGTTCTGTCGCAAGATGAATTGTACCTCATATTTGCTCTCCAGGCATCCACCTTAGATGACGGTTCAATGGTCATATGTCTAGTGGTTCTGTCCGCTGCACCCATAGGTCGAGTTTCAACTCTCAAGTCGAACCCGAGGACGACCTCGTGTGCAACCCAGGACTGTTTATTAAAGAAAATGCCTCGATGTCTTAAGTCAACTTTGATAAACTATGGGTACTGATTAAGTAAAAGTTCTCTTATGCAGAATCAAACTTCAAACTTAAAAGCTACACAGTTTTACTTTATGTGTGTTAGCAATAAATTGACTCTTTGGGCTGGAACTTCCTAATTTGTCGAGAATATTGTTTGATTTTTGTTGTCAGATTGCCCTGAAGCTTTAGGCTTCGTGAATTTTCGAACATTCAGAACGCATACTTCCAATTACGTAAAAAAGAATTCGCGTTGTTGGAGTTTAGAAATCTTTTTTTCCAGCCTAAAACCCCTGACCCCTTTTAACGCTGTAAATGCTAGCGCATGTGTGCGTGGTTAAGGGTGGCTCTTCCGAGCATCTAACGCAAACAATTATTATCAATTAAAGCATAATTTAACCTTTTTGACTTCTAATTCTCTGGAGTGCACACTCCAGCAGGGGGGGGAATGCCGTTGGTGGCAGGCCAACCGAAAGGTAGTAGGTGGTAGCTCATTTGCACTGCGAAGCATCGTTGGCTCGTGTCGCATCACATTCCGGGGCCGCTTTTAAATAATAACAGCTGCCCGTTTCTGCTCGAAAGTGGATCTTGTTTGATCTAGTTTGTTGGGTTATTAATTTTTGGGCAAAGAAGAACACACACTAACCCCAGTTCCGGAATGTATGATGTTGTTGTTGACACACTCTTCGCCTTCCCCCGCATCCATCCGTGCCAATCTGCCCCAACCTCCTGGGTATTGAGTGCGTATGGAAAACGGATAGCGCCCAGCCCGCGTACCGTCACGGTCTGCAACAAAGGTGTCCTTTATGTCCGATCCTGGTCTCGGACACAGACATCCGGGACAGCATATAGAGCCTGGTGAGTGATCCGATATGGCGTAATCGATACAACGCGACCAGGGTGTGCAGTGGCGGCAAAGAGGAAGCGCGAGGGTAATTATTTCGTCGAAAGCTCTCGTCAGTTGTGCAAACAGGACACATGGCGTCGTCATATCGCCCGTAATGTGTGTGCGTGTGGGCCCTAGTTTTATGGACGGTCTACTAAACGTTACACCCTTTAGCGAGAGTGTGACGTCGCACGCATGACGTAGACGTATTGGGCTGTATCAAACAGCTGCCAAGCTAAAAAAAAACACACACACACAGCAAAAGCGGCGTAGAACCCATAAATAGTTTTGGTATCGGTGGCCATTAATACGACGATGCTATAAAGAAAAGACGTAATTCGCCAAACCAATATTCGTTTCAATGGGTGCAGTACTCATACCGTACCTACCTGCAAACAATTAAGGATGGCTCCGTGTAATATGTACAAGCATGAAATGGGCCGCCCAACGCTGGCAGTGGGCTAACACCAAATCTGATAGCGAAAGATCCGAGCGGGCAGAACATGGCGATTTGTTGATTGGTTTAGCCCACTTTGCCTTGCCCGGGTGGCGAAAGGTGGTCGAGATCGTTTCATCCGCTGCTGCACATTGACAGCTGGTCCCCCGTCCCAGTCTGGTCCGGGGGCTCAGCGCACGACATTGACAGATGGGGATGAAGTTGTCCGCTTACGGTGATGGAGTGCGTCGGCGCGTTCGCCATGATCGCATCGCACTTGTGTAGTGAGATTGAACACGCAAATACACCCCAAGTTCCACCCCGACAGTGAACAAAAAAGGACGAGGCATGTGTTCCCTTTTATTTTCACGCTGCTGGGTGGCGGTGATGTCTTTAATACACATCTCGTGTGCGGGTCACTTTTTGCTACACTCGCTACACAGCCCGGAGGTCACGAAACACGAGTGAAGATGTATGTTTTTGGCTTGTTATACGGGTTGGGATGGAGATTGTCGGTTGTCCGGTATTGTTATATCCGGAAATCTTGTAGCACACTACGCAACGACTGGCATGTGTTGTTTTGACAGGATTGACAGGAGAGCCAGCAACACTGGCCACCATTTTGGGGGGGGTCGATTGTTTGTTTTTCTGTTTTCTATTCGACTGTTGGTTTTTGAGGACATTGGGGAGGAGGCAGTTCAAAGTGCAAAAGCGAAAGGGCGAATCATTGCGTGATGGTCCGAGTTGGTACGCGAGGTTGAACGGTGATTGGTTTATCGCTTCAAATGACCAGAAATCCTGGCTGTGGGGCAAGGTCAGGTATGGCAATCTATCAAGCCTCCTGTCCGTGACACGCAATATGTAACGAAACGTTGGAAAACAAATTGCGAGACGAGCTTTATGGGAAGTGCTTGGGGATGAGAACAAGTTCTCAGTTTTATAGGCGAATCCAAAGCGCGTCCTGATGTGGTTATTGTTTTGGTGATGTGATTAGATATTTGACTCTGAACATTTCTAATTCTATTATTTACAATTAAAGTAGTTTATCGCAGCGTTATTTTATTATCCCATTCATTACGATTAAAGACAACCTCGCTCTTTCTCGCTAATTGTCCATTCAATTATGTTAATTAATCTCCCTGCCCTGTTTTATTAGGTTTTTCCAAAAGGCGGTGATGGGAATGAATTAATCTGAAGTGGGTACTGTGACTGTTTGTCACTCAACCTAAATCTGGGTTAGTTTTTATGTTTCTAGACCGCATAAATTCGATTCTCCGCCTCATGGCAGTTGTTAATAACCCCAATTTCGCTCATTTCCCAATTAATTCGAAAATAATCAAAAACGTGGACAATTTTTTCTATCGTCCGCTCTATTTTTTCCTACATTCTTTTTATACTTCCTCCGTACCCTGTGAACATGGTCCCCGTTTGTTTGTCACGGGATGAGAAACGGTTGTGACAGGCATAAGCCCGCGCCGGCTGACTGACGAGATAAGTGATAATAAGCGCTATTTCCAGTTCCCGGGCTTATCTTGACCTAAACAACACCGTAGCACACAGACGTCGGGGCTCTGGTTGGCCGGGTTCGCTTTATTTATTCCCAGTGCCACATGCCCCCCGAGATTGGCATGTGATTTGGTTGTGAGTAAACAAAGCGCCGCTATTTGGCGATCCGCCATCCTCCTCGGGACCGTTCCTCGGTGTACTTCGCAACGCCACATCGTAGTGATGGTGCGGTTTTAGTCGCGTCTAATATTAGTGTTGTGCCACGATGATCGTAAGAGCTGTACGCAAGATACTGGAAATCTTTATTTTGTACGTAATGTTTGTGCATGCGTGATCCCTAAGCTCCGGGATCACAGATATATTTTTGAGCGTCGTGTGTGTTGAATGTTTTTCTTTTTTACAGGAATAAGATTATTATTTTGGCTACGGTCGTACCGCTTTCGCTTGGAATGGAATATTGGAATGGTACTTGCTGTTATTGGACAATTAGAGACAATTTTGTAACAAGGTACCTCGAATGTATTGGGAAATTTTGGAGTTTAAAGCGAAACTGTGGAGCGTAAATTTACGTTAGGATGGATGCGTAGAACTGCTGCGGAAATAGCTATTACAGGGTTTTACAATTCAGCCTTGACTGGTTGCCAATATTTTTAGATGCAAAACAGACACCCCATAACGGCAGCAAAGTAGCGATTAGTTGCTACTGGCCACATGTTTATAATCCACCTTTGAAAGATTGGCTTTGATTAGAAACCATTTGCTTTCGTTTACACTGTGCATAATCCAAGTCAATCTTTGACAAGGGGGGTTATAAACATACGACCAAAAAAGCTGTCACGATTCGGGCTGATGAGATTACAGTCTTTTTTCCGATTTAGGCGGCACTTGAGATACGCAAATCTACAAATTTTGACAGTTCTTTTAGTTTTGTATGTGGAATTGAAATTTTACTACATTAAATTTCAAATTTTCCCAAAAATACGATATATTTTGATATAAAAAAAAAATTTTAGTAAAACTTTATTCTTCTCCTCGAAATAAACGTAAAAATAGCTAATATTAATGTGCTTCTTAACGTGGAAAGAAGAAAAAAATGTGGGCAGCCAGTCAAAGCTCAATTGTAAAACCCTGTATTTCGTTTTAAACCACAACAAATAATCCATCCGGACGTCTAAATACAAAAAAAAACCACAAGTTATCAACTGTTTCCTTGCTCTACTTGATAACTCTACCCGAAAGCGATCGAAGGAGGATCGAAGTTTGTAAATATGTGGCAAAGTATAGCCGACCGCATAAACCGCCCCGTACCGGTTTACGGGGACCGGCTGTGAATCCAAAGTGCAAAGCACGGTGGACGGCGGCGCACCAATCAGTATCATCTTGCCAGTGATCATCTCGTACCATCACCACCACCACAGTCACATTATCACCAGCACACGGTGGCCCTGGTGGCAATCCGATTCCGAATGACGTCGGTGTTGCGGACGGCTTGCTGCGGTGCTTGGAGCTGATCATACGCGTTTTCGCAACGTCAATCGCACCTTTTCTAAACCCTGTGCCGTGTGTGTGTGATTTTTTGTCCTCCGCTCAGCTACGTTCCAGCATTCTCCAGCGTCTGGACGAGGTTTGACACGCGGTACACGTATGTTTGTTTTGCATACAAATAAAATACGCACCCTGGCATTCGTACCGTCGCGCCTTGATGCTGCAATCCGGGCCCCGGTAAGGCACAGATTTTTCAATTGACTGGTAGATGGAGTGTTTACCGTAGCCATCGTCTGGTGTGGGAACGAGAGGACATCTAGCGCTGTGTGCGCACACCTCATATTCACCGCCACTGGTGCGATCGGTGCGAGAAGAGCCAAAATCAGCTTTACAGCATCTTTCGATAGCAAACACCAAACACACAAAAAAAACACACGAACCAACTCCTTGTACCGAGTGGTTGTGCGAGCCGTCGTTGGGTCCATTTCCTTCCTGTTCGATAGTGATGCCGCCGCCTCGTAAAATGATAATTTGATTCTCACATTTTCTATTCGATTAGCTCGCTGCTCCTGCGAAGCGTTGCGAGACTTGCTGGGTGCTTGGGTGGCGTTGTGTGTGACCGGCACGACACCGGGGCCCGTTTGTGCATCTGCTCCGGTAGTGAATGGCGAACTGGACGTGTACCAGCCGGGCATTGATGACGCGCGGCGCTACGTAACCAAGAGCATCGTTGGCCGCCGGTGGTAGAGCGATATAATTAGGAAAATTGCTACGTTTATCACACCTTTGTGAGAGGTGCGCTTGCCGTTTTACGCGGCCGAACGCCGCGTCCGATCCGATGTAAATGAGGCAGAAAACAACATCGGTGTTCGGTAGTGCGTTATAAAAATAATACCGGAAAATTTAAACCATCATTTGGATGGTTCCACACAGTTTGGGATTAGTTGTTAGCCACGCACGAGAGTCACGCTAGACACAAGGCGTAAAATGTTATCTTTGCCGTATTGATGTTGATCCCGCGTTGCGAGCAGGCCGGCAATTTGCTCTCCGTTGATCAATTGGTGAAAATTGATGCTAATATTCGTTTTGTCAAACACCACTCCACCGTGTGGCAACCGTAAACAGTGCAACATTTAGACCGACCCCGGGGGCTACACCCGGGGGCCCCGTGCGGAAATTTCGCAACAGAAATTTAGTTGTCGATCGATACAGCTAGAATGTATTTTCCCCGCGCCCGATTTAAAGGTGTTGTTTGCAAAGGGCGGCACAAATCAAAGCAAAACGTGCAAATTCGTTAAGAAACTAGAGTGGACCGTTTGTTTGTCGTACGGTTTAAGCACCCATGATCGTTTGGTTTGCTTGCGCTTGCGAAATGAATAAAGATTTCATCTCGCAAAGTGATGATACTAACTCTCAGTCCGCGCGGGGGTCCATTGCGTCCATGTCTCCCTTAATCCCCCCAAAAGCCGAAGTAAACAAGTGCGCGGTGGGACTCATTGATATGCACGAAATAAAACGGAACAGTGTGGCAAATCGTAAAAGGACATCCAGTACAGGCTATCCGCTATCGCTTGTGCGTGTTTCCGTTTGGTCGAGTCGCCAGCAGTGCGGTCGGCCACGCTCGGCCAAGCATGAACCAAACGACAAGCGAGGATGGTTGTTTCCGATAATCGAAAGTGAATTCGATTAACTCGTCGCACAAACGGACGTATTGGAACCGTATTGGTTTTTTTTCTTTCGAGGAAAAAATAGCAGCATGCGCATAATGCTGTGCAGCATTCTTGTCACCGGGACAATGGTTTGTGGCACACAACACGGCGGTTTTGGGTGCAGTTCGTAAGGATTCGGGCTCTATTTTTAGGTAATGTATATACGGGTCTTGGAGTGGAGCAGTCTACTTGGTCGATAAGCGGAACCCGAACCAAAATGGTGGACAAACATCGTCCAATCTTCGTGCCCTGCCATTCAGACGGGGAAACTGTAAATTGCTCTTGCGCGATCCATTTGCCAAGAATTTCCATTATGCAATTGGTAGATGAAAACTCCAAGCTTTTGGTTACAGCCAGAACTCAGACGCAGAATAATGCAATAATCATACGAAATGGATTTTTTGTTGTGCCACAAAATGTCCCGAAATGCGTTAATGTGGAACGAAGGTAAATTGTCCAATTTGAATTTACAATCGTGTTAGGGTAGGCAAAAATTGGACTTTATAAGGCGACGCTGGTCATAAGTATGTGCTATCTGCACATAATCAAATAAGGAAGCTTATTTACAAGCAACTTGTTCGTGTGAGTTTGCCATAATTAAGAATCTGCTGATTGACTTAAAGAAATTAGTTCGGAAATAGTGCTTAGAATTCAGAGATACTTCGAATACTTAGCCGTTAATTGATAGAAATGAAGCTCCAGAATGTCTTGCCCTCTACCATCCCACTTGTGGAAAGTGTAACTTATTTTCTTATCCGGCGCTACAACCGCTTCGGGGTTTTGGACTGCTGAAGTAGTCCTCTAAACCGCTCACGGTCCAGGGCCTTAGTCTGTCAATTCATTATCTCGGTCTTTCTGGCGGACGCATCACTCCATCTCAAATTTGAGCCGATCACGACTCCTCTCTCCATGTGGACGACCTAAAAGGACTTTACGGGCTGTGTCGTCCGGTGTCATTCTCATGACGTGATCGGGTCACCAGAGCCTGGCGAGTCTAATCCGCTGTACGACAGTGAGTTCGCCGTACAGCTCCTAGAGTTCGTCATTATAGCAGCTCCTCCATTATCCTTTCACACAAACTAGGCCGAAAATCCTCCAGAGCATCATCAGCTTTGGACAACTTCCATGTCTCAGAGGTGTATGTGAGCAGTGGTACTATATAAGTTCTAGGTACGGTAGGTAGTTCTAGGTTCTAGGTAGTTCGTTCGTCTCGACAGGTGTTTTATGAGGAGAAGTTTCCTCAGACTGTAGAAAGATCAGTTGGCAGCCAGCACCCTAGGGCATATCTCAACATCAATGTTATTGTCGGAGCTGATTATTGACCCAAGATAGGAGAAGTTTTTGGACGACTTTGAAAGTAGTCATGTCATGTCTATGTCATCAGCGTATGCCAGAATCTGATTTGACTTATAGAAGATGGTCCCCGAAGATTCCACCTCCGAGTCGCGGATGGTCCCCTCCAGCGCTAAGTTGAAGTATAGACAAGCTAGCCCTTCGCCTTGGCGCATCTCCTCGGTGTTAGCAAAGGGCCCCGAGTGTGTTGAAGTGCAACAGGCGCGTTTATTTATTCACTGCACGGGAGTACCTTTTACCGGTGGTAATTAGTGACGCCTGTTAACGAAACGATCATTTCATGTGGCCCGCACTACTATTTATGCTGCCCTATTTTTTTTTACGACCATAACACGGCGCAACGCCGATTGTTTGTGATTGCGTTCCGTTTCTTCTGAGCTGATGGTCACCCGAAGTCGTCTGTGGCCAGGCGGTGGGTCGCTGTCGTACCGTGAGAACACTCCTTTTTCTTCACTCGGGTTTGCCCTCACGCCTTGTACCCTGTACAAAAGGTAATGCCCATCAGCGTGGGCAAATGGTGGCGGCGGGGTGGTAATTAAAGGTATCGCCCTCCAATCAACGGCGCGAGTCTTTGGCGACCGGTCAAAACGGTCGGAAATTGTAATGATGAGATTGAGGTTTGCCGACGACGGTCTGCTCTCCGCAACCGTGTCCGCCGTTGCTTTCGCGTCTATGTAATCGTGGCGGAGGTTTTGGAGTGTCTGGGAGAGCATCGTGAGCTGAAGCGGGAACGAACTTGGAACTACTGCCAGCTGGACAAATTGGTATTTTTTAACGTTTGAGGAAAAAGTGCAGACCCACAAAAACCGTTCCGAGAGAAGAATAAATGTACAAGAACATCGTGGATGCCCTTTCGCTCCACCATTGTTTAATTGAAGCGTGTTTTTTGCGCGCACCCCCAGCCGTTGACAGCTGAGTGAACAGGGGGCGATTGCGTACCGCGTCCCTAACCGGACGACCTCCAGCAAGAGGACGGCGCAAAATACACCTTGGCGTTGGTGCAGTTTCGCGAAGCGGATAATTAAGTGTGTACGTCTTCATGAATTAAAGATTTGTGCTCTTGTCAGCGTGCCCTTAGGGTCGCGCAAATGTAGTACCGAGCCTTACACAGCGATGGGGACGGGAAGTTGTAAGGATAATGTTGTAATGTTCGGTGCGTTTTAGTGCGTTGCGAATACGCGATGGTGGTGTGTGAATCGATCTCACAGAGATCAGACCCCCCCGGGGCATCCGATCCGTGCCGCTTGCTCCCGGTCGGGCGATGGTGTGACAAATGTCATTAGTAAAGTTTTCTTAATTATCCGCTGGATCGTTAACTCACTCGGAAAGTGTTTCATCTTTGATTCGGATAATTAAAAGTGTGGCCTTTTGTGTAGCACGACCGGGGAAAGAAAACCGGCAGGCAAACCACGATGGTCCCGCACGGTCGGCTCTATCTTTTATCACTTCAAAGTTTAAACGCTAAACGGTGGCGTACAGAGCAAGATTTTGGATCTTGGTAAAGGACAGATTACGGCGACGTTTTCCTTTGCGTTATGCTTTCTTTTTTGTCTAACAAAGTGTGCTTTGCGAACCACGAGATGTCACAATGCCGCTCGTTACGATCGTGTACCAGCATATTGAGATGCAAATAAGTGGGACAGGAAATTGTGCCATCGCTCTGGCGCTAAGAGTCCATTGAACGTTGTCCCTTGCTCGGTGGCAGTTTTGCAGGGCAGCGTTACGAAGAGAGTCGAGATGCCCTCTGGTAGGAAATTGTAATTAGTGGTGTAAATTGCATTTTGTTGATTTGTGCTTGTCCAAAGCCCTGCTGGTCAGTGTGGCTACTGAAGACACGGTGTACATGACGGTATCGATTTTACTTTCTGGGTACGATGAGTGCATAACGTGCGCTATAAGTGTCTCTAGAATCCTTTGAATTGCTCTGTTAGTTGGGCTTAAAGCTGTTCGTTGGGTCGGTGTATTTATTGGGTACGAAGCTGTTAAGAAATTCCAGTCATTGCTCTGAGTTTCTAATGTTCTAATATTTCTAATGTTATGTATCTCTGAAGGGGGTTTTTGGGCAAATGATTGGTGATATGTATCTTACTTTACTTTCGGTTTTAGTACAAAAAAGGGGGTTTGTAAAAGCTTGACAAATCAACTGCATCTGCAGAAAGTGCAAGAAAGATGGAAAAATTCCAATTCTAATGGTAATTAGTCATAAAATGGTACCAACTTTCAGATTAAGCTTGAAAAATTCTGTAATTGAAATTACCCAATCTACAACAGATATGACCTTAGTAAGTTTTGGTATACTACAAGTACACCAAAAAAACGGGTTTTTGGGATGATAGAACAACGCAAGCGCCTACCACCTCAAGCGTAGCACATGACGTCACAATGGCAGCGCAGCTTACCACAAAACCAGTAAAACGGATCACCATTTGAAGGATTTCCGGACATTCAAACGATGTTTGATTTGATCCGGAGAAATGTTTACTGCATTTATCGAATTAAATATGTTTCTAACATGTTGTATTTCATGAAAAATACAGTAAACATTACTAACAATCATCGTCATCAATCCATCATAGGACAAGTTTAAACTACTCGGATTGTACATCACTTCTACCGTCGTACTGGTGTTGTAAGCTGCGTTGCGATTGTGATATCATGTGCTGGGTTTGTGGTGAAAGGCGCTTGCGTTGTTCTATCATCTCATAAACCCTGTAGAATAATGAAGAAATATATCAAATTATATTTTAACTAAAGTATTATGATTATCTTGAAATTGAAAGATGTAAATATTACTGCTCTTCTTTATCAGCACAACAACTTCAAGAGGTCTAGGGTCCTATCATTTCTGACTTTCTTTCTGACTTCATTTTCTTCCTATCATTTACCCGTAGCCGGATAGTTTGTCCTGCGTACGGAGGATTGGTCCGGATGGAATTTTGGACCGGTCCTGTCGTGCCAAAACCGGCACCTCTTGCGCCAATGCAATCAATCAATAAATGTGGATGTTTATCACCAATATTCAATCAAGGCTACCAAAAACATACGTCCAATAGTGGATTAGACTTCCAAATGCTGGAACCACACTTTTCGAATGCAATTTGTTGGAAGTATAGAGGTAAAAGAGTTGCTTTTCCTGCACATCTTGGCCATCTTAGTAACGGTACCAAAGGGGGGGTTGCCTGTGTTGTACCGTACGGTTTCCCTTTTTTGGTGTGACCCGCTGACCATGGCCAAGTGCACGCTCGTTACAGTTCTATTCCCGTTTCGCACAACCGTGTGACTGTGACCGATGGTTGCGTGCAGTTGAAACGTGCCTTACCAAAGCCAAAACATTCACCAGAAGGTTCGTGGTTAGTTTAGCTTTGTTTCGCACACCATGCCGCTTGTCAACCAAGGCATAACGGGACCAGTAAGTTGCAGCAAGTGTGGCGTAATAGGTGAAACATTTCGATGTGCGTAGGTGCAATTTCGCCGGTAACGCAACACCTGGAACCTGTTCGACTTTATGCTAAGAGCTGAGCTGAAACCTATTCTAGCTCCATTGTGTATGTCCTTTTTTCTAATCCGCTAGTTCTGAGATGATCTAAGTCTAAGTCCTCGAAGTCTAAGTGTCCGCCGATAACTTACTATCTCACCGTCACTACAAGCGTTCTCCACTAGCTGCGTGCATTTTAATAAGCATGCAATAGTGCATTAAACCTGCCAACAATGGATACGACAAATCGAAATTTGATTCCTGCAATCGAGGCTCCAATCGACCGAGCTGTTTGACGTAGAATCGCACGCGCTGTGGGTTTGTGAAATGGATTCGCTTTCGCCGTGATTCAAATGTAAGCGCGGCGTACGTCATACCGGCGGCTCGAAGCTGTAATGGAAATTTATCCGCAGTTGTTTTTTTTTCACGCTGTACCGTTGTTGTGCAGTTTGCTTCCAACCCTCCCCTTAGTAAGCATTGCGGTTTTCAATGCACCGTATCATTGTAACAGTTTGAAATTTGGAAAAAAAATCAACTTCGTTACACCAAACCTCTCTCGCGGGGTTTTGTAACAGGAACGATCGCTTGCGGTCGGATACGTCTCGGCACGGTAGCGGCGGGGTGGTGGAAGATAAGAAGTGTAGGAATTTGTTTGGACGTGGTAACGTGGTACGTGGTACGGCAAAACTGTTCCCATCACAACCCCGATGACGCGCGCTGGGACGGCGGGACGTGCATTGTGCTCCGGCATGTGCATTATTTGCCCGGCGACGATCGCTGACGGCGATGCAGATGGATGCAGTTTTCGCTGTTCGTGCATAAATTGGAAAAGCGTTTGCACATTCCCCGAACCATCGAACAGAAGTGTATGTAACGCGTTGAACTGGCGAACACTGGGCAATTTGTCTGCAATGCTTTGATGCGTTGCGATATTATTTTTGTACCCAGCGATTCGACGAAGTTTTCAAATGGACGGTTTGTAAAAATTGCTAGTCATAAATCATTGGAATGTTCCATTCTTTTCCGTGTACCGTATGGGACAGTATAAGGAAAATGTTTTATCGAAACAAAGTTTTAGAATAAGAATGGATGGTTATACAATAAAAAAAATTATTGACTATTGTAGACTTGTAAAAGCGAATAAGTAACCTTGTGAGACCAAACTCAACTGTCAGTTTGTGTTGGTAGTTACCCAGCAATAAGTTTATTTCTGATTCTCCTTTCGTAAATAGAAAATGGTTTTAAAATTTTGCAAAAGAAAATAGTAGAATACGATTGGGTCAATCGAATTTGAGTAACGCACAGATTTGTTGGTTTTTGAAAGCTAAAATTTTTTGACAGCTCCTGTCAAACAGTCAAGCTTTAGATTGATGTTATCGAGTTTGAGTCGACTTTATTCAGTTCAGTACAATAACTATAAACGACCTCACCAGCGTAACTTATTATCACATTTTATCATTCTGATCAGATTCGTGAAAGGCAGAGCATTCTGACATACAGAATGACATTAGGGATCATTTTTGTGAAACCACAATTAGAGAAAAATCGATAAATTTTTAGATCAGCAAGCAAAATGCTTTGTTTTGAGATTTGTTGAGCTGCTAACCGAAGCTTTTATTAGGAAAAGATTCCAATTTTTTATACCTAAGCTTAACTTGGGTTGTCATTTGTATTGGGAGCTGTAAGTGGATAAGCCGTAGGAAACGTCAAAATGCATACAAAAAAACTGGCTTAGAGTATGATTCCGACCAATCCTAGAATATGAGAAAATCTAGCTTATCTCGTAAAAAAACTTTAAAAAACTTATCTGTTTTTTACATTTTATGAGCGGTAGATCGAATCTTCATATATAGACCTCAAAAGACTTGGACCAATTTATTACTAAAATTCATTTACAAGTGTGTTTAAATGTCAAAAGGCGTACAAAAAAAAAGCTATCTTTAACTTAATCCTGAACTCCACGAACACCTCATTAATGTAAAAGAGCTCTCGTTGGCTTAGAAATCGCTACCGGATAGCACCAGTTCTGTCCTTTATGTCCAAAATTCTTCAAGACATTTTCTTCCCCAAGGCAAACCCTGTCCATTCCAGCCACCGGAAAGTTAGGCGAAGAAGAATCAGGAACTCGTGTAAAGATCTCGTCTGAAGTTGTAATGTCAGGTGGAAGTAAATCTATCTATCTTTCTGCTCGTGTTCTCTTCAGCTATCGATAATCGTTTCGGGGCACCATGCCGTGTCGCATATTCAAACCAAACCAGCGAATGGTTATGGGTGTGTAAATGGGACTTTAAAACAACCCAGTCCTTGCCGTGTGTCCTCGCCGGTCCCTCAGTTCAGCGTCAGCTCCCCATTCGTTATCGATCGTTTCGAGGGGGGTTTTGGAATGGGATTCCCTCGAACCATCGAAGAAAGCATCGCCGTGCAATCTGGTACGGTGTTACCCGGCACACCAGATTACGACAGGATTTGAGTTTTATATTCCGTGTTCCGTCAGTGCGTGTCCCCTTGCCAGATTGCATGCTGTTGTACACCCGCTTATCACTTTCGTGTGCCGGGTTTTCGGCAGAGAGGATATATGGTTGCTTCCGTCCCATGGCGCGTGTGTGTGCACCATCTCGAAGCGCGACATCATGTCTGATGGAGTGTAAAATCGATCGAGAATTTCATGCTTGTATGAGGCTCACGTTCAGTCAATCGTTAAATATCGTCGCTGCTTTGATAAATGCCGTTGCCAAGAGTGAGTGGTGCCCGGTTCGCACTGTGTGCAGGTGGTTGCGAAACGGCGGGTTTCGAGTGTTGCTGTTGGCGTTTTTCAAAAGGGTACGAACGGGTAAAACTGTTCCAAACCGGAAGCGGGTAATGTGGATGAGCAGATAAACAACCCGCCGGTCGGTCTTGTCCCGTGCACTACATGGTGATGGTTGATAAATTTTGAAAAACATAATAGCCCGGGTTTTGCCGGGCGTGACTGAGTTGCGTCTGTTAGAAGGGGTTAGAATTGAAACTGATACACATGAAAGCTCGGGTTCCGCAACTGGGGTCCATCCGTGCCGATGGGGGTTTCATGGTCTGCAGTAGACAATTGATTCTATTGAACGAACTAAACGACATTTCCCGTCCCGTGCCCCAAAAACAGGCACACGTGGTTCAAAAAATCCAATCTCGCTTGTGATTCTGTGACTTCGCCAAGTCCGATACGTGCTGCACATGCACCGCAGCGCTCCCAAACAATATGACAACCCGTCAAAAACGGTAACCCCCAGGATGGTTTGAAACTTTCATCGTGAAAGATTGACCGCGCCGTAGTGTCCGCGTGGAGCGGCGGAGGGTTACTGACCCGCCGCTACACAGTGACCGAGCACTTTCGGTTCGCGAAACCTTTTCCCGCTGTGGCACTACGCGGCCATCCGCGCTTGTGCCGCGTTAAAGCTGATTGATGAAATTGCTCCAAAACCTAACGAAGCGTGTGACTAACTCGAGCATGGCACACAAAACCACCCACGGGCCTCCACGTGGGGCTCCACGATGACCACGGCGAATGGTTTTGTTGTGCAGTGGAGGCGGTTAGCTACGGTACGCTATGTCAATTTAGTGCTTGTAATTGCCCGCGGGACAGGCGGCCACAACGTTTGTGTGTGTGTGTCAGCGTATTTCGCCTGCTTTCGTCGGGAACGATTCGTTGTTTGGTGGTGGCAATAGATGGTGATCGTTAGTAGATCAAACCACTTCAAGCTATATGCACAAGGTGAATAGATGCACCAAGTGGTAATGGGAAAAAAGATTGAATATTACCAAAATAACAATTAACAAACCTATTTGTTTTATGCGAGAAACATTAAGGGCATTGGATCTCTGTAGGCATTGTACAGCAGTCAGTTCGGGGAGTTCCTTAAGAATATTAAATTTTATTCCAGAACACTGACATTAGTACATGCTTCTATTCAATTATGAGATATAAAATAAGAATATTTTATATTAAGTGTCTATGATCTACTTAATATAAAGCATATTCTACTGTTTCCTTAACCCCCAGCTCTTAAACGAGCTCTTAACACAATGTTTTTACTTTACTTTTTACATTCACTGTACGCTTTAGGTTGTTTTCATATTTAATTTATTCTCTAACTCCCTGAGGGTTCACTTCTCAATCGGTTCCTGCCCCGTGGTGGAATGTTGTTCTGTTTCCGTTTCAATTACTGGCTTGTCGTCGCCTGTTTGCCACAGGGCGCGGGGTTCGTCTGATTACTCTGTGGGGTCCTTGTTTACGGTCGTTGATTGTGTTTTGTTGATGTTGTTTTTTTTTTCGTTCTTCTGCTAAACACTCATGTTCGAACATTTTGCAAGAATATGTACAGTGCCGCATCACCGTCCCCAATCCAATATGGCGATTTAGTGGAGCATCCTAAATTTTGGCATGATGTCAGTGATCTTGTTGCTTCGTTTTTGGGCAAAGTTCAAACAAAGCTCTGTTAGTTAACCCGGCTTTAGCGTTGCTGCGCATAAATACGATCCATTTTTCGCCACGGAAATGGGGGGGGGGAGAATATTTACCCAAACCTTTCACCACTTAGTCGTCCCTACGCCATGTTCTAGGGAGGGTTGTCCGCTCGGTGAATCCTTCCTGGAAATGAAGATGTCTTTTTTGGGCTCTCGGGTTCTACGACGGACACTCAAAACCCGAATTGCACCTGTGAAGCAACATAAAGAATGGTGAACCAAAAATAAAATAAAAAACAACTGGCAAAATTGTATCCTTCCTTCCGAAAGGGACACATGTGACACGAGATTCGGTTGGGTAAATTATGTCTCAATACCAAATTGGTGTTAATGTTTGAACCATGTTTCTCATTTTTCTTCACATCTCTTCCACCGGGTACCATTAGTGATGGGGGCAATGGGGAAAATGGAAAAAAAATGTGCTTCGAAACGGACGAAAGGACCTTTTTTTTCCCCTGAGCGGAGCAACTTGTGATATATTCATTGTGAACTATTTGTTGACCCTTGCATCGTGTTTCACGCTCCACGTGTCGATATGATTTATGAGAATATTTTACCTAATGCTTTTCAATTCATTCGTTTTATCTACACATCATTTGAGGTTGATTTTCTCATGTTTTTTTCCTTCTTCTTCTTCTTCTTCTTGCCGTTACAGGAGGCTCCGACAGCAACAAAGGAAAGAGCAAAAAATGGCGCAAGATCCTCCAGTTTCCCCACATATCGCAATGCATCGATCTCAAGAACAAAATAGGTGAGTTTGGTTGATATATGTTTTATTTCATTCTCTCTCTCTCTCTCTCCTCATTTCATTGAAGCCAAACTGCTGCAATAACTGGGTTTCCATGACGGTGTGCCATTGGCATGCAAATTGAATCACCGGAAATTGAAGCAATGATGGAAGCATTTTCCTCCTTTCTTGGTAACAAAGTTATTGTTTGGGGGTTGGCCGTTACCGTCACACCGTGCTGTCGCATGGGGAAATTGCTACCAGCAAGGATGAAAGTATAAATATAGTTTAACTGTGTGCTCGGTAGAGCAATTGTTTGCAGTTGATTCTTCTGAATTACAAGCGAATGTTGTTAAGCTTCTCTGCATCTATGAAATCAAATGTAAGGAGAAAAAGCAGCATGGAAAGCGCGTGACAGTAATCATATTATTCAAATGAAACTCGAAATTGCTCTTAATCGCTTCGCGGTTGGATAACAAATAGCTATAAATTTTAGCTAATTTATAGCGCTTTTAATTAACAACATAAATAATCCTCGTGCGCTTAACGGCTTCCGCTAATTTATCGATTTGAGCAAGTGACCAATGGATGCGTTAAATAATAGCAGCAACCTAAATTGAAACCATTGTTGGGAACATCGTAATAACTAGTAGTGGGCAGAAAATGTAAGCCGCCGAGCTGTTTACGCCACCGTGCAGGTGAAAATTCATACCAAATCGGGCAAAAGCTCCCATTATCATGCTACACGCCTGGTAATGTCATTCATTGTATCAATGTGAAAATCGTTGTATGTGTCTTGGGCACTCTCTTTATCAACACGATGTAATTAAATACGAAACACATCTTGTGTAGCGCTTGCATATTACCG
Source organism: Anopheles moucheti (assembly GCF_943734755.1). NCBI lineage: Eukaryota > Metazoa > Arthropoda > Insecta > Diptera > Culicidae > Anopheles > Anopheles moucheti. The sequence goes on from NC_069140.1 coordinate 26,371,532, forward strand.
CAATTCCTGGTAGAACGTTGAAAGCTTCGAACCAAGCTTGTTTATTGTTGCGTTTATGCGCACCGATTGAAAGTTAAATACATGCTGGGTTTCATTTATTTCCACGAAAGCTGTACAATAGCAGAAGAAAGCAAATTAAAACTTTCTTACATCATTTATATGAATTGTATATTTTATTATGTTTGTTTTATTTATTTTGATAAACAAATACATATTTGCGCTGTGTAAATATGTGTGTGTTATAGAATTGGAAATGAATTTTAAATAGTGGATAGCGAATTGATGCTGTACCGATCTTTCTCGGTGAATTCCCCATCCGTGTGAAGAAGATCTATCGAAGAGTTCGAGTATGACTTCTGCCTAAAAATAATTCTTTAATATTTCCCTAATATTACCACTTGAAAGTCTCTTTATATGTTATCGGATCTACCATTTCCACAAACAATAATCTTTTCCTTGCCTTTTCCTTATATTTTTTTGTTGGTAAATTTAAGAGGTTATATTGAAATACGGAATTGCTGTACGGAGAATCCATTTTGTTCTTTTGAGGAGTTTCCTAGAGGTTAGGGTTTGAAAGAACCATCCAACCTCCTTGCAGACTTTGCCAGTATCTAAATGTGTACACCTGGATAAGGGATTTACATGTTTTGAATAAGTTACCGGGTTTTGTTTTGTTTCCTTTTTAGCAAAAGTTGGACGATTTCTAAATACAATGCAATGCACGGAGAAGGGACTAAGATGGCTGAGAGACGCTTTGAATACTACATGAAAGGGCGGAAGTTAAAGAAAGCAAATCAATACAGCTGGTTGTAGCAGCTTCAGCAGCAGTTGTAACTAAGAACTCTGACTACGGCAATCGCTGGTTTATTTGGATGGTGAACGCCGATAAAACGGGCTGGTGTCGTATTATTCGCATTCTTTACATTTCCAGCTAGCGAAGCACAGCCGTAACCTAACCTAGCACAGTTTTTCGTGTGCTGCAATACCTCTCTCTTCGCGTCAAGTACGTTCGATCGTGGGAAGGACAAACTTGCCAACGCGTACCCTTTGTAGGAAGATTGATGTAGAGAGTGTGTGAGAGAGAAAGTATTCCCAATGTACAATGTGGCGTATAGTGAATGCAAACAGCGTCCCATAGTTGCTACACAGGATCAACCAAACCACTTGAAGCAAGTGTGTATGTGTGTGCGTGATGTTCTGGATACATGGAGATGTTCGTTCGATGGCAAACACGGCAACACGAATGCCGTGTGTGCCGTTCCATTTGCAGGATTTGCGCCCCGGTGCGAAGCAATTTTCCCATGCTTTTCAGCGTGCGACATTAATGGGATTTAGATGATCGAAAAAGATGGGAATTACACGCCCGATGTATCACCCCGAAAGCAGCCATTCGTTTGTTTTGTCGGCGAGACGCTACTGGGCTACTCGGCAGCCCCAGAGGCCGAACGTAGCCGTATATCGATCGGGTGCGCTGTTGGGTGTGAAGTTTCTCCGGCTGACACTGTGGCTTTGTTGGAAAATCTAATCAGCGTTCTGGGAAGCGGGGTTTTGGCAGCCACCTGGGAAAGGTTGAACGTTTCCTCCCGGTAAGAATCCAAGGAAGCACTTGCTTAGCAACTTTCATCTTCAGCAGACGAACTATGTGTTTTTAGTTCGCTGCCATTTCGGTGGAAGATGGAAGTAATTTAATTTAATGACCCAAACTAACTTTGACCCTTGATCATGCCGTTCTTTTGAAGGTGACCACGGTCAGCAATTATATTTTTAAGACATGCAATGGTTTTGGACCGCGGGAGACACTTTACGCGGTTTGGTAATATTGATTCGTAGCACACTGTTGACTGCAACAATCAATTCCAGCTCAACAAACAGCAGATTGCAATGTGATTGTTATCTAAGTACACGGGCCCCATTAACAGGGAGCTTGCTAGTACAACACTCGCCGGTAGTTACATCAGGGAAAGTAGATAAGAATTCCAACAAATAAATCGGGTACTTTTCCCCATTTCCCGTCGCGTTGGTGTTGATTGATTTTTTTTTCCACACAAGCGCCCTTGCGGGGCGAATTTTTCCGGGCGCGATAACGCAATCAGTGTGTTTTTTTATTATTATATTGTAATGAAGTAATAATATGGTGAGCACACTCGCTGATAGGGAAGCATAAGAGGGGGTGATTGAATAAATGAACGCGGAATACAGTAGTCGGAATGAAATTATGTTCATTTGTTCGCACAAACAACAGCGTGCCGGTTCCGGTGTATCGGGGCGAATTGAAAGCGGCACGCTCGAACGCGGCTCATCACCTAGAACGTTAATAATGCGAATGGGCGAAATTGATTAAAAGAAAGCGAACCGAGCACATCCGTCCGTTTAGGTAGGAAAAGGTGAAAAGCTTTTGTGAAGCAAAAATTAAAACCAAAAAAAAAACGAATAGAAAGTGGCATCGAAGTAGAAAGTGGTTGATGGCGAGACTACAAGAGCGCTTCTCCGGGCCGTATTGGGAGACATGAAGGCGTGCCAAATGGGGGGGGGGGGGGGGGTCTCATGACAAAAGGGGGGGCCCACATTTTTCGGATGTGGCTGCCAGGCGAATCCTATGACGCCAAACAGATAACGACGTCGAGACCGGGGACATACTCTTACTGCACAGCTCATCAACGATGATGTTTTGCCAACTTTGCGCTCGAATGTTATAAAACTCTGTATGCGTGTATGTCTGTGTCTGTGTGTGTGTGTGTGGCCAGCAAAAAGGACACTGTTTTATAGCTGCCTAGCAACATCCTGCTTATGACACCGACGTAATCGACTTGGAAAGCACTGCAATGGTTGAATAAATCTTGTACTCGACTTGTTCAGACTTTTTGCAATCAACAAACAAACAAGCCCCAACACAACGGCAAAACCAAAAAAAAAAAAACACATCAAGCTATAATGGATAAAGGGAGCGAAAATTGGTGCTCCTTGGGCTGCTTGGATGGAATGTGTCACGGACGGAAGTAATGAGATAAATTTTCCGTTTCACTATCGTTCTTCATCATCGTGCTGCGCACCATCGCTTGGTGTGCTGGTAAAGTGTCTGGAACGGAATGGCAGCACTGCGACACAGCCATTTTGTTGCCCAATGTTGTACCGCTGCCAAACATCCGATAGCCTGACCCGGCCAAGGTATTGAAGAAATCGTGCAAAGGATGAACGATGGCGTGCTATATTTGTGCTCAGCAAGAATATTCGAACTTTCTGTCATATGTAGTAAAGTGTTAAAGGGTCGCATAAAAATTGCATATAAATGAAAGTACGGTGAATATGAACCTGTCACCTTGTGAGAGACGTTCTGTTTGGCAGAAGATACTTTCCCACTTCCTGTGTTGAGCTATCAAAGAGTCGCGTTAGGAGGTTCTTTGTACCATTTGCCGACGATGACTCACCTGCAGTGTTTACCTTTTGTGCAGTGGATTGCTATCACTGCCGTGCGAGAAAATGCATCACTGCTGCTGCATGCTCCGTCCAAGAGGGTCATCAGAGAGGTGTCGTAAGACCGGACCGTTCTACTTGTAGCAACGGTAACGATCCCATTTTAGATCGAATTGTCTGACCTGCCGTACTTCCTTCCGGGATTGCAGTCCTGCAGTCCGTTAGCGATAGCTTACATCCGGACGATACCAAAGCCATTAATATAGATTAACGTCAACGTCTGAGCGGTGGCAATGGCTAAGACAGCGTTCGTTCGAAGACGGTGGCCCATAAGAAGGCGAACCGTGTTGCATTTCTGTCCATTGCCTTCGAACTCAATTACCCTCGATGCACTTATACGGTATTTGCTTTATCTATCGATTAGCGTTTAGATTGCCCCATGGTTGGTGGGCCCAAATCGATCCAATCGCAATATTGTGAGTGGCTTTCAACGGATTGGACATGATTATGTTTCACGTTTTTTGGATGTTTTTTGGCAAGCATATCTTATGTAAAACTAAATAAAGTAAATGAAGCTTGTATTTTTGTTATATCATGTAAAAAATAGTGTAAAATTTAAAATGTATATTAGGTGCGCTTGTCTATCTCCCTGAAGGTAGAACCCTGAAGGTTCTACCATCGAAAGCTTCTTCTCTGCATTGATGAACGGTATTATGTATTTTGTGAGGAAATGAAGTTAGAATCCTGCTTCCGGTTAGAGCCTGTCTTTGATGTTTCCTTTCATCAAAGCGGTCATTCGAAACGTCTGGTTAATTCAATTCCCAAGTTTTTGAACCCTTGAGATGCGATACTGCGCACCGGAGAAGGCGCAGCATTGTACGGGGGGGTATTACAGCAGTGGGCTGAAATTCATTTTAACTCTTTTTTGGATGAGTTTTTCATTAAAGCACTCTAGGATTTGTGCCGCACGGCACATTTTCATGCATTATTAATGTCTTTAAGAATTTCGGCACCAAAAACGCCGTAGGGTGAGTAAGCGAGGCACTATTCGGGGTTGAATATTTTTTTGTCCAGGAAGTTTGAGTCTTTCATTTTATTGAACCGGAGTTTTGTGTGTATTTATTCTGTTTTTCGCTCTTGATTAAATTTCCACCGTCGATTAGTTGCGTGGGACTGTGCCCGGTTGAAACAATTCCTATACCTTTTACTGCAGTTGCGTAGTGGGAATAAATTGTTGCTCGTTACCACAATTTTCAAACCTAATTTTAAGATGCTTAAAATGGAGAATATTGTAATCATTACCCCGTAGTCGTTTGTAAGTTTATTGCTACCGACGCTAGAGACACTTGTTTATTGCTTCCTTTCTCCATCTAATTTCTCTGCCGCAGATGTAAGCTATGGTTATGTAGTCGATCAGCAACCCATCGGACGTGAGCTGTTCCGTCAGTTCTGCAAGGTGAAACGACCACAGTACTCCCGGTATATTACCTTTCTGGATGACGCCACAAGGTAAGTAGTAGCAGTGTGTGTTAAGAGTTTAATTTCACATGTGCGTCACATGTTTCATGTGATAGTTTCACTCGGAAGCGAACCGCTATTGACGACGGGCGTTACGTTGCGCTGAACCACGGCGCTCTAGTTTGAGCTGTTCTGCTAGAATTATTCACCTAACCCTATCTGTTTCTTTTCGCTTTCTCCGTAAGCTTCGAAGTGCCTTAAAGCTTTCCGTTTGCTGACACAGCAACGCACTACATAAGCCTTCGCGTGTGGTTTTGCACCCCAGCATATCCTGCCAGTTCGTAATATCAGCGCTGGAGCATAATCTCGCGGAAATGTGGGTTAATGGTGCAATCATAAAATCCAGAGTACTAACTAGCACACACACACACGCGCTCTGGTGGCGACACTGGAAGAACGATGTGTTTTGCTATCGGACCGGGAGCAACACGCGGCCCAGAAATATATACGCGACACGCTAGTGTGGGGGAAAATGCTAACCGAATCGCGCGGTTTTTTCCCCGTCTCCCTGGGGGATCATCTTGGGAGAACACCGGAAAACAATGGGAATCGTTTTGTTTTTGGCACAAAGAGAATAGCGCGTTTGCTTTTCTTTTTAATGCTCCGGAACGGAAAACGAACCATTTGCTACCGATGGAGCTCCGGGTCACGGTGGTTGGTTTTGGGGATGGGATGAAATATTGCTTGCTTTCGATTTTTGCACGAAGCAGCGCACATATGAGCAGCCTCACCGACACATCACGGAACAAAGCGAGTAAAAGGGATTGAATTCAATGTGTGCACACACTCTTGCTGATTGTGAACAGATTTGCGACCATTTTGAATATTTTCCAATTGTGGGAATTGGGAGGAACAACAGAGTTATGAAAAACAAAACAAAGTACAGGCAGTCCCCGAGATACGCTATTATAGCGGACCGCTATAATCCGGGAAAAATCCGCGTAAGTCGAATCCTGGTGCAATTTTGTTTATACTTCAAAGTCACAGAGTCGATTTCCTTCTCTGGACTTAATTTTTTCACCGAATCAGGCGATTTTTAGAAAGAATACATTAAAATAAGTTGGAAAGAAGTGTTTTATGTGACAAAAAACGGTATTTTCGACCAATTTTCATTCTTTTGCGTAGATTTTGTGCTATAAACTAGCTCATCTGTCAAATTTCCAAAAACCGCGTATCTCGGGCACTGCCTGTACATCAATTTGAAAAAAAATGCAAAGGCTTTCCATTAGACGTTTCGATAATTCTTTAGTTCCTCACTCAAGAACCTCCTTTTTTGTGTCTACTGTTTGCGAAACTCCATTAAATTTTGAAGAGTATATTATGTGTTAAACGTAATATCAATTTTCCGCCAGTCTTTTATGCATGCAATATTGGAAATAGTTGTAAAAAATGGCTATATTATGTAATTAAGCGTTCAAAAGCTCGCTTTTGATACCTTCAACTTATGATACCTTCAACTTTAGTAACTATCAGTTACTCAGGAAAGTTTCCTTCATCGAAAAGGGCATCTCCTTTCGACTATCGAGACATTCGTGAACAGAAAAATTCGGACTATTCCTAATACACTAAAACACATTAATTACGTTGCCACGGTTGCCGTCCAGGATGGTTTTCCATCGGGAAACTAGGTCGTACGTTTGTTTGAAATCAAAATGAAAATGAGTTATGAGCGCACTCAGTTAGGATGGCCTTTTTTGCACTTTGTATTTCCGGTCATCATAATAACCTCTCGGTAGAGTGGAGGATTCCTGGATTCCAGGCGAAACGTATTTATATATAACGTGTACGATAGAGAACGATCGCTCCATGACGCCGCATCGTGTGGAACCTTTGTTTTTAATCACATTTTAACAATTACCACACTTTCGTCGCCTCCCCATTCCGACTTCCCTTTCTTTTCGGCCGGATCGAAGGTGGTCTGGTGACGTTCGGTCTCTCTAGCCTTGCCCGAACCCGGAACAATTCGAACACTGTCAAATGAGTGCATTCTCGTGCGCGTACGCACGCATCCTCGGGTTTCCTGGCCCTCATTGCTCACGGAACAGTGTGCTACTCTTGTGGCAAACGTCAAGAAGCGCCAGAGAGCAGCACCAAACTGCAAAGTAGGGCCATAAATTTTCCATCCTTTTGGCATCCTTGGGACACACCGGGAGTTTGGGTTGATGCCGAGCTGTCCAATGGTGCAACCGCACCGTCCGTCCGTCCTCCGAAAGAGGTGGCACCTGGCCGGGGGGGGGGGGTGTGTGTACCTAAAAGGATAGCACTTGACGCAAATGCAATTTTGGCTGACGTTAAGAGAATGAGGCTGGTGGTATCTTGGGTTTGAACTTGGTTGAACTTTCCCATACCCAGCTCAAAGGACGTAAGAAGCATTTCGAAGCCAACGCGAACACTTTCCGGTGCACTTCATAGTGCGGGTCTCTGGCATACATGTTCGTGCAAAGTTTTTGCTCTCTCCGCTTTTGCAATTGTTTGAACTGTGCGGACACATACACGGGCACGGGCACTTGGTATCGTATGCAGCCCTCGTTTCTGGCATGATTTCTGGCTTCTTTCCCGTTCCCGTTCGCAAGTCATTGGAAAACAAATTGGTTGTGACGGTTGGAGGGTTGCCGTGGAGCAGGTTCAAAATTTGACGTATTAGCTCAAGGCCAATGAGAGAAACTTGAAAGCACGACCGGTGCCCTTAACGATCCTCAACGGTTGAAAGATACCGTTTAGCAACCCGGAAAGCACTTGGCAACTGTATTAGCTTCTAGTTCGCTAGAGCAGCAACCTAATGCAGCACGTTGAATGTCCTGAAGTGTGGAACTTTCAATGCTCTGCTAGAGACGTTAAATCAACAATTGTTTAGGTATCAATGGTTGTTGAAAGTTATGCTTTTTGTGTGCTTTTTGATACTTTTTGTATAAAATTTTCTGTATGCAATGTGTATGCACAACCCTAAAGAAGTTAAGACTTGTTTTTATTTAAAAAAAAAACTCAAGGAGAATGGAATACATTCAGAATGAAACTTATGTCTTATCAAGAGTGATGGCAATAGTATTAATAGTGTGTGATTCTATGTCAATAGTATGACGATCGAGCAGAGCCACCATTTGATGGATGCTATTAGCTGATTGTGTTGATTTTATTGTAGTAACGCTTTGTTCCCATTTATTCTTTTACCCCGCAGATACGAAATAGCGGCCGATGAGCATCGGGTCGATCTGGCGTACGAGGTCGCGAAGCGCTATCTCGGCCTTTGCACCGAAAGCCAGCGCGAGGACAGTGGCGGAGGTGGAGGCTGCGACAGTGACGGTGGGAAGTGCGACGATGACAGTGGCATCGGTGGCGACACGAAGAAGCTCAGCAACCACGACGATCCGGAGAAAAGCTTGACCGGCTCGAACTCGGTCACCACCAATACCATCAACAACGAGAAGGACGAGTTCGTGCTGGACGTGTTGAACGATGATATGGTGGCGCAGGTTCGAACGAAACTGTCGAGTAAGTGATGACGATTGTGAGGAGTCAACCGCCCATCTGCGCCCCGGTGCCATTTCAACTAAATGGCCATTTCCATTCGATTACCATCAGCAGTGGCCTAACGTTTCGTTTCGTTATCCCGTTGTCGTTTCAGCCGGTAGCAAAGAGCTGTTCGAGGCTTCCATTACGGCGGTACGGGCCTTCCTGGCCGGTGAACCATTCCGGGAATTTGAGGCATCAATGTATTTCCACAGGTACGTACGGGGGCGGTACGACGGGAAACAGCACCAGCCAGGATACGGATACGGTGAAGTGGAGTAAAGCGTGCTTTAGAACCAATATCCCGCTCTACGCGTACCTTTCTGTCCGGAGATATGATCCTTTGCTGGTTCGGTTGCTGCCGTTGATGTAATCATTTCGCTCGTTTACTCAACTTCGTTGAGGAGTTTAAGATGTGTTTCGATATGCAAAACACGGCGCACAGAAAGAATGGCAAGATGCAGTTGTAGAATGCCCGACGCATAGCGGGAGAGTGGCCAATATCATGGGGCTTCGAAATGTCGTGCCCGGACGTTCGAAACATTACCACAACTGTTGTTGAACACAGATGAACGTTTCCTGCCCGCCGAGGTAACGGCGAACGGAGCGCTGATGAAGACACTGTCGGAAAACCAAGGACCCGGGATTAAAGGTGACACCGGCGTTCGACAGAGAATGCAATTCCGGTCGGTTGTGGTATGCATTTCTCGAATTTCCACTGCTCTGTGTACAAGGGCTGTGATTAGGGTTGCTTGTGTTGTACCCTATAATGATAGATCTTGCGTTGGAAATCTCTCTCAGCATTGCCGTACCGTATTGAAGAATGTTTCATGGCTCTCTGGTCGTGTTGTTGAATATCGAATAGAAGAGAATGATTCCGTGGTAGATTAGTGGTATTTACGGTGTGGAATACCATGCCGCGTTAAAATTTTGGATGCACGTGTACGTATTTTGGTTGAAATTAAAATTCCACTAGAAGTGAATATTCGAGGGACTAAAACGCTTCAAAGATCCTTTCTGCCGATGTCAAGGCAATATGACATGCGATGTCGCCTCAAACGTGTTTACTACCATACTCGGTGACCTTCGTAAAGTTACGCCTCAATTGTTAAGGAAAAACGAAAATTTATAAGTAGCTGAAACCGTTAACGTTGGATGAATAAGGAAGCCCCTGCCGAGATCGAGAAGCGTATGTGAATTGAATTTTCCAATCAAATGCTGGAAGTAATATATTTTTGCGTGAAAATGGCTTTTTCACTTCCGAACGGGAAGCCTCTTCGATACGGTTTTGAAGGCCGTACACGCGAGTCGTCGCGAGCGTGGGAAGTACTTGCAAATATATATATACCATTACTGCCACGTGCACATTCTGCTCTGAAGGACATACATGAGAATGTAAAGAGAGGGAGAGAGTGAAAGACGCATACAGCACCTAAGAAACACGAGCAATTCGCGTGAAATCGGAAGGATTTGGTCCTGTTTCCAAGGCTGTGATCCTATTTCGAGCCGAGCAACTGACTAACTGACGACTGCCTTTGGAGTGTGGTGTTTGTGTCAGTTGACACTTGCTGGCAACGCAAGTGCCCGGCGTCACGGTAGAAGCGGCCAGCCGTTCAGCACCTGATTCCTGGTGTGCTTGAAGGAAGAAGTGATTGATGTGGTTTCGGATTCAATGTTTCAAGCGAAACGATTCTGTTGTCCCCAACGGTACAACGAATGCTCTCCACGGAACGGAGGGAACCACCTAACAATGCAAAATCGAGTTTGCTTTTCCATTTTTCATGCCACATTAGCTTGTCGCGTCCCCCCCTCGCCAGTGCACGATGGAAAAGCAAGCAAAACCGGGCACTCAATAAATTATGCCACAAAACAGGGCGTGTCGAAATGATGAAGACCGTGGAAAGGTTAGTAAACTGTGCCAGCAAGCGGGCAGGGTACGGGTTGAGTTGAGCAGGATCGAAAAATTTTTTGTTTTGATGTTGTTTAAAACATTTTATAAAGTTTTCTAACTCCTCTTTATTGATGCAGTCATTTTTTTGTTGTTGTTTGTGTTTGTTTCAGCGAAATTCAGTCTATTAGGAACGAGTAACATGAGACGTCTCGGAGAACGGCTAAATATTAATGAGCGTTTTTGTTTTTTGCATATTACAACTGAAAAGTTAAAAATGTCAAAATGTCAAAATGTTCAAAGTAAGAATTTGGGTATTTTGATAAACTTACAAGGGAAGTGTCTGGAAGTTTTCGTTCCTGCCAGCTCTTCAATGCTGAATGGTACATAATTTCACTCTTCTGATTGATATAACCCTCGCGGCAAAAGGTGAGATGATCAGTGAGTTTTGTAATCAAACATTGCTCAATTGTTCCGATCGTACGTTGGTTGCAGTGTACCAATTAACCAGAGAACCGTCCGTCTATCTCGGTAGCTGTGCCCATTGCAACGCCGGTTTGATTTGAACTATCACATTCTACGACGGATTCGATTAGTGTACGGACATATTAATATGAACGTGAAGTGCCTCGAAGATCTCAATGAAGGGGAACGCACTTAACCTCCGGTGTCAGCGTTGTAATTTATTCAGCAGTCTGCGCGATAACGGACCATCGATCCATTTAGTGATCGTTGGCATTTTGTACCGATTCTATGCTACCGTACGCGGAACAAAAACACATGAGAATGTTAAATGTCCGCCTCTTATATTGTGCGCGCAATGCATTCTTCTGCGATGCTGTAACAACGCGCTCGCGGTACGCGTATTCCTTCGGGTGTGACATTTCGATTGGTGAATGGAAACTAACATTGTAGCCTAAATTGTGTTCGCATGTCATGCAGTGACTATCCGTGAAGGTGAAAACCCAAAGATGACGCGGCTGTTCCATTTGCTGCTAATAGTAAGAACATTGTGCCAGTGCGCTCCGACCGATCCTCATGGTGCCGCGTGTGCATACCGCTACGTGATGTCAATCTTCAGCAGTAACGGGATAATTTATAACGTAGGGAAGCTTTTTTTTCTCTCTATTGCTCCTGTCCGATTCCTGCATTCGAGTAGCATAAAAAAGAATGAAAATAAATAGGACAGTTTCGAGAAGTTATTTATGATACAGTAGGAATGACTTGCAGAAGGTTCCCCCTACCCGTGCTGCGCGGTATATTATTTGACTTGCATGAGTAGTCGCTTCTTCTCCACTGCGTGCACTGTCCTTGTGCGTTGTTAAACCGGAAACGAATCGTAATCTCTATGGTGGGTTGCATTCGAATGGCAGAGAAATCCTTGAGGACCTGGAATTTACTCGCTGATAGAATAGGTTGTTATTAAATTGGACTAAAATGGTCAACTTATGTACATAAATAGATAATGTTCTTTCAACAAATGAATAGTTAAATTAAAGTAAATAAGCTGTTGTGATAATTATTCGTCGTTGGCCTAAAATCTCTCTCAGCAAATACCAAAATACCACTCCATGCCTTCCACGGCGAGTATGGAATGAAAAACGAGCACTTGATAGCAGTTAGCGATTGTTGGTTCTTCTTCAATTAGCAACCACTTGTCTGTTTTCTGTTCAACATTAAAACCCTTCCCGCTCGCGGCACCCCATTCCTGTGCCTGTGCGCGCCGAAGGTATTGATAAATGCATGGCAATTAGTGTACGAGCTCGTAAAGTGTGGAAAGCGACTAGTGCAAACAATTGATTACAAAACTTTGAAGAAAACCAAATACCATACCACCGCAGGGGCAACGACAACCACCGGGAAGGGGGACGCGGAGCCAACCATTGATGAAATGGACGATGAAACGATGATTCCGGAGCGAACGGAATGTAATATCAAATTCCATTGCGCAGAGCAACCAGCAGCAACGGGTGGAAAGGCTTTTAATGTCCTCGATGTCGTTCGGAATCTACTGTTCCCTTCATTCTGCGTGCTTGAACAATTCTCTGCTTTTCAAACACACACACACACAGCACCGACCAGAACCCCGGAAAAAAGCCGCAGGAAAATGGTTTAACGGGCAATGGTGTTGCGGTATATAATAATATTTCCTTTTAGTGCCATTACCTTGTTTTTTTCACGGTTGTCGACTTTACGTTCAGTTTGTTGAAGTTTTCTGAGCACCCCGTTTCTAGTTCCTTCCCAGAAGATCCTTTTCGCTGTAACTCCTGTTTTGTTGTCTAGTATGGAAGTTTACAGTATTTTTTTTTGGTTTGACTCTGGGCGCCTAGTGTAACCATGAATAAAAAGCGAAAAGGAAACATCTATTACCGATCGATACGGATTGGCTTCGTGTTACATCCCACGTGCCATCCCTTAGCCATTGTACCGATCCTAGCGGAGGTTGTGGTGGACGTGTTTAGTGTCACGCGGAAATGGTATTGCTTTTTGTGCTCTAAAATTGCATCTGTGCAAGACGACGAGGACGTGAGTTGCAGTTGCTACTCTAGTGCTGTCCCACGTAGCATCTTTTCAACCTGGTGTGTGTCCAGGATAGGAAAGCAATCGTGTGATGGCAACTTTTATTCACCGTCATTAGTAACTCGGCCACAGGGTTTGGAGGGGGAGGTTTTGGAGTTTGGAGAGTAATTAAATGACACTGTTACGCACTCGAGGTAGCGGGGAAGAACAGTTTGTTGTTGAAGTTTGCGCTCGGTAAGTCATTATTGGACGACTCATTAGTGGTTCGATTTACTCGCTATGCTTCTTGGCTGGTTGCTGTTGGCGACCACTTTAATGCACTATCATGGCGATATTATAGCAACTGCAAGTGCAACAAATGTAGCATTTGCTGGACATTAGTCTAGGGCTACTTCTTGGAGTTCAGTGAGGGGTTTTCATTGTATGCTTTGACGATAACTAGCTTTAAAGTGTGTAGATAAGGATTTATTGGTTGAATCCACCACTCCTTGTTGATTGAGTCTAAAAAAAGGACCTGTTCCATAAGTATTTGTAAAAGGATCGAATCATGTAAGGAAATCGTTGTTAAAAACTCATGCGACTGCAAATAATTCTCTAATCTCATGTATATATTTTAGCGTAACTCAGAAAGCTACAGCGATAAGCAAAGTGAAAGTGGGTCATTCGTTACACATCAAAAGCATGCCACATACACACACACCACCATCATCCCATCCTGATTGGAGGGAACGGATAACGAAAGGATCAGTTAAACCCCCTTAATTAGATGCAATTCAGCACCGTTACTTTACGGCGCTCATTATTTAGCCAATTTGCGATGAAACACTATCGCCAGCAACGGCGAACGGAAAACACAAACTTGCACATATTCCTTCTGTCCCTTCTACGCCCTCTTCTTCTTCGGTCCCAGAAGACGACGTGCGCGGATTCAGACGTAAAATCAATAAAGACATAAACTTTGACGGATGACTTCCGGGCTTTGGTTCATGTGCTGCTGCTGCTGCTGTTGCTTCTATTACCGACCGCGCGGTAAAGCAGCAGATATAAGAAGAAATTGGCGTATGTTTGCCAATAGAGCCGTTTGCCAACGTGGCTTTTCCGACGTTGGTTTCGAATGGGGCGCTTTTGTAGCGAACGGTGTTAGCATCACTATTTCCCGCACCATCTCACTTCCGGACGAATGTTTGTCAGCTATTAAACATACACCCAGGCAAAACATACATCATCCATGAATTAATGATGTTTGCCGTTTTTCCATCTCGTACACTCACACACAAGCGCACACCGAAAAGCTTGACTAGAATAGCTTTCGCTGCTCACTGGTGGCAAAGCCATCAGCCATATTTTCGAACGCCTAGTGGACGGGCAATTGAATCGTTCGTTCGCATGCAACTCTTGCCATGCTGTTGCCCGCACGGTGTCGGAAAGGGAGGAAACAAGTCCTTCGCGTTCGAACGTGGTGCGAGTACATCGCTTGTCAACTTGGGGAAGGATCTCTTCGCTGGTCTAATTCAATTATATCTCGATTACACGTATCGTGTTTGTTTGCTAATGTAGCCCTGCCGCCCCGGTTGTGTCTGCATTTGCTTTGAGGTTCCCCAAGTTTCTTGCCCATGGCTGGATGTGAACAGAAATACCGCAGCACAATCATATGTCACTTCTCTCTTCTTGGCTCGATCGCGGGTCGAGTGGCGTCTGGGGTTATACATAATCATCGGGTAGGGAAGAGGAGGCGGGTTATTTGCATCGAATACTTTGACTTGATTTACATCATCATTGGAGGCTTTCGTACTGGCATAGCCAAAGCTCTACAGCGACGTCGCCGAACACATTTTATCAATAATGTCTCCATGCACCAAGTACGCACTGGAATGACTTCCAGTGTTTGGATGAGCTGTGCGAACTTTGCCGTGTGTGGGATGTTTAATTTGGAATAAATTGGAATTGGAATATAAAGCTCGGCGTACTTATATCGGACGCCGCTGCATTCCGTTGGAAAAGCAATCGAGCTTTGCAACTTTGTATCCTTTCGATGGAACATATTCGTTTCGCTCGTGCGTGCGTTCAGCAATAATGGTCCCTGGATCTGTACTATAAATAGAGACGTACCGTCCACACTATCATGTCTAGATGGTATATTTCCAAGTATCCGGGCCGAAATGAAAGATAAAAAACAAAATAAGACTATGACTGTGGTCATGTGGTGATAGGCACTAGTTTTTGTATCAGGTAGTTGGAAGGACTCGTGTCTGCTTTAGATATAGTTTGAGTTTGCAGCTTGGATGTTTCTATTCTGGATGGTCTAAAATGATTCCAGAGATTCTAAGGTCAGCTTGCCCGTAACATCTTCAATATCCCCTTCACCCATTGGTCGCTCTTGGGGAGAAAGCAAATTAATATTCAAAAACTGGTCACACTGACATTTACTTACTATCACAAACATTATTAGGCGCCATGGGATACTGAAGAAGTTTCGATACGATATCAGTATATCACTTCAACTTGGGATTTGGGACTTGGGACCAGGCGTCCTCTGTCTGTCTGCTCTCTCTGATGTGTACATTGAGGCTGTTGACGGGTTGGGTTGCTCTTTGTCTATGAACCAGGTTTAGAACATGCCAAATCTAAATCGGTTAATCAATGTGCAATCCTTCTGGACTCAGAGACGTATGTGAGTACTATGACTATCCATGGTTTATTCTACTTCAGTTGATCCTGAGTAATGATCCATCATGAATTTTATGATCACTTGCATGTTGCTGAAATCGCATTCAATGTTGCGAAACAATGTGGGAGAGAGGAGTAAATGTAATCACTCCGAGATGTTGGCACACCATTTCCAACTTCAATTCCGTTCAGTTTCAGCTTTCTAAGCAATTTACTGCTATAGAATCTTATCTGCGTTTAATCAACTTCGCTTCAAACATGAGGTAAAAGTTTATGTTTTCGCTACTTCTTCGTGCTGCAAAAGAAGTACTTCGCAAGAGAGGCGAAGCGTAAAGATGGAAGAGATTTTGCTCCGCAACACAGATGTTTTTCGACGTGCATTCGTTGCGTCCTGATGCTTCACGTCGGCGCCTAGCATCGGCCGCTCAAAGTTCTGTAAAGATCGAGCACTTACCGTAGGTCGGGGGGACTACTTTTATGTCCCCCCGGGATCATATCAAATCAGGTTGAAATTTGTGAGATTTCTTTTATGCGAAATGCTCGCTTGAATGATAAGCTGATTGTAAGTCCTCGGTGGCGAGTTGCCTTCATCGCCGTTCTTGTGATGGGAATCGTGATCCAAGACGCGTTACTTACTCACCATGTCAAAGACTTAAAAATCGTGCGATGCTTCATGGTGTGCAATGGAAGCTGGACCTCCTTTCGGCCGTTGAACAATATTGAGCTCGTGCTGTGCCAACCCCCCGTTCCGTGCGATCTGTTTTTTTGTGATTACGCGAACCCTAACGGGGCGATAAGTTTGGGGCGTATTAATTTGTTTGCTTGTTTTTGGGGATGTTTTCCCTCGGCCAGTTTGGAAATTATTTCATCCCGCACTGTATTTACATTGAGTTTCACTTTCTTTCTCGCTCTTCTTTCTTTCGCAGATATTTACAGTGGAAGTGGCTCGAGGCCCAGCCGGTTACTTACAAAACTTTCCGCATGTACCGTGTCCTGGGAAAGGGTGGTTTCGGTGAAGTCTGCGCATGTCAGGTAGGTGTCGCTGGGAAGCAAAAGCTTGTGTGAGCTGTCGGGGGTGGCAGGGAACCCGGCCGAGGATACGGGCAAACACGGTGGGCATCGAGAATGTTTCGGAACGAACGGACGAATTGAACAAAGCACAAAAAAGGAAAGAGTATTTGCGAAAAAGAAACACGATTACGGTGTACGATTTTTTGCCGCACATCCGCTTCGAGCGAAAGGCGTTTTCGGCTGGTTTTACATGCTGTGCAAATTTTATGCAAAGTCTACGAGAAGAGCAGGAACATCTTCGCTCTCCTGTCTTCGCATCCTGCTGCGATAAGAGAATGCAATTATGCAAACGCTAGTTAAACATGCTGAAATCCAGTGTAGTTTGTATTGAGCCGTGTCGTTGCAGTATCGTTAGCGTACGGCACAATAGAAATGTTATAAAGTCCGCTAGTAGAAAAGTAGAAATTCCGACGGTATAACGGTATTACAGGATCAGTTCCAAGGAGTTTTTGCGACTTAGATGTAGTTACAGAAATATGTCCAATTAACATTCCAATATCACAGCATTTTTTTAAATAAAATTATTGGAATTCGAACGCTAACAAGGGAACATGGTTATCGAACTTACAAAGCATTTCACTATGCTACATTCGATACACCGAACAATTGATTATCAAGTCGTATTCCGGCAGACAGTGAAACGTGAAACAGTCTTGTTTTCCGGGAGGCATCGCCATAATTATAGTCAAGAAGTTAATAAGTATGTTGCAATTATGCGTCTTTCGTTTTTATTTTTATCCCCCTAGCGACGTATCTCGCATGCACATACGCCAGTGTCCGAGTATCGATTTTCTTAAAGCTTGTACCGCACGTTAATCCGACCAAACGAACAAGAGACATCCCGCACCGGTTCCCATCTAAGCAGCTGGAAAAGCATTTGCAAGGCAAGAATTTTCCAATCTTTGTTACTGATTTCTTCGCCCTGTCTTGTTCCCTGGCTGGCTTCGGAAAACGGGGCCTCTAGGACGAGGTAGCGGCGGCGTGCTTGTGTGAAGCGTGTGCGTGCCCGCCCCCGTTTCGCCGTACTGGCTAGATTTTATTGGCGAAAAGCTTGGAAAATCAGCTCCCGCTCGTTTGCACACGTTTCGGATTCGGCCTGCTGCTCGTGGTGGTGGTGGTAATGCCGATCGCACGCCGAAAATGATGGTGACTTTGACGACATGTAGTCTCTTTTTCGGTTGTCTTGCTTTTTATTCACCATGCTTGAGGGGATCGTTTTTTCTTGCCTTTATCCCCCTTTGTAAGCCTTGTACAAAGGAGACCAAAGAAATGGCCTCGAGGGAGCGGTGAAAACGGGCTCATGATGTACTTTTCGGTCGCCAGAATAGCGTCGTGAATAGCTTGTTAACGATAAAAAATGAAGACAAACGCGTGGAAGGATTGTACCGCTGCGAATGTAGCGGACGGATCCGGGATTGGTGGCGTAGTGTTATTAATATTGATTAGGATCCGCGGAAACCTATTTCCCCCCTTTTTCGCCCGTGCTCGTGTTGCCGATAGTGCAAAGTATTGCAGTATTTTCTGACTCTTCCTGTGGCTTGATGGGCAGTAGCGGAAGAAACATGAAGCGCGCTAGGAATGGAATTTACAAGATTGTTCAAGATGTACCCTTTTCCTTTGATTTGGAATCGTAAACAACGAGCATCTTTTGCAAGGAACGGAACGAGATCCGTCCACCGGTTTCGACCCGTAAAGGTTGGTCGATAGCTAATGCTGGAATGCAAGTAATTTGTATGCAGAAAGACAGCAGAGGTGAGTTCAGAATGTTAAGCTGATGGTCCTTCTGCTCCATCCCGACGATGATCCATATCGGTAGCGGGAGGCGGCTGCTAATGTTGAAATGCCAGTTTCCGGATGGTCGGATTCCGTTGCTTCGGCCACGTACCCGCGGAGGGAAAAAAGGGTACTCCTGTCAAGAAGCAGGCAGAGATGGTAATGAATCTCTTGATAGTCGGTTGTTATTATACCGTCCTCGGCTCGGAATGTTTAAGAAATCGCAAAGCAATCCCTAGGTAAGGTTCTACCGTACCGACGACTGTACTGTGTAAGAAAATGAAAATAAATATCTAAGCGCAATGCTCTTCCCGTCGGTAGCAGTTTCTCCGTTGGCTGTCCTTCGTTGGTGTAATTTAGATTTAAATGGAGATATCTCAAAACGGCAACAAAGTGTGACAGTGTCGAGAGCGAATACAGAACCAAAATCAATGGTGTCCTTTCTAGCGCTGTTCTTCTTCGTGTGACTCTCCCCGAAGGAAAACAGTGATGTTTGTCATGATAGAGAAGTTGAGGGGTATTTTTGTTGTATGAATAATTCATACGTCTTCCTGGATAGATGTGAATGAATGTTTACCGGTAGAAATCCTTTCGAGGTATCTTTGTCTCACTCAAACGAAAACGGGCGCGCTTAAATAAGTAATGGCCAACGCATTCGTGCAGCTTTAATGTGGGTAGAATTTTTATGAGATCTTAGCGTGAATATTGTAGTGTAAAGTGTTTCTTTTTGCATTGTATTTTCTTACACTTCAATCAATCTTCTTTAATGATGCAAAATTGTTGTGTTCCAATGAGGAACTTGGGACCATTTTTCTGAGTACGGTGAAGTGCAACTTGGAGTAGCAGAAGTGGATTTTTTCTTTCTTTCTGTACTTTGGGTTAAGTAAATTCGATTCTGTGACAAATTCCTATGGAGAAATAATTCTTCTTCTAACTCTAAAGGGGTAGAACTCGAAGAGAAGCATTTTTTAAAATTATAAATAAAAAAGGTTATGTTTAAATATTATTACGTCTTTGCATTTAATTTCATGTTCAGTGTTTGAATTGAGGTGTACTCAAGCTAATAATAGATTACTGAATAGGCATGCTCGTGTTGTTTGATGTGGTGTGCTAAGATAATAATTGAATTTATCACTTCGCCTACAAATCCCATTTAACAGGCCAAACGTCACACGACCTTTCGAGATGATGATGTAAATTGAATCAATCAAAGAGCAAACGTTTAATTGCGTGTATATTTATTGCCTCAGTACCGGTTCACGTTACAAAATTGACCGCTCCGATCGGCAATGCCAATGCCATCCCACTAACATTCGCATTGTTTGTTTGTGTACTTCACCTACCAACAGGTACGGGCCACCGGCAAGATGTACGCCTGCAAGAAGCTGGAGAAAAAGCGCATCAAGAAGCGAAAGGGTGAATCGATGGTGCTGATAGAAAAGCAGATACTGCAGAAGATAAACTCCCGCTTCGTGGTGAATCTTGCGTACGCCTACGAAACCAAGGACGCGTTGTGTCTAGTGCTGACGATTATGAACGGTAAGGGATTGCTTAGGACAAACAGCTTGCGCAAGGCGAACACCTACGCTAAATGTCTGCTTTTGCACGTTTCAGGTGGCGATTTGAAGTTTCACATCTACAACATGGGCGGCGAACCAGGGTTTGAACTTTCCCGGGCACGGTTCTACGCGGCGGAGGTGGTCTGCGGGTTGGAGCACCTACACCAGCAAGGTATCGTTTACCGCGATTGCAAACCAGAAAACATTCTGCTGGACGATCACGGTCACGTGCGCATCTCGGATCTGGGGCTGGCTGTCGAAATTCCGGAGGGCGAAATGGTTAGGGGGAGAGTGGGCACTGTCGGTAAGTCAAAATCGAACATGACGTTTGGCATGCATGGTGTCGAGTGCTAATTGTTTGGAACTGTTGTCCAATTATCTGCAGGTTACATGGCGCCGGAAGTGATTGACAACGAGAAGTACGCCTTCTCGCCGGATTGGTTCAGCTTCGGTTGCCTGCTGTACGAGATGATTGAGGGACAGGCACCGTTCCGTGCACGCAAGGAGAAGGTGAAGCGCGAGGAAGTCGATCGGCGGGTGAAGGAAGATCCGGAGAAATATTCGCACAAGTTCAGTGACGATGCCAAAACGCTGTGCCAGCAACTGCTGATGAAAGCGGTTAAGAGTCGGCTCGGTTGTCGCAATGGGCGGCACGGTGCGCGCGAAGTTAAGCTGAATCCGTTCTTTAACAGTATTAACTGGAAGCGGCTCGAAGCTGGTTTGAACGATCCTCCATTTGTGCCGGATGTAAGTGTGGAGCGAACGTTTCACCGGTGAGTGAAAATGGTTTAATTGCATCCCTTTCATTTTGCAACTCTAGCCGCACGCGGTTTATGCCAAAGATGTACTGGACATTGAGCAGTTTTCCACTGTGAAGGGAGTCAATCTGGACGCAACAGATGAGAATTTCTACACCAAGTTTAACACCGGCTCAGTATCGATACCGTGGCAGGACGAAATGATCGAAACGGAGTGCTTCCGGGAACTGAATGTGTTTGGGGTGAATGAGTGCCCGACACCGGATCTGCTCACCAACGCACCACCGGTAGTGGAGAAGCCTGGTTGCTTTCCGTTTAGAAGAAAAGTAAGTACCCGGTTCTAATCCGCTACAATAATCCTAACTAATGATCGTTTTTCTTTGTTAGAAAAAACAAACGCCGCGCGAGAAACCGGTTCCGTTCAACGAGAAACTGTTATCCTCTAGTCAAACAACGGTGAGCTGTAGCCAGGCGCCAAATGAGAGTTGATAGGTGTAATGAAATGGAAGGCCAACAAAAAAAATCAACCACGCACGAACTGCGCCTGGAAGTTCGCGATATTGAGGCACGTTCGGCAAAGAAACGATTGTACATCCTGGAGATGGTAAAAGCTGGTAAATTAACCTTAGTAGCAATTCATAGCAGCAAATGACGTACTAGACAATGGATTGGGGAAGTAGCTATATCGCTCGCCAATTCCCGGCCAGTCGATGGTAAACCTCAAGTTTGTAAACCATTCCTCAACGAGAGGTCACCATCGACCGAGAAGGAAGAATCATCTCCACGTTGCTATCCGCAGCAATAGTGCGTGGCAAAACGTCCGCACCATAATATCTGCGTGGTGTGTGCCCAGGTGCCCAGGTGCGACAACGCACTTAAAATGTAATGAATCTTCTACATTAAGGAATCCATACTACCGTCACTCAACTCAGTCAGTCAATGGTACACAATTAGAACAAGCACATACACATTTTCTCATACGCACAAATAGTAGATAATGAACAGAGTAAGGAAATGCAAAAACGAACCACTTGATTTAGAGGCATTTGACTAATGCGTTGCTAATGTTTTAGAATTTCTTTGCACTGAAAGCCATAAAAGAGATAGACGACACACTGTACTTCGCTTCTCAGATGTATGTGTGGCCTTTTTTACCCATGTATATAATTATGGATTATTTCACACAAAGTTTTTTTTTTTATTTTAAAATTAAAGGTGCGAGTTGTGTTTTTCTGTCTTCCTTTAAGAGTTTACGTTTTGTCATTTCGATATGGCTGAGTCCAACACGGATTTGCAGTTGCCCGAATCTGTCTTATGTTAATATTATACTGCCAGGTGTACAACATAATCAATGGATGCGAAAACACAAAAAAAAGTGACACAAAAATTCTTACCAAAGCCGATAGGGTTCCCTATTCCCGTCTTTCATTGCATCGGTTAGTTTATGCATTTTGGAGTGCAACCTTTTGAAAATAGGCTTGCTTTTGCGTACGAAACATATTTCCCCCGTACGGGTGACGTGGTTTTGTATGCATGTGTGTGCGTGTAGGTACGTGTATAGTACTGATTTGACCCCCCCCCCCCCCCTCTTCCTCTATAATATATTGTATTTTAAACCATCCTACGAGCTTGATGAGTTTTTTGTATGAAAAAAGTACATATAAAACCCGCTCATTACAATTGTGCTACATTACAACTAGGCAATTATGTTTGTTTGCCTGCCCAGCACCAAGATCAGACCGGTGCAAAGCGAATAGTGTAATGTAAGTAGACAGTAAAAAAGATGTAACGTTTTATCAATGCGAATATTTTATTTGAAAACGCTGCGCTGTTGGTGGTGATGCTCAGATGAAATTTAAACGGAGCTTTGTTTTTTTCTTGCAAATAATCCTTTAAATATGTTTAATCGTACACCACAATTCATTGATTGCAAGTGTTGTTTTTTCTGTTGCTATTAGAATTGTCAAAAAATGCTCATATATGCTCAGATGTATCAGCGAACTGTTTCATACGTTTGAATTAGCTTCGGGCACACGATCTTCATGTTACGAGGCTGCACAGATCTGTGTGTGTACATTGTAACTTTAAGCGTTATATTAAAAAAAAACAATGACGAGAATCATTGTACCCTATTGTGAATGCAATTCCAGCTGGTAGCGAAAGTACTGTCATGGGGGAAGTACTTAAACACAAAAGGAAACTATAAAATATTCGAATCGTTGAAAAAGGTAACTTTTCAACAGTTTTCATACTCATGTACTAATCAATTATAATATAAATAGAAGATTCTTCGTGGCAGGCAATGGCACAATGGGGGGAGAAGAAGAAATCGATTAACTCTACCACGCACATACTATTCATTATATAAAGAATAACACACACACACTCCTCCCTCATAAACACACCCCCAAAAAACACTGTTCTTCTGACTCGAAATGCGACATGAATTAAGGTGAAGCGAACTTGATAATGGGAAATGCAAGAAAACAAAATGATAAACTTAAACTAGTTACCGGAAATGCAAATGCTAAATGTGTAAAGAACAGTGCTAAACACAATGAGGAACTCAGATGAAGGAACAAAGGTGGTAGAACAAGTAGAACAAACTGTAACAAAAGTATGAGTGAAAGCAATCATTTACTAGGGCTGTTTTAGCTTTAATCACTGTGAGCGGTAGGAGATGGAGCGAATTGGTTAGCGTTTTACCGAATCTATAAAGTATTGTGTTCAAAACAAATGTAGCACCCAAAATCACGAATGCGCATTCGTGGATAGCATCGTGCATGGCCAGTGAGCCGCACGAGGGTGTGCTTTCGTTGGTATGTTTTATATATTTTAAACTTTTGTAGCTATACACACGCCGCACAAACGTTCTAGTTTAAGTTTTATGCGAAAAAGCACCCGGTAAACATTCGGTCCCGCTCCGCCATTTCGTCGTGTCGGTTGCGCGGTACCGATTGGTATGAACGTTTTATTTAAACCTTATCGTACAGAAAAGGAAGCACAAAAAACAAACAAACAATAAACAAACTGTAAACAAATCAGTTCTTGTGATGTGAGCTATGTCTAATTGTGTTGCTGCAGTGAATGGATGTGCTTGTTTATGCAATTTTTGGAACGGACGTTACGGCGTTCGGTTCCACGAGATGTAGGAATAAGATTGTTATACTTACGTTAGCGAATTGAGCCCTCGACGCTTGTTCACCTTGTTCTCTGAAAGACAAAGCGCTAGCCGCAAAACATATACGTGGAGAACTTGGAACATAGTTCGCGTAACACATCTAAGCACAAAACTCTGTAGCACCTACAACAAAAAAAAAACAACATTCTCTCAAGTGTGTTTTTTTGTAAACGTATTGTATATAGTAGCGGTAGTAGTAGAAGAACAAAATACTTCCACCTCCCTCCGATTGTCCAGCAGTGAAGTGAAGCTAGTAAAACCCGCTTAGTGGAAGTTAATAGTAAGCGGCTGCAGTGTTGAATTGGGCGTAGAGAGCGCTTGACGCCACAGCGGAATGAGAACAGGAACCGCGTTCAAATATCCTCACGATCGCAAGATATTTACGATCTTCTATGTGTGTTTCATACTTTCACTATTTGACACATATTTGAGAAGTACAATGAATCTGTATAACTAAACGATACATTCGATGGCTACTATATTGGATCGCTACTCCGGGATCGCGAGTTCTCCTGTGGTGGTGGAGTGCGAAGAAGTTATAGTCAAGGTGTAGCCAAAAATTGGCATCTTCAAGCTCATTTAATACGATCATACAAAATTTTGGTACAGAAAGGAACGGTGGTGCCAGTGTAGCTGTGGCGGTAGTAATAATGTGCGAACTGTAGTTAGGCAGTGGTAATTGGATTGTATTTGCGCTAGTGCATTCTACCGAAGAAGCCAAACGAAGCCAACAATAGAATTTCGATGATAAATATTAAGTGACAACACAAAAACAAAAAGAACAAAAAAAAACACACACACACATGAGAAATATATGGAACCTTTTTACGTGTAATATCAGCAAAAGTCAGACGGAGGGTGGAATAAATTCCAAATTTTTGAACAGACAGCGAGAGAAACTAAATGATCGTGTATGATGAACGAATGAATGAATTCAGGGGCAGAAGGCAACCTTGTGTGGGCAGATTGAAGTGTGGCTGGGCAGGGGTTAGAATCGTAGAAAGTGAGAAAATGCATACAACTAAATAATAAATAGAGAAATTTAAATTCAATATGTACCTTTATCGTCTCCATGCGCTTGATGATGATCGTTGATCTACCGTTGCTTGTTTCGTGGCGTAATATTTACTGTTTGGTTTTATTTTATAATTTTAACAATAATTTAACCATTATGTTTTCATATCTTGGGAGCTTCTTCGCACATATTGTTGTCGTGACGACTAAGCTTTATATTTTTCCTAATAAATCGGTCATAAATACTGTCCCTACCTAGTCCCTACCTTCGCAGTGTTGCGCTGGTTGGATGGACTTTAATTTATAATACTAAACAATACACCTTTTGCTCTTCAGGTGACTTCAGTATGATATTCATAACTTCATTGCATACCTTTGTTGTAATGGATATTATAATTACACGTTGAAGTAACTGTGTGGACAAGTGAAGACAATGGCATAGCATATAGCCCATTTAGTCGCAAATCTAGTTTAAGTTATTGTTGTACCTGATATTTCTGCTATCAGTTCTGCTTTAGAAGAAAAAGAAGCTCTTTCTGCCTCTGCTTCGCTATAAATCGCACAGCAGGATACGAACCTTGTTGTTTCTTTTCTCTTTAATTAAGGTTGACCCTATTGAAGTCTGTACCAGTGGAGGATCAATCCCCTTGGAGGCCCAGGGCGGAATTATAAATGGGGCCTCTTATTTTAAAAACGTTGAATGTGGGGGGCATTGAGACCCTTGAAATGAGGCAAAGCAAAAGGCGCAGTAAGAAGGGGCATTACAAACATTTTTCTCCCACACGGCGAGACCCTAGGCGACCATCTACTCCGTCTACCGTTTGATCAGCCGTTGATCCCTTTTCTCAACTCAAACACGAATCCGAAAATCAAACTATTAAATAAATTTTTAATAAACACACAAAAACACTGTCCCTAAAATACTTCATATAAACACGTATGTACGTAAAAGCGTTTAGAAGAAAAGCGTCGCCACCAGCAGATGCTGATCGCGCCTCATAATTGCATGCGGTTTTATGGTGAGTATATAGTTCGCATGAATATACCGACGAGCAGAGCTGTGTCGGTGCCCGAAGGACGTGGACACTGCTCAGCATACGACGATACGGATAAAGAGCAGTGCAATAGATGTTAATATCACATATCACATATCAATCAGCAGATTGACTCGCGGTACTGTTTGCCTCCCACATTTCCACATTCCCAAATGGTTATTCTTCTTCTTGATGACAATTTTTGTTGGGGGACAACAGAGAGCAAAATGGAAAGAATTAATTAGTTAGTTTATTGTCCAGCTTACAAGAGCTAGAGGAGCACACGATCATCTCAGTCGTCAATGCATGTTATTCGTTAGCGCTTTTCCTTTCGTCGAAGTCTCTCCGCGTATGCGCGATCGGAGCCACCAAAAAGCGACCGGTTTTGTGATTTCTGACACCAAGAGAGCATCCACGAAAGGAGATAACATCAATCTGATCCGCACAAGGATCCGCCATGTTTGTACATGGTTGCTCACATTATCAGTCACTGTGATGCTATTGACCGATTAAAGATCTTCTACGATTGGCTATTAGTTACACATACTATCAAACACGGGAGAGCCATCGAAAGAGTAAATAGCTCAGGTACTGTGGGGAGAATCCTCCGTCTCATTTCACCCATCCAGTGCCTACAGTGCGTGTCAAAACTGAACAGCAGTTCAGTTTTTTAATTATTAGCAGTAGGAAACATGGAGTGCCACTATTTCCGAAGACATTATGTATTGTTTATTGTTCAATTATTTCGCAATAATTATATCTCTTGTCGTCATGGAGTTTCCGGGAGTTTTAAAGGATTCCATATATAAATATATTATTTCAATACTCCTTATTGTTATTTCCATAAAAATAAACTTGGAGGGAGTCATATGGAGGTGCTAGAACATTTGGACGAACGGAAAGAGATGGAAGATCAATCGAAGGATCAAGCGCTATGATCACTGGAGGGAAGGGTACAGCTAAATGAAATGATACCACGTGGTACGGAAATTTGTGCTATCTCTTCGTTGATCATGCTCTCTTGGTGTCGGAAACCAAAAATTTCACCGTTTCTGAGCGTTTTTGACGGACGGATCGGCACAAAATACGAAAGAGATGCAGGATCCGTTTTTCCTTTTCCCCCTTCACTCTAACGCGTTTGATAGGAATGTGAGAGGAATGTTCTTTTATAAACCTTAATTCTCACATTCCGGTCACGAAAAAAAAAATGAATTTATGGGTATATATGGGTATGTGCCTTGCCTTGTTATCACTTACAACTATAAAAGTAAATAAATGTAAACATGGTTTGCTGCATGTTATTCAGCGCCAGTGCCAATCTTCTTATCCAAATGGCTGAGCACCTTTGGATTGGGTAACATTGCCAATCGGTACGACGTGTTTACCGGATGCTGTGCGCAGTGTCACTACGCGAACTGTTCCGTCCTTGCCAGGATGAACCGAAATAATACGCCCCATTGCCCACAAGGTAGGATGCATGTTGTCTTCTTCGACGATCACCAGTTGGTTTTCTTTCAGGGATACTGATCGACCATTGCAATGCTTGGCTCGCGCTTGCAATTGCTGTAAGCATTTTGCTGTAAGCTATGCTGTTTAAACTATCGGCTTTATCAATACCGCTGTTGCAATCAATACCGCAGATGACAAAACACTCTAATGCGTTTGATAGGAATGTGACACCGACAGGCAGACGTGATTAATGCCATTGTGCGAGAAAATAAGCTGGCCGATTCCGGGGCAGTTTGTCCTAACTTCAAATATCGCCAGGGGCATCTTGTGGTACCCTTCGGGGCCCTCTCTAGCACTGGGCCTATGTATACAACTACTACACACATTTTTTGGGGCCCCCAACACGGCGAGGCCCTAGGCGACCGCCTACTCCGCCTACCGTTTGATCCGCCGCTGGTCTGTACATTTATTAATGGTCCTCCCCTGGGTGATTCTATACTACGCTAAGGTGGTATCTGTCTATTACACTTTACTTTTGTAATAACTTCAAGTAAAATGTTACAATTCGTTGTTGTTTTATAATGAATAATTAATTGTTGGTACCAATTAATAGTAAGCAGAACGATTTGCTTGCTGCTCTTGTACTAGGAGAAAGCAGCAATAAATTGACAGTTGTTAGCATAGCATACAATAAAAAAGGAAAATGCTGCCAGCATTATAATAACCAACTCCACTATCAGGAGCCGAGGGAGACTGCATGCCGTGCGGCACGTACATCAGTCATCTGTTTTATTGATAAGCGGGCTGGGAGTGAGCTGACGAAATTGATGAATCGTGAAGAAGCCTGTACATATATTTGTGGGAACGGAAACAAAAGGCGGAACACACTGTACCGTAAGCCACTTGCCGCAAGTCATTAAGTTAATCGAACCGCACAACACACGTCGAATGTGGAATGAATGAATCTCAATTGAGGCACGGAATTTCATTCGCACAGAGAGTAGCTTATCGCCGGACAACCGTAGGAAGGAAGTGCAGACGATCATGACGTCATAGGGGAATAGCGAGCAATGGCACGTTCTGGCACCTTCCTGGGCACACTGGGTCTGATTGCGAAGGATCATTTAAAGCTTTGGTTTGTTCGATTATGAAAATATCGAAATTGCGGACAAATGATGAGGCCCTGTCTAAATGGACATATTGTGGGTGATGTAATATTTCACAGTTTTTTTTAATAATGAAATAGTGAGATGTGTTGCATACAGTTTATACAACGATTGTGCAATTTAGTATATTATTCATCATGAAATGAAGTTAATTAGAAGCAATTGGATGTTGAATAGTGTAAAAGCTTATGCTAACAATTACCTCAATACATGGCATAAATAATTTAAAAACAACTGAAAAATGGTATTTTTACCCATATTGCGCAATGATGATAAGCTGCGTGTAGAATTGAAGTAAAGCAAAAAGCAAAAAGAAAAAAGGAGGCAAAACGTTCTCGGTGCATTTTGCGCTCATGCTATCAATTTTTGAGACCCCAAGCAAACAGCCTAAGCCGATCGACGGCCACGATTTGGCTCACTGTCACTCTTAGACAGCAGTTGTTTGCTGATAAGTCCCAATCGCACAGACAAAAAACGGCTTGGAGCATCATTGTGCATAAACAACTACACACGCAACGCGTTCCTTTCACGGTCCCTAATTGTTCGAGTTAAGCTGCCAACAACTGATATTCGGACGCAATCGGGTGACACAATTCTTAGCGTCCGGAGCTTGCTGACATTGGAAAGCAATTCACTGGGTTCGGTTGGGGTTTTTTTTCTCTTCTTCGTGTGTTGGACGTCCCGTACGTTTGGGACGCGATCGTTCGTTGGCAATAATTAATGTGCGAACGATCAGGCGGTCCGAATTGATAGGACCGCTGCCCGCAGTTTAGTGTAGAAACGTTCAGTAGTTAGATGATCTTTCACCGGACAGCAGCAGCAGCATCATGATGTCGCGCCTGGTGTGGTACGTGCTGCTGGAGATGCTGACACTTACGCTTTACGCCGGAGATTGCGCGATCGAGGAGGGTAACCGTACGTCCGCGCTGGAAGAGGCTCGACTGCAGCGAGAAAATCTTGTGCGAAAGTATCTGAAGCGGTTACGGAAGGAGGACGGTGCCCTGAAGTTGGTTGGTGGCCGGGGGGATTATGAGGGTGAGTCTTTTTTTTGGGGAGGGGAAGGAACAGTGATGGATTGCTACACTATGATGACTCTGCGGATACTACACCGTACCAGCAGATAGTGAAAGTTTATAAATCCTTTGCGGACAATCGTGTGTCGGCAAGATGACGCGGTCAAAAAGTTGTCTCTGCTGAGAACGATTTATCCTGCCGGGTGGCAACTGCTGCATGATGCTGCAGCAATCCGTGCGCTGTGACAACATTTCACCCGCACTGCAAAAACGTGTGTCCTTTTCGCTTTTTTTTTTCAACCCACGTAAATGTAGGCAATGTGGAGATATTTCATGCCGGCAAATGGGGTGCCATCTGCGATGACGAGTGGGATCAGGCCGAGGCGGAGGTCGTCTGCCGGCAGCTCGGCTTTCCCGGGTACGCGAAACCAACGCACACCGGCTACTTCGGGCGGGCGAAGCGAAAGTTCTGGATGGACAATCTGTGGTGCGGTGGGAAGGAGCCGGAGCTGGCCGATTGTCACTTTGACGGGTGGGGCACGAACGATTGTGAGGCGGGTGAGGCGGCGGGCGTGATTTGCAAGCAGCACGACACGGAAGCAACGACGAAGAAGCCGATTCCGATCGAGTTTAAGGTGCCGAAAGAGCGGTTTAGACAACGGCTCGAATTACGGCTCGTTGGTGGACGGGTGGCCGGTGAGGGACGGGTGGAGGTGCGGATCGTGGATGGGGATGGAGCGGCAGGACGCTGGGGTAGTGTGTGTGGTGACGGTTGGGGCTTGCTGGAGGGAAATGTCGTCTGTCGTCAGCTGAATCTTGGCTACGCGAATAATGCCGTCCAGACGGACTTCTTTTCGGAGGAAGCGGAATCGCAAGCTCAACTCCCGGAACGGATCTTGCTGAGTGGGACTGAGTGCGTCGGGAACGAGAGTACACTGGCCGATTGTTTACACGATCCGATCGGTGAGGGATCGGAAATTCGCTGCAGTGAGCGACGCGGCCATGTAGCGGCCGTTACGTGTGTACCACAAATGGCCGATCTAGTGTTCGATCATGTCGAGATGGAACAGTCGCTACATCTGGAGGATCGTCTCATGTATCTGCTGCAGTGCGCAATGGAGGAAAACTGTGTGGCCACGCAAGCGTACGACATCCAGCGAGACAATCCCAACTGGCATCTGGAGACGCGCCGATTGCTGAAGTTTACGGCGCGCGTGGTTAACATGGGCACGGCCGACTTCCGACCGCACATACCCAAACATCTGTGGGAGTGGCATCTGTGCCATATGCACTATCACAGCATGGAGGTGTTCGCGACGTTCGACGTGATCGATGGACAGGGCAAGCGTGTGGCCGAAGGTCACAAGGCGTCCTTCTGTCTGGAGGACAACCAGTGTTTGCCGGGTGTGGAACCACGGTACGCTTGTGCCAACTACGGCGATCAGGGCATATCGGTGAACTGTTCCGACATCTACCGGCACAACATCGACTGTC
Organism: Anopheles moucheti; assembly: GCF_943734755.1. Taxonomy (NCBI): domain Eukaryota; kingdom Metazoa; phylum Arthropoda; class Insecta; order Diptera; family Culicidae; genus Anopheles; species Anopheles moucheti. The sequence goes on from NC_069140.1 coordinate 26,402,555, forward strand.
AGTGGGTGGACATCAGTGAGCTGGACTTTGGGGAGTACACGATGCGTGTGGCGATCAATCCCGAGTTTAAGGTGCCGGAAATGCGGTTTGATAACAATGCGGCCACCTGTCGGCTGCTCTACACGCAAACCTATGCCCGTGTGTTTGACTGTAAGCTGGAACGTCCGTAAGAAAGGAAGGAACTCACCAGGAAGTAATAGATGGATCAGATTGTTAAAACAATATGAAATAAATAGAACTATGTATGATTTTATTTGTGTGTTCAGCAAAGAGGTTCTTGGAATTTTGATTTCTTCGAGCAGAGAAAGAGCAGACCTTGTCGTGAGTGTATTCGGACGAATTCTGTCTCTTCCGGCTACTAAAATGACGATTTCTTCGATAGAATGACATTTTCAACGTTGATCGTTTAATCGGCTGTCACACTGTTGAAGCAAGCACTAAATCAATATTTTGTACTATATTTGCAAAAAATTTCCTATCATACGTAGGATTACATTGAACAATTCAGAAATTTTATAATCAAAACCAGTTTTTCGAATGCGGAAATGTCCTGAAGAAGTCATTGAAGAGTCACTTTTAAGATAAATAAAACAGTTTTCGCAAGATGACAGTATAAATTTCGTTAAAAGAAACGGCATTTAAATGGAACGAATTATTTCAGATGTTGTTTCGAGTTTGAAACGTTCGAAACTCGCTCGAAACTCTGGTAAATTGCTTCCCTTTTCGATTGGAACATTAGTTTTAGTTATTTTTAGATATATTTAAAATAATTTTTAATACTTCAAAATATTTTAGTATAATTTTAAGGAATTCTAATTACTTAATCTAATTCTATTTAATTAATCTAAATAGAACATCTCCCCAGTAGATGAGAACATAACTCCTCAATAGCTCCTTGCAAAACAGCTAAGTATATAATAGACTAATAGACTAATCATACTAACTGTTAACTAATTCTAAATGCTAAGCAACTCTAGCGTCTAGCTCCTTTCAAAACTTTAATTACATTCATAATTGAATTTACATTTCTTTCATTATTAAAATACAAAAAACCCATAGCAATTACAGGCACTCAAAAACTCATTACCCGTAGAAAAGCAGACTTCTAGCATCGAACGTCGGGTGCCATCATTGTTGGTCCGGTGAAAACTAATCAATATACCCACCCGTCCGGGGCAATGAAAAGGCATCTCCAGGCAGAGCATAGGTAAACAGGTTGCCTCCTGCGTTTTTTTTGCTGATAAGCATCTAATAGCCCAAGCTAATGACTTGCTTATGCAAGCTAATTGCTTCCCGCGTGTACTTAACAAAAGCTGCTTTGGTCACTCAACGCGGTTCGATGCCATCCCGCCACTCGAATAGATTCTTGTCCGGTCGTCGTCCGTCCCGCCCTTTTTATAAGAGTGGGTAAAACGGCACGGAAACACAAAAACCTCCCTTCGGTTCGCGCCAAGCCGCAATCAATTAGGCGGCTATAAATCAAACAACGCGTCCCGATCGATCAATGTTTCAATTTTGTCCAATTAACGCTAGTCGCACTTTTGAACCGCACCAAACAATGGCCCAACGAAATGGTCAAAGCGCATAAGCGGCACGTTAAGACTGTGCGATAGAAATGGGGATGGAAAGATTTTTGCTTCCATCGTTAAGCAATTAAGGGAAAGGATTGTTGATATTACAGCAAGTGTGAAACAGAAACAGCGTTAACGTGCAAGCAATCGGTTCCGCTTTGCCTTTGCCAGCTGAAATACATCAAAGTCACAAACAAGTTAAGTATGCAGAGAGCTGCAAAAACAAAACAAAGGGTAGAGGAAAATTAATTAAACCCAATTAACAATTATGTACGCTTATAAATTAGTGAGCGCAACGCAAATTAAATTGATAAGCATAAACGGGAAGGGAAGGGGAAAAAAAGAAAGCCCGCACACACCTGATGGATGTGTTGTGTTGCTTTAGTCCACCCGTGAGTGGATGCACTTGGGCCAACCAAAAACAACCGGACGTTATTATATTTCCCGTTCCTTTTTTTTGTGTTCTGCTTTCAGACCCTCCATTATCGCTTGTAGCGTTCAGCTCATTCAGCCCATTTGTAATACCAGGCGTCTCCATTAGCCATGCACGTGCCATGGTGTGGCCTGACTTCATTCATACCGGAACTGAGTACCCCGCGGTTGATGGGTGTGAGCGAAGCGGCTTATTGTTTATATGCAACTGGCTTTGTTCTTCCGTGTGTGTATAGTTTGTTTGTAGTTGTTATTTCCTTTTTTCTCGTTTATCAGTACTTTCAAATTGGTCTGCTGGCACGTGAAAGCAAAGGAACCCATTTACCAACTTCAGAAGCTTCATACTACACTGTATGCGAGGGGTTGAACACTCACTAGTGAGTGAATCACATGCCAACACTCACCATCTCACCATTTTAGTGCTCGTGAGTAGAGATGCGCATTAACGTTCCTTTTGGTGAACGGGAACGACTCAGTTCTTTTTGAGGAAAAAAACGAATCACGAATTCATTGTTTTCTTTGTTTTTTTTTTTAATAATTTTTGTTGTTGGTGCGCTGTTCACAATACGCTCCAACTGTTTACTTTTTTATATAACTCCGAGGAGCGAATTAGTGCCAATTCGTGTTGTTTCACGAACCACTAGTTCTTAAAATGGTCAATAAACACGGGGCGAAAAGGTTTTTTACTCTCTTTTCCAACGAAAGCTCTAAAAACGCCTCGGTAAATATACAGCGCGAAAAGAAAAAAAATTATTCGAAAAATCACTCGCGAAAAAACATTTGTTTTTATCCAATACTACACCAATTTAAAACCCAAGGAACTTTTGTCCCATTCACGTCGCAAATCGGTAGATTCCTGCCTGCCTGTGACTGATTATCGACTTCATCGTCGTATGTGTAACTCTTCTTCACTAGTTCTCTTTTATTTTTATGGCCAAATGCAACAAACGGTTTTATGAGCAAACTAGTTCAATTCATTTTTTTATTTGGCGAAATGAGGCAATCGCTTGTTAGAACGAACTAGTGCAGTTCCATCTCATTTTAATATGGCTAGTTCAATTGTACAACTTTTTTTAACGCTACCTGTCGCAGATTTCCTTTTATTAACCGAACCGTTCGCTCATCTTTACCGAACGCAGTTCGTTCGTTCTGCTTCCGATCCGCTTGGCACAACTCTACTCGTGAGAGTCGCAGTGAGTGGCGAGTAATGTGGCAGTCATAACATAAACAACTGCCCCGATTGCTACGATGCCCCCAGAACCATCCTCCACAAACACTTCATTGCTAATTCAATGGGCAGCATGTGCTAACCAACACACACACGCGCATACGCACACGGCAAATGGGGGGATGATAGTGCGGGAACACAAGCAAACCGAGAGAGTTAAATGCCGCCCCGGGTTTTGGCTGGTGTTTCCCCCATGATAGAGAGTGCGACAACAACAACGCACTCGCTTGGAGCGCGTTGGAGCTGTTTGGAGACGCCAAACGGTAGACGCCACCGAGAGCAGCAGCACACACGGGCACGATTATACGCCAGTTTGAACGGAAGGGTCTTTGCGGACGCATCTTGCACGGACGGCACTGCTGGTTTTGGCACGTGTCCAATCGACGCAGTATTCGGGGGTTTATTGCCGACGGTTTTTGTGCAGTGTATGTTACACCCAATATCACGTGCATCAGTGTGGTTGTGTTCGGGTTGCGATAGTGTGGACGAAGTAGTTAAAATTATGTCATCCCTTTTTCTCCCCGGGGATTTCGCCAAACCCAGGGAATAGTTGCGATCACTGCGCGATGGATTGGGCAATTCGCGTTATGAAGATGTCCTCGTGTAGGTGTAATCGAGGATGTAACGAGGCGACAAAACCGGAACGGGTACCGGGAATGTTGGCTGGTTTGCGATGAAATTCGATCGTAATTACATAAAAGGGCCCAATAATCTGTAACCCCACAACCCGGTGGTGTGGGGTGAATAGGATGCTTTCATCCTATTATTGCTGAAGATGCTGCTGCTGCTGGTGCTGCGTCGTTCCGACCTCTTGGAACGTTTCTTCCATCACCTTTCCCCCATTTCTGCGAGTTCGTAATCTCGTACGCGGGCTCTCGTGCGCGGTGGAATATGGAACAAAACCGAACTGTGCGCTTGGTGAGTGACGAACGTGAGTGAGTGCACGCGTTAAAGGTGATTGCGATAACGACAACGCAACGGGACACGAGCGGGCACATGGTAAATATTGACAAACGGGTCGATTGCCAATCGCGGCCCTAGCGTCACCGATCAAGTGGAATGTAGTAATGTTGAATTGATGCGCCACGACGATATGCATTCCTCGCCCGCTTGTTGTTTGTTTTGTGCAAATGAGAAACATTATGTTTCACGGTCCATGACAAGCCACAAGCCACTGGACGCTAGTGTTTGGGGAACGTCACGTAAAATACGGTGTGTCAATGTGAGGTGTTTGTTTGGCTGTTTGTGTGATTCAAAATACGTTCTATTGCGTGAATTGCAAGTAATCAGCCCACGTTGATAGAGCTGGTGAGAAGAGTGAGCGATGAAGGAAGAGATCCTTCTCTCCCTTGCGCTCTCCCTAAAGATAGAGGGAGAAAGATTACGGGTGGCAAAAAAAAAACGTAAACCCTACACGATTGATTAGTACAACGACAACGATAGGGCAGTTGAAAGAAAAAATCAGCACACACAGCGGCGTCTTCCAACGTTCCATGAGCAAGCGCGAGCGTGGAATGTGGGGAACGGGTTTTGTGATTAGATCGTCGCTGGCAGTTAGATTAATGCGAGTGCTGACGCGATACAGGCAAACAAACAAACGCGGTGACAGCGGTACAGATGATCGATTGAATACGCAAAGGTACGATCAAACGATCGATTCAAATGGTTATGTTGCGTGACGCACATAATTTCGATGGCAGTGCACGTTCGATGGCAGGTTCGCAGTCTGCTGCTGGAAGTTAATGGTGCATGAACTTGAATTTTACATGCTTTAAGATTGAGCTGGGCTGACAATCTGACGCAATGGCCCCTTATCGGGTTTGAATGCATACTGAAGTACGTGTTTAAGGTTAGAATATCGCAGCACGAGAAACCGGATGAACCGTATTTCTGGGGTTCTAAAAGCTTTGCTTTAGAAAACATCCTTTCGTAAATTATAAAGAATTTAAACTAAGTACATAGTTACTGATGTTTAGGGGTTTTTACGTAAGTTTAGAAAAGAGAAAATAATAGACCAATTTTGATCTTTAAAGCTTAAATTATTTTATTAACAACATTTCGATTAGTAGCTCGACAAATGTGAGATATGCGCTTTATTTTAATTGAAGTGACCCGGGTTAAACTATGTCCTTTAGTCCAGATCAGGTTTTCTAAAACTAAAAGGATAAACAAACATTTTTTTTTTAAACGTCATATAATTAACGCTTGTTTATGGATTTGTTTATTCCTTATAACACTTTCAGGAACAGATTGTTTTAGAACAGAAGAAATTACCAATAGGGTAGGAGGATTCGATAAAGGGTGTAAGAGGCCAGGTTTGATTGACACTATCTTAATCATTTCATTTCTGTTAAGGGTAATTTCAACATTCAAAAGATCTTCATTTACTATGTATATGTATTTAATTTTAACACTTTACAGTGCAATTATTAAACTTTAATCAAAAGCATGTATTTTAATATATTTTGATAGTGTTACACGAAAGGAACGCTATTAAATAGTTTTGTTAAGCGATTAAAACACTCTTTATGTGTTGTGTTTTATCAACTGAAGAGCATAGAAGAACAAACGCTACAGAAAACGGTTAACAAAGTTCGACAAAAATTGAACTTGATGAAGTTGAAATAGAACTTGACGAAAATGAAACATAAATTTTGTGTTAAATTAGTTGAAGAAATGGAAAATGTTGTTAGCTTTTAAAATTGTCTTCCGAACCCTGCAAGCACGTTTATCATAAAAGAAAAATTAAAAGTTTCGAGTAGAAGCAAGCCAGTCATTAAACATTTCTTTTACTCCTGTGTTTGATTCCTTTGGTAGAACAACTTTTGTTTGCGATTGTCTCCGGTTTTGTCGATTTTTAATATCTTTTGCAAATAGGAATATTTTTTATACAGCTAAGAAGCTCACGAAAAACCATACTCTATACTAAAATGGTTAATAGAAATAGTAGATGTTCCTATTAAACGTGCCGTTCACTTATCCGGGCACAAATGAATGATCTCGATTTTGACCACCACAGCCAACGGTTGCTTTACCGTTGTGCACGTGGGGGAAAATGTTTCTGATTGACACTCAAAGCACTCCCGTCACTCAGCAACCGCTGTTGTAGCACGTTGCCTTTGGGAGGAGAAAATTACTCCACGGACAAACGCGCGTCCACCGCTCTCCGCTTGATGGTCCATCCTGCTGTCTAGTTGGAATGTCACCAAAGCTGCGGGTGATGCCGTTCCCCTAGCTTTTGGAATTGTTTTTCTTTGTTTGTTTCTTCCGGAGCGTTTCCAGAGCGTCTGTTATATTCCTCTCTAATCCTTCAGCAAAAAATGTAAGCCATACCGACAAAAACACAGTCCATCTAAAAAGAGACAAACGTTGTGATTCGCTCCTTATTTACCCTCGCTCTCAAGTTCGTCCCAGCGCTGGCTTACGCACAAAGCGAATGGGTAGGAAAAGCGGGAAATGCCTTTTTTCCTGCTGTGGAGCCAGAGAGAGAGAGAGAATCAGACGCCCTCACACGCAAAACTCACCGAATGTCCCGAATAGCGCCAGTTACGGGAGCTTACGATTCGGGCCAGGTCAGACTCGTGACAGCTTCCAACCGAAACGGTGGTGGTTTTGGGCCCGTGTTCGCTTCGCAACCCCAGTCAGCAGTGTGGCCGGGTGTAAGACCATCCTCTGCAGCTGGTGGGTAGAATATGTACACAAGTTCTCCTTGCTTGCCGTCTTGTTTTGCTTCTACCGTCGTGTGAAGGTTGGTACGTTGGTTTGCGTTGCGCGCGTGTGTCTGGGGCTTGGTGGTTTGTTGTGTCCGTTTGGTGCGAAAAGGCAAAATAGCTGACGGTTAATCGGAACGTCGGAACAAGGTTTGGCAGCAAAAGCTGCCCTGTGCGTGGGAGTGCGTGTCTAGGCGCCGATCCGAGGACGTCCGAGGTCAGTCGTGCCAAAATCCATTGATCCCCGGGCACAGCCATGTCGCGTCGTTGCTGTGGAATTCGATCACACCGTGCACCGCCGTGTTCTTGATGGCCCGAACAGGAATGGCGTTCTCGGGTTGCGTGAAAAGCTCGCGCGGTGAATGGGGGGGGGGGGGGGGGGGGGGGGGGTGAATAAATTTCTGTTACATTTGTGAGTGTTATTTTTTAATGTGTTGGTGTGGGTTTGTTAATGAAATGTTTTTAAATTATGCTCCCCCACAGTTAGAGACCATTATTGAAGTGAAGTTTGTGATACAGTTGTTGCCCTATTAGTACACGCTTTTTCACCCAGTTGGGGCATTTGATGGGATGAAAAATAGAAGCAATGATTAAAGCTCGTCAATAGTGAGGTGAAACCGAAGCCAAAGAAGGAATGTAGTTAACCGGGTGAAACGAAAGTGATTTGCTGTCTGCGTGCGAGTTGCATGTGAGCACTGGAAGAAACCCTGACGCGGAAGTGTTTCCTTTGCAGAAAGCTCCCCAAAACTACTAGGTAAGTGGAACCATGGCGCGCCTGTGTGTGTATAATGGATGTCTGTAGCGTGTGGCAATACAACCACGGGCCAGCCGAGATTCGTGGTGATTGGAGCCGCGAAGAAATATCGTCCCATTTTCGTGCGAATGTCGCTTCGGGAGTCGCATGGAGTGCGCAAAAGATAAATTTTCACGCTCGAAAGATTATTTACAGTGGCATGTTTTTCCTTCAAACCCGCGCCGCACATTCCATTGTGCGTGGGAGTTTGGCATTTTCCGTTTTTTTTTCTCTCTCTCTCGTTTCTTCGCTTTCTTTTTTATGTGCTTTATTTTTTTCCGGTTCCATTTGTTTGTTTGTTGACTCTTTCGCTGTGTGGCGTACGGGTGGTTCGTTTTCGGAAATGAAACTTCCGTTTCATGCAGTGTCTGTTTTCGCTTGTGTCTGATACGGTTGTGTGCACTTCTGCTTTACGTTGTGCACAATCGAGCTAATACTGCGAATGGGACAGGTTGATACTATTAACAAACACCATAAAAAGATCCTTTTCAAAAACAACAAACAAACACTCACGCAAATTACCGTGGCGCCACATGGAAATATCGAGCGTTTGCTTTATTCTTTATCGATATTTTGCACCCCTTCTTCGGTATCGGCTACACTCCGGTACGGAAGCGAGCAGAGAGTGTGTGTGTGTGAACGTGACACGTGACGCAAGATAATTGCCACCAACCACGTGTGTCAGTTAGATGGAAGCGCCCGGTACTTTATGGCGCACACATGGGACGTTCGGTCCCTCCCCAGACAGTGCGGCCAGTTGATGAGCACTTTCACGGCCGTTCACAGGTTTGTACCTACCGTGTACTGCGTATCGCAAAGGAAGATGAAAGAAAGCGAAACGTTTAAAGTGGTTGTCTAGGAAGTGGCACTGTTCGAAGAGGTTATAAAATACAAATCCCATCCTCACTTGCCACTGGTGAACGATAATCCTTCCGACCGGTACGATGTGTTTGCTATTGTTTGCTGACCGCTTGCTTACTTGCTTGAGAAATTGCTGCTTGCTTTCCTTAGTTGATGATGTTAATCTCAGCTCTTGATGTGGTGATGTAGTTGATGATGTCTGTTTAAAATTAATCCATTTAAAGTCGGAAGTCTTCGACGTACCTTGTCCAAGCTTCTTCAAACTTTGAGCATGCTAGAGAATTTGATAACTACAACGCATTGTTCACTTGGTTCATATGAAGTTGTTATTAGTGTACTCTTCTTTGTAACGACCTACTAGGTTATGTTTGCTACTTCTGGATCAGTAGGTTGATTTGATTATCACTTTGCCGGATTGGCAGACCTTGCTACGAGAGAATGACCCGGATGGGTTTGTTTCGGTCCTATCGGGTGGGATAGGACTCTATCGCCGTTACCGAACACATCATGGAGCCATCATTAAAGGACTCTAATAATATTATTAAAAATCTAGAATCCAAGAAAACACAGTTACTACAAGCACATAATGAGATTAATTCCTAATTAATTAATCTCAATTCCCTTAACTTACTAACTTGTTAGGCGCTACAGTAGGAGTCCTTTCGAACGATCGCTGATGAGTGTTGTCTTCTTTTACTCTAATATTCCAGGGGTTTCGGAAGATTCTACCATGCCATCACTCTAGCGTGACGAAATCGGACTCATGAATCTGAATCAAAAATTAAATTCACTCTCTGACTCCGAATAGCCTCTAATTCTCTATTCAAAAGATTAACGAATTCTCAAAGATTAATATACTCAAAAATTTCCGTGTAATTATAAAGACTATAGAGCAGATTCCAGAAAGAATTTATGAGGATTCATGAAGCAATATCTATTGGGAGTAGACTTGGATGACTCCTCACTGAAGATTTAATAGAATAACTCTGCTCAAAAGATTAAACACTACATTACTCCTCCCACGTCCAGGTGTTATTCTAATGACATGACCAGACTACAGCAGTTTGCTAGTGAGCTCGTAATAGAAGTGAGTCCTCCATTGTACTTTTCATTGTATCCTTCCGAAATTGTAACAGTTTTAAAGGATATCTTTTGGAGGGTGTGCTGGTCTATAGTGTCTTTTTATTATAACTTTTTATAATCCCAACTTCTACCATCGTATGTAGATGTTTTGAAAGGTGTATTCCAGTGGCTTTCTCAACAAGCTATTGTTATTTCAGCACATCGCGCTCTGATTCACACTGAACATTTCCAAAAAGGACTCCGTGTTATCTTCCAACTAAACCGGAAATTTATAGTCACAATAGAATGGAAGTCAAAATGCTAAATTATTCAACAAAAAAAAACAGAAATCGTCCCTCGATGAGTGAGCACAAAATTAAACAAATAAAGTGTCTGATGTTCCTCCAAACAGCAACCAAAAAAAAAAAACGCATCCCTTTCGTCGGGGTTCCTCTAAAGAGTGCTTTGGGACGCAATAAAGATTAGCATTATGGTACGGTAACCGGTTGTGGCACAAGTGCTCTCGAAACCACAGCAACGCATCGCACCGACCGGATGGGATAGCTATTTTTCTTCCCCGTGGGTGGTTTCCCAACGGCGATGACGACGGCCCCCTCCCGTTTACGATGTGTCCCGTCCCGAACGGGTGTATGTAACGCCGAACGCAGAAGGTGATTTAGTTCACGCACGCACGCAGTCACCATAACCGACACTACCATTACCGAAGGGTTTCCCGTCTGTACCGGCCTGCACCCGAAAGCAGTCAATGATTACAGACCGCTCAAAACGGTGTACCAGCAGAAGAAAAAGAAGAAGAAGATGTAAAAAAACACGAAAGCCACACAACAATAGAGACATATAACTGCTCCGGGACTCGAGGGACGGTTACTTTTACTTTCATCGAAGAGAGAAGCTTTCATCGATTATTAAGGTGCCGGTGCTGGTGTGCACGGGGAAAAAAAAATAAATAACAACGAGTTGAGAGAAGAGAAAAAAAAACAATACCTGAAGCAAAGTTTTTCGTACCAGGTGTAGCGGATGTTTTTACAACGCACCCTAAAGCAACACAAGAAACACGAAACGAACCGACGGATTTGCACAGTAAATGGCTTAGCGGGGTCTTAAGCAACATCCGTCGCGTAACGGCAGCGTTACAGCAATCGGATGGGCGGTAAAAACGAGGGAGTTGTGTGGAGTTTGGAGATGGTTTTCGAAGCAAGCTTTTGTATTGTTTGTGCGCTGTTGTTTGTTGGAATGCCACGGGAAGGTGTATTATTAAATGGGGGAAAATAACTTACGACTAAAAAGGACATTGAAATGATTGCCATTATGCAGTGGCACGGTGGGAGGATATTATTTTTAAAGTCTTGTTGTAATTTTATCCCTTAATTCCCAACCGTCATGTAATTTCATCCCTTAATTCTCTATTAAATATGTGTTTTATTTATCTCCCAATAAAACCACAAACCTTAAACCCCATTCTGGTTTTAATGCACTGCTAGAGAGCCATTAAATTTTGTCCTATTTTTTTTTTTTTGAGCATTTTGGCATCACCGACATGGTCAGCTAAATTATGGTCCAACATTAATCGGACAAACAAAACGAGTAAACAAGCCCCAAGGGGGACGTTCTCAAATGATAGCGTTGTCCTCACAGTGTTGCTTGCATTTCGTTCGTGCCGTACCGTAGCCATAATTATGACAGCCGTCCGTTGGTCCGGTACGCTAAGCTGGCAAAGTTTGGTTCCGTTTCCATCAGCGTTTGTGATACGCCTGTCACGCCCGTTGCCTGGTTACGCTTCCTAATGACATTCGAATGACCAACCGGGCGCCTCCATCGCGTTCATCGTAGGTTAACGGCGCGAGCTCCGCCTAAACGTGTAAATGGTGTTACCCATTAAATCCGTACTTTTCGTTATCGGAACTACTTTTGCCGTACCCGTGACAGCATTGGTGTCGTGGTGATGGTTTTCCTTGCCGGTAAGCTTGTAAGTTTCGCAAGATGCTCCTCATTCGCGTCCACTCGTCCGTGCGTGTAATCTCGCGACCAAAAACCTCACGAAACACCACGAACTTGCGGCCATTGCCAACAAGCAAATGGAATCGATTTTAATCTCGACGACTAGTCCTTCACATGCCCCATCCACCCTGCTGAAGCTCCGGCTCCGGGAGTTTGAGCGGCCTTCCCCCGGAGCAATCAAAACTCTAACGACCGCAGGATTATCATGGGATTTCGCGGGGCGGTCATAAATTTGCAAATGGTAAATCAGTGTGATCCGGTTTTAGTGGGTTTACCGTACGTACGTACGGGGAAAGAACACGGGGAGATTTCCAGGCGAGGAAAGTTTTGGCCCGGCAAGTCGGAAAGTCGATTGAGTTGGTTGTGGGCAGATTTTGCGTTTGCCGAAGGCTCCAACGCTGCAGATGATAGTTTGAGCGATTGGGATCATTTTCGCATTTTACGATCCGTGTAGATTTGGTAAAGCTCAGCCAAAAACTTTTACTGATTGCCTTTCGATTGCGAAGGATTTTGCTATTAAAAGGCTTCGACGGTGCCTTGGAACTTATTGATGAGTTTCTTTACTTCGCAAAAGTGTTTGCTAAAATATTAAAGTTATTGCAACACGATAACTGAGCTTACTTGGCAAGTATAATGGTTTGGGGATTTTAGAGGAATGGTTTTAGAGGATAATGGTTTGGGTCTATATTTGGAAATAGTTTCATTATGTAAAAGTAATGGCCAAATTTGATCTAACAAATTTATAAAATCATTTAATTACCAACCTTACCTTAATTACCATTCTATGTTCTGACAACTGATGCAGTCATCTATGCTTCAGCCTTGGAATATGTTTAAGAAGATATTTGTGAAAAGAAGTCACAAGGAATTTAAAGTCATACGAGACTCCGTGTTGAATATTAATCAATAACAGGGCGAATAACACGATATTAAATGAAGGACCTTCTAGGCAGTATAAAATACAATAAATGTAATTCCCAGATGACTTAATAACAATAGTGTCAAAGAGAGTGAATAAAAATTATATCTGCCACCAAAGCCACACGACCCAAAACAACTTTGCCGTACGTGAAGAATTTATGTCCCCATCGGTAAGTCACTTTTCCTATCAAATGTCAATTACAGACAATAGCTTAACCGTGTTGAAAAAATATTGCTCACAGTTCCATACGGAAACCTCCAGCACAAGGCGTTTGACAGTAGGGCCGTGATGAATTCCCACAAACCGGCGGTGTGGCAGCAATGTGTGAGCATTCGTTAAGGAATGCTGTGCGATGATAGGATATGATTGATTTAGATACACTTACACGTATGGTAAAATGCTTGTGGTTCTAACCAAAGGTGACAAAACCCATCCTTCCCCGTATCGCTAAAGCCGGGCGTATGCCGGCGACTCGCTAGGACATTTGGACAGGAATCATCAACGTAAGCCGGCACCGGTGACGTGTGCGGAAATGAAATTTGCAGTGATTGGCGATGAAGCGTCGGTTCGGGCTTTAGTGGGAAAACGGAAAAAGGGAACGGGGGCACAAAACGAAACGACCGGAAATAGAATGCCAAACAGTCTGACAGTCGCACTGATGGCTTACGGTATCTTCTCTTTACGCTGCGTTTTCGGTTGGCGTGTCTCTCCGAGCGGCGCTACTGAGCAACATGGAACTTGGTGAACTTGGAGCACCCCAAAAGGGTAGGGTCGTTCGGAGTTCCGAGTGAGAACAAATGCCAAAAGTGCCACGGGGCGATGCGCCGGCATCTTGTTTCAGTTATGAATGATTCTGTTATGCAAATGGGAAGCGATCCAATTTGCATACTTACATCGTTGCGCCAAGGTACAGGGTGGGAACTGTTCCGCAAAGAAAAAAAAACGCATTTCTCCCATTTAATGGAGCTCTGTTTTTTTTTTGCTTAAGAATAAACCAACTCCACAGCGGGATTACCAACAATCGCAGTGAGAGAAGTGGGACAAAGCGGTACATAAACTTTGCCGTCCGGGGTTGGAGCCAAACGGTGAAGTTCGTTGGTTTTCCGAGTGCCAAACGCCCGGGAAATGAAACGTTTGCAACAAACCTTACCCGCACAAGCACAAGCTAGTGCGCAAGCTAGTTCCAATTACCGCACTTGGTTCGGTGGATGATAAAGCTTTGCGTCTGATGCAGACTTTCGGGGTTTCGGGATTTATTTGAATTTGGGTCTCGTTCTCGTTCCAGAAGTCCTACAAAATATGCACCGCACAAAGTTCTTCATTTTCGGCGAATTCTTCAGGATTCCCTCTATTATTCGGTGCTATTTTCCGCTCGTTTCGTAGAAAACGATGATAAATGAATGAACCTGTGTGTCCAGGGAACAGGCAAAACGAATATGCTTATTGGGATTTGAAATATTGATTGAGTTGTTCGTTCGGTTCAGGGTTTATTTTCCCTCCGCTTGGGTACCTGTGCCGCGCTAAATCTGGATAACCGTCCGTAATTGACTGGTTTCAATCATCAGATACCTAATACCGGTACGGTTCTTTCCAGCAGGACCGCTGGCAACAACACGCCGAACGGTGGGACCGATACCATGATGAGCATCGTTCGCATCGCCCAGAAACCTCGTCACTGTACCGATTCTCCCAGGCACCGAACGCATGTGAGAAACGAGATTGGCTCGGTGGAGTTACTGCAGCGAGCATGAATGCGGTTGAATGCAAACATTCCTTATCGTCCTGCGTCCCAGCACGTCCTCTGCCAGGGTAGGCAAAAGGGGAAGCAAACCAGAGAGCGAACCGGGCGACACTTGATATGTTTATTTTCGTTCCGTTTCTGACAAAGCGGTGGGCTAAATTGGTGAACCTGGAGTGAAGCGGACTGTCGAGCTGCTCGCCGTGTATCGTGAAGATTCGTTCCTTCGGCGAAAATGGAACAAGTCCGTTTGACAGACACTTCGGTACGGTTCTGCAGCGTTGCAGCGGATGGGTCCCTTCCAACATTGCCGGACTGTCCCTGACCTCGGTTAGCGAGATGTTGTGGATAAATAAATAAGCGCAAACCAAAAAGGGAAAGGCAAAAAAAATGTCAGCTTCATAGCTGAACGGATACTGTTTTTTATCCTTTTTTGTAGAAAAAGGCTTCGAAAAGAAATTAAAATTACATACATAAGCCTTCCCTGGTTTGTTATCATCCTACAATGCTTTTTGACTCGATTTGATTAAATAATTACGTAACTTAAGGCATCATTTTAATCTTATTTGGTAGCAAGGGCAGGGTCCGGTCCGGTGATGAATAAGATAATGGCGTCGATCCTACACGACAGGACGGAGCTGAAATCCCATCCAGACCGTTCCCCTGTAGCAAGGACTGACCATCCGGGGACGTCGTAAAATTCGTCGAGTAAGCCATAAATGGCAGCAGTAGAACGTTACGTCCCAAGAAGAAGATCATCATTTCAATTGAGGGTACTTCCAAACATTGGAGAATGAAAAATAAATTGAAGACTGTTTAAAAACTTTTTATATTTGAATCTTTTATGCAGTACAGCTGTATGTGTTTTTGATTGTAGAAGTTACAAAATACTTAAATAATGAAAAAAAAAATCGTTATGAAAACAAATATTAGACATGCTTCCACACATAGATAGCTTGCGTTTGTAGTAGAGTATGGTTTCCCTGCTATAAAACTACTCCCGGCAGGTCAAACTTACCGCGAAGCAACGGAATGCTGTTATTGAAATTCCTCTCTAAATTGGGTTTACCTTAACGAGGGAAGTTCTCGTTTTATATTTCTTTTCTCGGTTAAAAAACAAATCGATAAGTTCGTTTGCTATGTGGGAGTTTGAGAGATTTATTTTTTTTTTATAAATTAACTAATAAAAGATATTCGATAAGATTTATTGAAAATGATAGGGAAATATTTCATCTGTCACATTAGAACCCGGCTTTACTACAGTGTCGCTGAAAAATAAGACACAAAGCAGCAGCTTTCTGCTTTGTTTTATCGCAATAAAAATGATGGCCTTTTGCTTGATCGATTCGCTATCAATACAGTGTGGTGAGGAATAACTTTTGCCGGCAATGCAATTCTTCATGCCATAATGGGTATTCATCGAAAGTGGATACTTTGTTGCCGTGGAAAATGTTAGAAGTTTTTCCCAATTTTTTGATCACGCATATGTACCGTAAACCGAAAATCTATTTATATTTCGTTCGCTCTCGATCATGTCAGGGTCACCGGTTTGGCAAACAGTGTATGCACGTATGTATGGTTGGAGTCTCCATCTTTTTCTCACACTCTTACTCTCTCTCTCTGTCCCTCTCTTGCTCGCGAAAGAGCTAAAAACCACGGAACATAAAATTTAACAGTCCGTTGGACGTATTTTCCACCGTCGATACACGGCACTAATGGCCAATCGATGGTCCCCTTGGGGGTGGGTGACACTCCACAGCTTTGTCCGGTGTGCGACGGTGTGCGTCGGTTTTCTATGGAAGTTTTGCAGCCCGGCAAGGCCACGGTGCTGTTGTTGCTACCCTGATGTGTAATAAATCAACATCCGGTAGGATGAAAGCGGAATGCAATAAAGTTTATATGCACTGGTTGCAAATGAATTCACTCTCAGGGGGTGATGAAATAGTCGTAGGAAGTTGCTGAAGAGTTTTAGGTGGAAGAGTTTTAGCTGGATGGCATATTTTAGACGAATGTTATATTCTTCTACCCAAAGCCAAACCAAATACCGTCACAAAACCATCGCTGTTATATAAGGTCAGTTAAGCTGCAATGTGTTATACAGACACAGACAATTTCTTTCCATTACCATATCGCAAAATTATCCAAGTGCTCTCTGTACGAAGTAATGTGCCTTGCGAAGAATATAAATCTCCCACTAAGCGCAAAACTATAAATTGCACCCTTAACCGTCTGGTGCTGTACGGGTTAAAAGGGATGCGATAAGACGAGCACTAGCCTTTGCTTACCTGTTCCGGCACATAATAACGCTCCCATGCCATCCTTACGACGCTGATGATGGCAATGATGACGTTGATACTACTTGGTTGATGGCTTGCAAACGGGAAGCAAATTGTGGCACAGAAATAAAGAGCTCATTAATACATATTACCTGCCGTGTTGGCGTGGGCCGTAAAAAGGAACGAACTCAACATGCAGTAATAGTTGCATAAGGGGTAGACACAACAGTTCATAGTGGGATTCTCTAAAACTCTGCTTTTTTTTGTGATGTTAGTTTGAGCAATATGGTGAATGTGATGTTTTTTTCCTTTTGAAATTGATGTGTTAATTGTTTAGAGTGTACAATTGCTTACAAAAGTTAGAGTTAGAGGGCAGAGTTGGGATTAGAACCCATACCGGAGCGCGTGTTGTAGAGTCGAGCCTTACCGATTACACTATTTGATAGACCCACAGATAGTAACTAAAACAATGAACCTGCTTCTAGACACTGGACTGATACGTTTGAGGTACGATAGTTCTATAGTTAGTTTACGTTTTATTATCTTTCTTTGAATAGCGGAGCAATTTGTGTTGTCAAACAGTTACCTAATCACGCATTCCGTACAGAAATCGGTGCAAAACGCATCTCCCTAAAAGCACTCAACACGGCAAAGCAAAACCAATCCCAATAGCACAACATTCCTATCTCGCAGGTATCTTCTGCCGTTGTACAGCAAATTGCAACTTTTTCACAACTCTGACTGCCGTCCCGATTCCGTGCGAACTGTAATGTACTACTGCACGGAGCCCGGCTATTTATCTGTTGCCGCCGGGTAACACGGCAAACATCCATCATCGCCCAATGTTGGTGCGCTGCAATGTTGGTGCTAATGTGCTCACTGCCGGAAGGAAAACTGTCAAGGATGTGAAGTACACAGCTGCAGCAACAAAAACAGTGCAAGTCTTACTACGGTAGGTGACTTCCAACAGAAGTGCACTAGAGGCTACACTTGTGGTTTGGCACACGTGTGAAGTGCATGGAGGCTTCCAATGTGGATTGTGTGCTATTGTTTATGGCACAGCTGACAAAAAGGGTGATGGTTCGGTGCTGTGCACCTTCACGGTTACGTTCCGTTGCAGAATGTTCTGTGTTTTGGGTAACAAGTACTACTTCAGCTGTGCTGCTCGAGTGGAACTCGATATGGAACTCTAATCAGCATCTAATCAGCTGTGGAGTTTTTTTTATTAAACAGATCACTATGATCTCGTTATAGCTTTTCCCGAATGCTGGTTTAGGGCAGGTTCTTTTAGGGCAGGGTTTTTTGGTGCTAGTCCTATATTAAACTAGAATTTTCTTCATAATTTAAATTTTAAGATATTCGCCAAAGCAGCGAACGATAGGGTAAGTATTTAAGCTCCATCACAAGGCTTTGTCGTTCCTCTTACTAACAGTTAGTCGATTTGATATCGTTTAACAATGCACAGAGCACTGAACGCATTACCCCTCGATAGCCTTATTGATCAGTAGGGTTCGTGGGACTTTCGCCCTCCGGTGTACGGTTTTCGGGGGTGATAATGTTTCGTAGAAATGTTATTTTTAGCAATGCCTCCCAAAAAAAAAAATAACTCGATGCCAACCTTGCCGTCAATCACTACCAATTTCCTGCCCCGAAAACTTTGCGGAAGTGGCATCCTCAGTGACAAGCGGATGTTGGCCGGACGTAGAAGCACTTGCACCGTAAAGAAGCTGCCCGGCCGTAACGCATGGCACGCAAGGCTTGGTGAGGTTGGTTCCAGTGTGCTTACTGTGCTATTTATAGCGCTTTGATTCCACCCCACGTGTCTAGGATCGGATGTTGTGCTTCCTGACATTTCGCGTCCTTGGTTAGCATGGCGCTTACGGTTCGACAGTTCAGCCACTTCGATATACGCTCCTATGCGTCCACAAGTGTGTGTTTGTGCGCCATTTGATGTGTGCGAGTTCGTATGGGTTGCAGGTTAAGAACTTCTTTTTTTTTGCCAAGAAGCGCACCATTTAGCGGTGAGCCTTCGGTGATGGCTAGAAGTGCAATCATGCTTATACAGCTTCTTGGAAAATTTCCAATCAAAGCGGTAAAACGGGCAACCCGTATGGCAGGGCAGGAAAGTTTTTGATTTTCTCTACTGGTGTTTTCTTGCTTCCGCTTTTTTTCTCCCCCTTTTTCCTTCCCCATAGACTGGAAGCTATTAGTTTTCCTTCCCTTTCAAAAAGCGAGCGCAAACAAGGACGTGGCCAAGCACAGGCAGCGAGCATCGAATTTTGCTTGGCGGCGGTACCATTGAACGGATCCTTTCAGCGAACGCCGGAGTTCGTGTGGGGATGGAGTTTTAAGCTTTAATGAGCACAATCTTTCTTCGATCGTTCGGAATCTTCCACGAGCAAGAAGCTTACGGGAAAGCTATTTTTCCTCTTGAGAAAAGAAAAAAGGAGAGACTACACTTGATGGCAGTTTGGCATTACCGATGGAAAGATCCGGTCAAGGCGTTGCTTTCAGGACGAGTTTGTGCAGGAGTCAGGTCGAGATTGATGGTTTAAAGCAGCGCTCGGTTTCCGGTGCCTTGTGTCAAGGTGACTTGCAGTGCTGTGCTGTGGATCGAGCAAAATTTTGTGAAGCTTTCACCTGAAGGTGTTTTACAAAAAAAAAAAATATTTAAAAAACTAAAACTAAGTTTGATAAGTCATTTTTTGGGAGCAAATTCTAAAATTAAGAAATCTCGGATTAAGGATTAAGGAACAGCGATGAAAAACTTTTTTATTTATCTAAACGACCGTGCCCCTAGCACGGTTTCGCCAGACCTTCCAAGTAATGCATCAACCATAATTGTCTATAGTGTAACGTAATATTCTTTGCCTTAATCCACCTTCAACAATGTACGAGCAAAAACAAAAAAAAAAGAAATGAAATATGAATCCATAATACTTACCTTCATAATGCTTCTTGGTTTAACGAGCGTACCGTTGCTCAACAAGCAGATTACCTTCACCCACCGTCAAATAAACTTTGCAGTGTGTTGCGTTCTCGCCTCGGTCAATATCTTGTCGAGGGTTGTTTCCCACCCGGGCTTGTTGTTTTTCGCTGGCTTCTGTGTATGCGGCGTGTACTTTCGCCCTAGCAAATACGCATTCTTGAGTACGCTTTCAATCAGGATTTTCTTGCTTATCTTATCCTTCTCTGCCTCTCGTTCACAGGATCACCAGCGGGCGCAGCTAATCACCGGTGCTGCTGGCAGGGATTTTCTCCGACATCTTAATTGGCGCTAAAATACTATTTGATTACGCTTTCGTCATTTGGGTCAAATATTGGGCGGTGGATACGTTACGAAGACGTTAACGTTATCCTTGTGGTAGAGATTTTTTTAGTGTGTGTGTGTGAGAGAGAGAAGAGGAGAGTATTTTTAATGTTATATTAAGGAAATGTGTCACTAGTGTGATGTGAATAATTGAAACGGTGATTTGGTGCGTACGGTATGGTACATGGTGAGGCGTTCGCATCCGCACTGGCGGATGTAATCGTTACCGTCCGGCCTATTATTTAGGCAGCATAACTAAACGCAACACCCATACACACACACACGCACACACGCACATCCAATAAACGTCAACGCTGAGTGTTTAGAGCTCGCTAGAGCCATGGAGTCCACAGAGACACTCGATTGGCCGCAGAAGAACGGCAGCCGTGCCGATACCAGCAACGGTATTGATGGTCACGATGTGCAACCACCGCCCACCCCCGGCTCGGGCGATGCACCGGAACCGCCCATCAACAACAATGGCAACCAGAGCGACAATGGCAATGGTTGCTGTACCGTGCCGAAGCTAGCATCACCGAGACCGTCGAGCCCGGCCGAAAATGGCGAGAGTGCTAATTGTTGCACCCTAATGCGCAGCAGTTCCCGTCCCTCGACGGACGATGGCAACCTGCTGTCACCGAATACGTCGCGCTCGAGCATGTCCCAATCGCCCACCCATCACCATCTGTCCCCGTCGCATCGTTCGGTGCCGCCCGATTCGCTCTGCTCGCTGGAGGAGCTGGACGAGGTCGGTGCATTCTTCGACGAACATTCGGCCGCGATCGAGCGTTGGTTTCGCGAACGGGCGCCGAACGATGTCATTAGCAAGCTGCAGTCAATTACCGCCGGGGACAGCTCCAAGTCACCGAAATCGCCCCACCGTGCGTCGGTCACTTCGGACCTATTTCAACAATGGCTTGCCTCGTCTCCGGTAAAGGTAAGTCTCGCATCCGCTGGGAATGGCCTTCAAGCAAACCCAAACCCGGAACATTCCCATCCATCACCGTACGGGGTTGGTGTCCGGCGGAACGGGTTCGGCTTCGTTTTTTTGTTAACATAATCGTTCGAAACATTAAACAAAACCGCCCAATGTACGTACGTACCAACCAGACCCAACCGGCGGCAGCAGGTTCCGCTCGCAACTGCAGATGGTACTAATGATAATTTATGGTCCCCAAGCGACGGTGACCCTGGCTATCATTATGCAGATTAATTGAATGCATTTTGTCATGCTCAGTGTCAGGCAGGGTGCGACCCCCAGGTGCTACTACTTGTTGACAGTGTGCGCTTCATTAGGGCCGGCACTGGCGAGAGCAAGACAGAGTGAGAGAGCGCGAGAGCAAGAGTGAGTGAGAGTGGGTTAATTATGGCTATTATTATGGTGCGGCGCGCGGATGGAAATGGAACTCGTAAAGTTTAATCGTCTAATTGGCCGTTCCACCGGCGCAGTGAGTGCGCTTAGTGCTGCCGTGGACAAATTACGCAAAACTACTGCTTCCGCTATGATTGCTCCCGCAGCCATGGGTGCGAGAGTTCTGCCATTGCCCGAAACCGATGGGCGAAAACAATCATGTTTCTTCATGCCGGCTGTTTATTTGTCCGGGTGAAATGGTTCGTAAATGGGAGCGGGTAATTTGCGATTGGTTCGCCTAGCGGGGCGAGTTGATTTGCAAATGTTTGTGAAGCAAAGTGTCATTGACGTCATTAGAGCGTTGGAATTGGAATGGACCGAGTTGCTTAGCTTTTAATTTAACGGATAATATAATTAATAGTAATGAAACCCGTCATCAAAAATAATTACTTGAAATATTTTTGGAAAAATTTATTAGAAATTATGATTTAATGAAAAGGGGATATTATGGAAAGATGCTGTCAGCAGTAATGGAGACGCATGGTACTTGTTATAATATTTGAATAAATCATGTGAGCGAACTAGGCGATAATTGAGTTTATCATCTTTGTAGCTTAGCGAATCTGTTGCCAAAAAGATACTTCAGCAAATCAGAAATAAATTGTGGGGTGCCTGTAAAATGCCTTCTGGTTTTAGTTTTTAGTTTTAGTCTTAAAATTAGCAAATTCCACCAGTTGAATATCAGAAAGCTTGCACACAGATTCCTGTCTCATGAACAAATGTACCGCAGCGAGCCATTAGAATTTTCACAGTCCAATATTACGGTGTATATCGGAGACTTCTTGTATAAATTTTTTGCTATAATAATTTGAACACATTATCCAGCAAGGAAGTATCCGAGATGAACGTAAATAATACCAGACTTGAGCTTCTTAAATTTTTATTTAGATTTTAAATAGAATTAAAAAAATAATAATCAGCTCAAGTCGACAAATTGTTTAAATATTGTCGTAAATCACTTATTATACCCTTCCTTCAGCAAGCTTTTAACATTGCTCTGCAAATTAATAGGGTTTCCTTCCGAATGAAACGAAAAAATTTCGCCACGATTGTCTTACTGCGGTTTAATAAAAAAGGCAACAATTCAATTGTACGCGTTAATATTTGATGATCGAAATCCAATAAAGCCCCATTTCCGATGAAAAGAGAAGCGAAACAAAGGCTTACGTTGGTAGGTTCCCACTCGTACTTCGCTACGGCTGCAAACCCGGGTGTTACGCACCAACAAAGGTGAGCTGGCGAAATAAATGCAATGTAAAAAAGAAAAATCCTTCCTTTGCCTATCGATCCGGCACGGATTTAACGCACGGTTGGGTGTGCGTGTGCGAGTGTTTGCTAAAAGAGTTGTGTTATTCTTGCCGTGGTTTTGAACTACGGCCGTTTGCAAAAAAAAACCCTCTTTGCTTGTAATCCTAGTTGAGCTTGTTGCAGTATCGGTCGACCTGGTGCCAACAGTTCCTGCTGGACGTGGCCGGGAAGGATGAGTTTTGCCAGACCGACTTGCTGTGGCTGCATAAACTCATCGATTTGAAATGCCGTACCGTGTGGCAACCGAGTGCATACACACCGGTTGTCCGGTTGTCTCACGGGCGACCATTTCCATACGAACGATACCGAGATGCCGAGGACCGTTGCACATTGGTGGATGGAATGATTCGAAATAGGAAATAACCATAACCTAGTTGCCGGTGTCAGCCCGCCAGTGCCAAATGGTCGCCGAAGATGGGCGGACGAGGCGCAAGATTGAGTTAAATAAATCTCGGTTCCGGTTACCGGTGACTGGCGGGATGTTGACGGTGATGCCTCGTTTGACAGCAAAATGCATCGATGACATGTCACGACCGTGTGCGGGATGTAAATGCCATCCAGAGTGACATAACAGTTAGTTAACAACTCCCCCGGGGTGGAACGATGCCTTGGAACGCCCGAGAGTTTGATCTAGCTCAGTTCCCAGTTGGGTTGGGAGTTCATCTTCGGACCATATGTTGCAGTTTTGCTTCGCAATATTGTTCAATCCTTTGCGTGCAACGCCTCCATTAATTGTTGTCTCGGGCGATCCCATTTCCGGGCTCATTTTTAATTGCTTTGCAGACCAAAACTAGGTACGGGAACGGCCTAAGTCCCAGCTTAATTATCCATTCCACGCCATACGGTAACGGGCTGGCATTGTAGGGACACCCGACCGGAGGACCCGCTTGTTTATCCTGCGGATAGCCGACAGTCGGGTTGGTGATGTTTGCCTTTCGGTGTCTTAACCACCGCTTTGAGCGACTGCAACCGGTCGGGTGATTTAATTTATTGGAGGTAAAGTTTTAAATGAGATTTATGAGCCTTACCGCCCGGGAGTGGAAAGCGTTTTTTTCTTCTTTTCTTATCTTCTATAGCTGACCGGCCAGGCAGTTGGCCGGTCCCGATAGGATGTTAATTTATAGGACTTTTTTCCGCTCCGGTTTTATTCACTTCCTCTTTGAAGTACGATTTGTGCAAAACAACAACCATAAGCTCTCTCTCGCTGGGCCTCCTCTATCACAGTTTACGTAAAGAGTTGAACGCACAACAGCGTTGGTAATTAAATTGTCTTTTTGCCGCACTAAAACTCACCCTGCCAAAGCAATAAAACTACACCAATGCTGTGTGCGTGTACTATTTGCGCCGCACTGAGCGAAAGGAAAATAGAAAGCACCGATGATAGATCGACAATAAACGGCACTGGGCATCTATTTACGGTCAACTATTTAGTCGCGAATGGCGTACTTCACCCCCCCAAACACGGCGACCACCGCGTAGCAGGGAAGCGATATAAATCTTGCAGAATTGTGCCCGCGAACGAGAAATGCACTGAAAACGAATAAAAAAGCGTGGCAAAATGGCTCACAGTGGCGAATTCAAAACGGACACCACGGTGTGCTTTTGGTGTAAAGGCCACATCTAGCGTAAAATGGATGCTGGCGGTGCCGTAAATCAAAGCCATAGCGAGAAGCAGAACTGGCGTGTGGAGCAAAAGTTATAAGAGCAGACTAGCAATAAGCGCATGAAGGAACGCGCTGGAAATAAATCCCTCGTAAAGGGAAGCGAAATATAGAATGGAGCAGAAAAGCATAAGAGAAATAAAAAATATTACCCAACGAAAGGCAAGTGGAAGAAAGTCAATTTTGCTCGTTATAGACACCGCGCCCGAGGATGGGCGGCGAGATCTATTCGGTCACTTTACGCTCTGGCGAATGTGTTAGGTATTATACACGGCGTAACATAACTATAAGACATTAATAATTTGACAACAAGCCATTTTTCCAAGAAGAAAAGAACAGAGAAATAAAAATGGTGTTTCTCAAAGTGGAGCAGAGTAAATAAATAATTTTGGGATGGTTTAATACACACAAAATATTGTATTTTTAGTATTTATTGGTAATTTACAAAATATTTGATTCGTTTATTTTTCGCTTATCAAACGGTTAGCAGGAATTATCAAATGGTTGTTTAAAAATTCTTTAAAATCATTTTCACATTAGTTTCGGCACCGTAAAACTAATCGAAATATGTGATTTTTTAGATGAGATAGAACGAAAAAGATTTTTATTGATTATTTTACTATTTTTTAACTAATTTTTATTGATTTTTTCAACCTTTTTGGTTATTCTCAATAAGCTAAGTGTCTTACAGTTATGTTACGCAGTGTAGTAGGATGCAAGACTTTTTATGAGATGACTTTTTATGCTACAGTTGCTTCTTCCTCGTACAGATCGTTATGTTTTAGGCTATATACTTTGCGACAAATATTCTCTTTCAACTACTTTGTGTTTTTTTTTCTCTTATGCAACGCATTTCTATGCTTTGTGATAAAAGAGAAAACAAAGCGTTGTCTCTTTGTGATAGAAGAGAATATTCGAGACTGCAGAATAGAATAAAAGACCTTGATTAAGCACTTTGTATGTTGCTTTCTTATGATTGGAAGGTTAATTGTTGTAAGGTAATATAAATCAACATAATTATATATTATTATCACATCAACACTACACCCTTGTATGTGTGTAATACTGCTGTGCTGCAATTTAGAGTGCATAAACTTCCCCACATCATCTTGTCAGTGTTTCGGAACGCGACGTCCTTAACCACTTCACACTGATTAATCTCCATAAAAAAACCGCACCTTCTCTACTAGCAAAACTCTAAAATGACTTGAAGTGAACGGTCTTACCACAACGGGTAATACTGCTGCTACTGCCGTAGATGGTGCGCAATAAGGCAGCTTGTATTCTACACCCACGAACCACGGACAGGCACCGTCTCGAACGAACAGTTTTCGTGGTTGCACAACTGTGAAAGTTTAGCCCAACACGTACCCGGGAGCTTTCTGCCCCGAAAGTGCGGGTGCGGGTTGTTACCGAGTTTTAATCGATGCCGTGCATGCCATGCCCGAAAGCGTCGAAACTTTCCGCCTTTGGAACGTTCCGGCAGACGATAAATGCACGAGCGCGAATGGAAGTTAAGCCATAAATTAAATTAAATTATTTCAGCTGAAGACATTTCGTGCGTTGGCGCGCGTGCCAGTGGATTCTTGTTAACAATTGGAAGAGCTTTGTCCGGAGAGCAATAGTAATCGTTTTCGTTGGAGGTTTGAAGAGTTGAACCTAAATATATATATATACCATTCGAGGTAGTTACCTTTGGAGCAGTTCATCAATTGGAATGGGTCATAGAAACTCGGGCAATGTCCGAATTAATGGTGAACTTTCAAATGCTCTACCTTTAACAACTTCCATGGTTGAAGTGGTTAAATTTCATACGGAGAGTTGTATCGCTAATGCGAAACAATTAAAGTTGGCAGTCCTGGTTTCATGGTTTCTGTTTATGATAATACGAAAAACGGAATTAACGGTTACGGAACGAACGAATCTCGAATCTCCGTAGCTCAGCGATATTTAATTTAAATATTCACCATTCGACGTTATTTTAGCGCTTAGCAGAAAACAATGCATTTCCGGAACAGAACCTAACAAGTAGAATGGAAGAGAGCAGGAAAACACGCACATCTTCACATGCCAACCATTGCTCTGGTAACCCAATCACGTTCCTGATTTACGAAGGAAGGTTAGACAGTGCGTCTGGAATTTATCCCAGTACACGCTGCTTTTCGCCCCTCCCCTTCCAACAGTACGAAACGAAACCAAAACCAGAACCGTTCCCAAACGACAACAACACAATATCGTCCCACTCGTCACCACCACTTCCATTGGTGCCGCGACACAGAACGTTCGATACCGTCCCCAAGGGGAACGCTTCGGATTACAACGTTCGGCATTGGTCACCGCGCGTTTCGTTCTACGATGGAGGCGCCCAGTACTTGGTAGCAGAAAGAAAGGAAAGCATAGATAAAGAATCTTTGCCACAAGAACACCCTCCTGTCTCTTCAAACCCCTCCCCTCCTTTCTCCCTCACCTTCCCATATCGTTATAGGGGTGGCTCGTTACAGACACTGGCGACACTCTGACATTCACCCCTGCTGGAGAGAGCCCCTTGACCACACGGTGTGTACAGTGTGATAGATGACACTTGCGCCGGTGGTGCTTACGCTGCTACTGGTGGACCAACGATGGCAAAATACGAACACTCGACATCGCGCCCAAGACAATGGCTTTGAGACTTTCGCAACAACACAACGCCAACAAGAAAAAAAGGCAGATCTTTTCTTCCCACTGTTTGAGATACCGGCGTCAAGGACGTGTAGCTTGTTCTATTCCATCACCATTTCCAACTGCGGATAATTGTGGGGAGGAAAAATGGCGGATGGCGTTAAAGGGTGGTTGCCTTTGTTTTGCCACTGTTTTTTGGGTTCGTCACCTCATCACAACACGACGGTACGGGGTAATTGACTAGGGTTGAACACCACCCGAGCATGCCCGGCCCTGCGTTGTTGAACGTGCCGTGTCATTCCATTTGCACGCGCGTTCTGGTCGAGTGTTTGCTTAACCACTTCCCAGTGACCTAGATTTACCTCGAGCGAAAGTAAGGAAGAAACGGAAAGCCCACGGTAAGCCCCGGGGCAACAATTTGTAATTCTACCCCGTTTCTTCCCACAGTTGCAACGGAACGGAACGGTGGCCGGTGGCCGTTTACGCGGGCCTGCGCGTATGTATGCATCTGTGTATCGCTCGGATGGCTCGGGCGTGACACCGGCCACCTTATGAACGGCCGCGCACGGTTGAATGGCTACGGTAAAAGCCGCACCGGGCGAGTTTCCGGTGTGGAAATGTTAATGAGCTGCAGCGTTTAGCGCTAATTATTCGACAACTTCCAGTTTGGTAAACATTTGCGCTGCTCTGCCACCGTTTGCCAGACATTCGCAGATCATTAGGCGAGCGGATAATAGCTTCGGCATGCAGCACGGGCAGTGTTTTTATCGGCCGGGGGACAACAGGTTTTTGGTGGTTTAATAGCAGTGCTTAAGATTGCTTTCAACTGATCGTTCTAGTTCATTATAAGCATATAAGAAGCATTAAGCAGAAGGTGTTAGGAATTTTTTGATGGTCTAGGAGAGTTAGTTCCATTTTAAAAGGAGCTGAAAATTCCGTGTTGCTTAGGAAGAAAAAACTTGGTTGACAAAATGGTTGACACAAATTATTAAAAATACTTTCTACACAGTTATCATGATTAAAAACTACTTTTTTCCATGATTTTTTTTAAATTTCAACATTCATTAGGGTCGTAAATTGCCCCAAGTTCAGGAATAGTTAATAGTATTATTTTGATCGTTTAAGTCGTGTTTTGTAGCGTCCAAAACTAATAAAATATTTATTGGATAAAGTGAGCCTTCAAAATTTCAGAAAATTTACATTTCTACGGATTCTATTTTGATCAAACATGTGATAGAATAATGATTGATAAGCGCAGCGGCGGATCAAGCGGTAGCGGTGTTGGGGGCCCCAAACAGTTGGTACCGATTGTGTGATTTTTGGAAATTTTACAGAAGAGTTATTTAAAGCACAACATTTAATTAAAAAGGTAAAAATTGATCCGAAACATCTTCCTTGGTTATATAAAACATTTATTTCTATGTGATAAATTAAATGCAGAGATGAATATCGACTTTGTGACTTTAAACTATAAACGAAATTGCACCATCCACGGAAGAGGTAGCATATATGTTGTATACCAGATGTTGTGCAACATATGTTGCGCAAGATGTGTTGTGCAATATGTGTTGTGCAACATCCTGGTACTCGGCTGGTACTAGGTGTTACCTCTTGAAAAACATGCTCTCCTGGTATCGGAAATCTGAAAACAATTGTGTTGTTCATCGCCTACAACATCAACATGTTGTAGAAGGTGACTAATCAGGAATCGTAAATGTACGTAAATCGTAGAAAATGTGATCCAAGTATGTTCTCCTACTTAAGTAGGTTATGGTTCTCCTTAGCGCATACAAACGTTTATATATAGAGACTAGCTTACTAGGCCCGTTTACAAGGTTACGCAATAGAACTCTGAGGTGTACGCAAGGGAGCTTTCTTTCCGAGACTTTGCTGGTGTTGTTAAATCATGTTTGAAGTACACCTCACTAACACCGATAATGCCGTAGCAAAGTTATAGGTCCCCCTTCAAAAATTCCGCCTCGGGCCTCCAAGGAGATTGATCCTTCACTGGATAAGCGTTAGAATATATTTTTGACCTAAAAATCGACGAAAACAAATGACATTTCATACATTTCAATGGAAAATTTAAACTTTTCATCTTGTGGTATCTCTAGTTATGAAGCATTCCAAATGTAAAAAAAGGTCATGCCCTCATTTTTGGGTCATTTTTAGAAGGACGACTTGTTTCATGAACACGAGAAAGATGAAGATTTCATAACCTTGGGATGTAATGGGTTAACTAAAATCCAAGTGGCCTTATAATTATGAAGGTAACTGTAGTAGGAAAAGAATTACTTTTATCTGTTTTTTTCAAGTTTCATTACATGTTGTTTATGAAATTTTCAAGCAACAAAACACAGTTTGGTTAGTTGCAGAAATTATACAGATTTTGCAAATATTTATCTTAAAAATATTGACGTAAAAAATAATCTATTGAACTATGAATGTGATTTGCATATTCTTTACAAATTTAACTTTTTCGTTTTTCAATTTGCAAAAAGTTAACAATAACGGTTTAATGGAAAACATTGCAAAAATAATATGCGTTTCAAATAAAATCCCTGAGCACGGAGTACAAAGAAAAAAAAAATTCATTTCAAACGGTTTCCGTACCGTACCGACATCAATCATTCGGCCACAACGGCCAGAAGAAAGTAACTCCGCATAGGAATGGCATTACATGTGTGCACGTTGTTAGGCCAATAAGTTCCATTCCGCAATCCACTCCAATGCTAACAAGCTCAACCAGTCCAAACGGGTCGAGTGTTTGGTTTCGCCGGTTAAGCGAATGATCGTGCCGTGCTCCGAGAGCGGGAGCTACCGGAACCGCAACCCGAACTAAAGTACCAAATTAATAAACGAACGAACAGAACGAACCCGGCAGTGCCAAGAATGGAGGGGGGGGGGGGGGGGAAGGGGTGAATGGCGAGAAGGCAAGTGCTTTTCTTAGCCGCCGAGGGAACGATTTGTTTTATTCATGAACAACATTCATTCGTTTTGCTTCAATCCCCTTTTCGAAACTCGGTCTCGGGTTCGGCCGATTACCGTGTCTGGGTGAAAAAGGCTTACGGTACACACACACACACACACACAGTGGCAAAGGCAAACATCAAACGTCACCGTTTGCCCAGGATGGTTTAAAGCCGGTTAAAGGTGTCTCGGGACGCCCCCGGAACGGCCGTCACTCTTTCGCTGCCGGAATTGTTTGGTGGCGCGTTTGGCCAAGGAGTGAGTGAATGAGGTGCTTACACAGCCACAACAAAACAAAATCACTAACACAGTTAAATAAATAAAGCACCAAAAAAACGCACACACACACCACACACCAAATCGCATTGTTAACAGCTCGGTGCGTAAGCAAGGTGTGAAAGCGTAATCTGTTGAGCGCGCCACGCCTCCGTCCGAGCAGCGACGGGAGTGTTGACGTACAGTGAACTTGACTGGGGCAGAGGAACTTTAACCGATTTACTGACACTGGCCTGCCTAGCGCTTTGACGGGACCGTGACAGGCGAGTGTCATTTAAAATGCAACCAACGATGAATACTAATGGTGTCTTCATTCTCCTTCGCATCATCATCATCATCATCGACACCATACGCCGACGGTGCGGACCAACTTTGCCAATTCATCGATTTACGGCGGGGTTGGGGTCTTGATGGGCAGTCGGATTGGGGGCTGACGTAATGTCTCGTTATGGTGCGTCGAGCTTTTGCTGATGGTGCTGTTTCGCTTTCACTTTCGCAGAAATGCCGTTCGCCGACCTCCCGGAGCTCCATCTCCAACCGCAGCCATCTGG
This sequence comes from Anopheles moucheti, assembly GCF_943734755.1. Lineage (NCBI taxonomy): Eukaryota > Metazoa > Arthropoda > Insecta > Diptera > Culicidae > Anopheles > Anopheles moucheti. Next base: position 26,433,315 of record NC_069140.1, read on the forward strand.
CCGACCTGGACGAGGGCGAACTGTTTATGGAGCTGATACGGGACGTGGCCAACGAGCTCGACATCGACGTGCTGTGTCACAAGATTCTGGTCAACGTCGGTCTCCTAACGCACGCCGACCGTGGCTCACTGTTCCTCGTCAATGGGCCGCCCACCGGGAAGTATCTGGTCGCCAAGCTGTTCGACGTTACGCAAAACACTCGTAAGTACTAATTGATGGGCATCCCCGCATGGCATTCAGGTGAGCGAACCGGTGCTCGATCGGTGTTGATGAATCGGGCGCTTGGTTGGGTGTTGACTTTTTGGAGGACATCAATTTTGTCTCGAAGTTTTAGGGAACCTTTTAACCATCAAATGAAATGATGAATTCGTGATGTTTAGACGTGATAAGTAAATAAAACTATTCTTTATAGTTTATTCTAACAATCAGAACGTGCGTTGCTGGCTGCACACTGCCTAATACTTACTTTTATCACGCTCCATTTGAAGAAGCGTCCAGTTTCTTTGAAGACGTTAGACAACAATATCATAACATTTTAAGGAGAACTCATCACGCGTTGTTTGTTGGTCGTCCTGCCAAATGCATCTTTTCCAGCTTTGGACGAAGCGGTCCGGCGAGCCAAACAGGACGAAATCATCATTCCGTTCGGTGTTGGAATAGCCGGCACTGTAGCACAAACGAACGAAACCATCAACATCAAGGAAGCGTACAAGGATCCACGCTTTAACAGCGAAATCGACCAGAAGACCGGTTACAAAACCAACATCATCCTCTCGATGCCGATCTGCAACTACGAGGGACAGGTGATCGGTGTGGCACAGATCATTAACAAAACCAACGGTAAGTGTGGGCTTGTTGCCAAACTTGGTCATGGACGCCACTGTTGCTGATTCTCGCTCTTCCCGCACAGGTTCACCCGAGTTTACCGAGCGAGATGTGGAGATATTTCGCCGCTATCTCACGTTCTGTGGCATTGGCATCCAGAACGCGCAGCTGTTCGAAATGTCCGTCCAGGAGTATCGGCGCAATCAGATACTGCTCAACCTTGCCCGGAACATCTTCTCGGAGCAAAACAACCTGGAGTGCTTGGTGACGAAAATTATGACCGAAGCACGGGAGCTGCTCAAGTGTGAACGGTGTGCGGTCTTCCTGCTGGATCTCGACTGTGGCGAAGCGGTAAGTGTCGTTTGCGTATTTTAACAACTTCCTAGCATTCGAACAATTCCGCATTGCATGGTAACTTATCCTTTTCTTAAACCTCGCTCAATATTCGCTTCATTGTACCGTATTTCTACAATCTATGCGCTAACTCAAGTGTGCATGTTTAGATGACGACTGTAATCGAAACACGTTGAAGGTAATCGTAGCAGAACAGAAAGTATTCAGCCACTAGTATCTTTCACAATATTTGTCCTCATTGTAACATTGCGTGTATATACTGCCTTGGTGGCGTTGGTCGCTAAACAGACCACGTTCCAAACCCATCGATCAAACTGATTCAACTGTACAGAGCTGTCACTGCTCGATCGCATTTTGACAGCTGTCAGATGGACGCCATTACAGCACGCTTGGTAGTAGCCCTTTTTTGTGGCAAATTGCTAGTGAACGTAAAGCACCTGACCAAACACGATTAGCACTGCGAAATTGAAGCAAGCATCTGGGAACACGCATTGATAACACGCACGCAGGCACGATAAATGTTTGCAATGCGTATTGCATTCACATATCAGCACAGTTTCACATGGCTTTATACAGCACTGCCGATGTGGACCCGGTGTTTGGTAAACTGAACAAACGCACCGGTAGTCACGTACGTACGCATCGCAATGTTGATTATTGATGGGTGTTGCTGCGTTGCTGACGTGCACCGGTTCCATTTACAGCGGTTAGCAGGGAGAAGAAAAAAAAGCGAAGAGAAGAACAAAACCCAGCCAAGCTCTTCGGCTAATTAGAGAATCCCGTGAGTATGTGTGTTTCTTTTTCGGGGAAATTGCCCGATAACAAACGCTCGATAACACACTGGTCGTACACGAACGAATGTAATCAACCCACACATTCGGTGGCGATGGTCAGCCGGTACGGTCCATCGCATATTATTCGGACGTAGCTATACCTCCCAAAAAGCTGTCCCATTTCCTATAGAGAAATAAACTCGACAACTTTAAGAGCACGCTCCTTGCGGCACCGAAAGTGCGGGGGAGAATTATTTATATTGATTGTGCTGACAGCGGCCCACAAATGGGTTAGTGTTCGAACGTGGCACTAACGACGAACAGCACTTCTCCTGGGACAGTGTCACGCCATGGGGTGAATTGTTTCTCGAACACGGAATACAGCACGTGAACGATACATCGGTCGAATAAAATATGAGTGGATTGGACCATTCACGCAACTCGCACCTGTCTCATAAATAACTCTTCGGTGTTGTCTTTTTTTGTTTGTTTTCAACAAAATTCGTCCCAAAAATGCTTCTTATTTATGAGCGGCTGTTTTCGTAAAAAGTTTTGTGAATCATGTGCGCAACAGTTAAAACATAGGAAAAGTATAAAAATCGACACTTGTTTGAAATTGACAGTTGGGATGAGGCACCAAAAATACATTATTTTCCCAAAGTTTTCATATTCGCATTTATTTGCTAACATGTTTCCGGCAACTGGCAAACCCCCGAAAGCTCTAATTAAAATGACTAAGCGCATTAAGCCAACCACCGTTTATCTTATCAGCGTATAAATCCGAATGGAAATCACATCCCCATCAGCTGCCATTTTCCCATGCAAGCCTGTGCTGCGTAGGTTCCGGCGCGATTGAATAATGCTTTTGCGTCACGGCCTGCGGAGCTATAAAATCTCATTTTAGGGAAATTGATAAGCGCACACCCTGTGTCCTGTTCGCCCTGATACCGTGAAGTGAATGTGCACTGCCAAATGCGCTTTTTTGGATAATGGAGAAAAGGGAGGAGGAAAAAGAATAAAATGAAGGCAATTTCAACATCCTGCCGTGCAATGGACGCACGGCATGTACGTGGGTTATACGAAATCGAATTGTAATTAAGAGAGCGCCGAATGGGAAATGATTATTATTTTACTTTCAATTATAGAACGGTGCCGAAATGGCTGAGCGATGAGCGTGTCAATTAAAATGCTATTTCGAAGCTACAGTTTTATTGGATGTGATACGAGCCGTATCAGTTGGTATCTGTAGTGTAGTCAATTATATTTTAGATTTTAATATAAAAAACAATTAATTTTTTATTTAACATAAAATATATTTCCAAGCAATGGAGACGCCTGGTCGCTTTAAGATTATTTTTTAATTCGTTAACCATAAAGTAATACACAGGCACATTGGGCACATATTTATACAGCTTTGATCATGATGTATATGTATTTGGTCGGTACGGTTTATCATAATCGTGATGGAAATCTGTTTCATATTTAACAATTTTGCACTGATTTTTATCGTTCCGTTTTCCATTTTTCATGGCTTCGTGCGCTTCCGCCGGTTCGGGGATTGTAAATTCCGTGGAAAATGAATGCTACCAAATGCTGCACCGCTCCATTTCGACCCTCCCCGTAGAACCACCTGGAACGGATATTGGAACGGCCGGAGAGGACTCATCAAACCGTTTCGCGCCGAACGAGCCACAACGTGGACGTTGAAGATGTGCTCCAGCAGCAGGTTATTCCGTTTGCCAAACACTCAAACGCGGTAGTAATTTCCATCATTGTGCGCTTTTAACTCGCCTCCATTCGCTTCGAACGTTTCCTCTCGGTTTTTTTTTCCTCGAATAAGCTTTAACTTATTCATTGCCGATTTGTTTGGTGTTTTTTTTTATTGAGTTTCTGCATGGGATTTAACTTGGCCGTCCTGCAATCAACAGGGCTCCACGAAGTTAAGCTTTCCGGTCGTCTGTGCTAGCAAGCTCTGCTATCAGTGGTGATGAAAATGTGCCTGTAAACAGGAAAATGTGTTAAAATATTTAAAAACCCCCACACAAGTGGAAACGTTCGGGCAACTAGGGTGGCAAAAAGCAAAATGATGGATTTCTACATTTTACAACCGTTGTACCTGTGGGAAAATTTGTAAGCAGCGTTCCCTTGTCCTTCCTCTTTCAACCACACAACTGACAGAACACGATCTCGGCACGCTTCACGATGATATTCGAGCTGGGCAGCAGCCATCAATCGTCGGCCAACATTCTGCGACCGTCGGTGAGCGATCTGAACAGCTCGATGCTGGCCCAGATTGCGGAGTATGTGGCCGCGACGGGCGAAACGCTCAACATTAGCGATGTGCTCGAGTGGCTAAAGGATAAGCCCATCTGCCAACGGCAACCGGTAGCGCAGCCGGTCCCGGCCGCGGACGGTACGGTGGCCACGACCGCAACGTTCGACGAGACGCACAGCGTCAAATCGATTCTGTGCATGCCGATCATCAACGGCCAGAAGACGGTCATCGGTGTCGCTCAATTAATCAATAAGGTAAAACAGGCTCACTGTGTGCTGCGGGATGTCATTGATAATGAGAAGGTTTCGTTCGATTTCTTTCTTCCCCTTTTTGTTTGTTCCAACAGCAAAATGATCTACAATTTACCAACTGTGATATCTCCATCTTCGAGGCGTTCGCCATCTTCTGCGGGCTCGGCATCCACAACACGCAGATGTACGAGAGTGCCTGTAAGCTGATGGCGAAGCAGAAGGTGGCACTCGAATGTTTATCGTACCATGCGACCGCTAGTCAGGACCAGACGCTCAAGCTGGTCAACGATACCATCCAGTCGGCCGAGGAGTACAAGCTGTATAGTTTTAAGTTCATCGGTAAGTACTGGCTCGAACAGCACCAACAGCCGCGCTGCGACCTTCATCAAGCACCGAGCGCTGATCGATTTCAGTGCATTAGACGAACTAATTGGATTTTGCAGGAAAAATGTTAGTCCCAAATTTGGAATTTTCCCGCACAACCCACGACTACTAAACCGAGCTCATCAAACACCCGAGGACGGGCGGAATGTGGTGGGTGGTGGCATGAAATCCGATTTATTTATGCTGCGAGCTTGCATAATGATGTAAATTAATATTTTATGCGATTGTTTTCCTGGGCAGCATACCGACCTACGGTGGCTCCTGTAAGCGAAGACCAACGACCAAATGGAAGACCGCAATCAAGACGGTTTCGGTTGGTTTCGGTCGGCGGTCATTTACGTTTTATGGGTGCTCAAAGCGTTCACTTTTATTCAGATCAGTTCGTCTTAGCCGAGGGTCGCAGCCGATAAAAAAGCACTCACCCTTTGCAAAAACCGACACCGGAATACTAAACGTTCCGTAAATGAGAATGGACCGTTCGACCGTTTGTTCCGGAACGGTTTTCCCGGGATTGATTGTTCCCTCGTTTCGCAACAGGCAACAGAGAGAGGGTGGTACGATTGGTGTTCATGGCCTCCCAACACTCCGGAATCCCGGAATCAATGCTCTTTGAGCTCTGGGGGTTAATGGATTTTTAGCGGCTCCCTTACATTGCGCCAACGCTAATTGGAAAAGCATATATCGTCGTGTTGCTCTATCCGGTACGTTTCTTTGCCGGGGAACCATCGGCCGATGATGATGCCCTCGGCATCGGATTACGGTTGCGGATAGTCTGGTCGCTCGCGAGGTTGGTATAATTAATGACACAGTGCGGAAAATCGTAACGCAAGTGTAACAGCACGGAACGGGTGCTTGCATTTGGCCGTGCCGTGCAAAAGGATGACCTGTATAGCTCTGGCCCTCCAACTATGATACACGCTTTCGGAGTCGTTGTGGCATATGAGGAACCTTCCGAGGACAAGCATGCCGGTGGAATTTGTTTGATGCGTGCTATCGGTTTCTAAGGCCGACGAAACATGGAGCATGGGTTCGAATGCAACCGGTGAATTCTTGCTCACTCCAAACGGACGGATTTGTGGAGCACACTTTCCCGAAGACGTATCGCTCTGTCACGCGAACCTCGCATGGGCATGGGCATGGGAATTTAATCACGATCACACATTCATCAAGTACTAGCCGGTGCTGAATTTTTCATGAGTTCCTATCATTCTTCTAACCCGCCCGCACCGCCCACTTTATCGGAATCGCTTTCCGTGCTGGCGTGCCCCGTGCGACTCCCCAGTGTTGCGCTGGGCTGGATGTGATCTTCTTTTCCATTTCGCGCGCGCATCTGCGGCGTTTTCATGCCGTGGGACCGTCGGGTTGCAGGGTGCCATGATACATGGTTTGAATTTCTATTCGAATGTGCTACGGCAGAGGAATTCTTTGCCAGTGGTGGTGTGATGTTGGGTTGGCAAAACAACGAAAACGGCACCAGCACCATCAGCCTACAGGCTACAGGCTACAGCTGCTAAGCAACTGTCTCATCGTATATAACAATAAAGATCTATTTTGTTTGCGTTTCTTCCTTTTTTTTTGGCCGTATGCCTACTGCTGGTGGATATGATATATTGTTTTATCTTCTTTATATCCTCGGGGCGTGAGAGATCAAATGCTAGCCGGCTTAACGCCGGTATTTAAAATTTATTTCCATGCACTCTATGGCTATCATTGTGGAATGGATGCTTTGAGGTGGTTTCTGTGTTTTCTGTGTTTTTTATGCTTGATTAAGACTTTTTTTGGGACAATGTAATTAAAGTATGCTGATTTACTAAAAGAAACGAGGAAAGTAAATTGGGTGGGAACAAAACCAAATGTTCGTCTAAAATTTGGATAAAAAGCTTCAAAACTTTTCATACCTCTTTTGATTTTTAAATACTCTGTTTATTTTTTTATACAACATTCTACATTTCTAGACCTAATTCAGTAAATTGGGCATTGAATTTCTATTTTGGGTGGCTCCCTAAGGGTATCGAATTCATGTGGTGCAATCTATCGAACCAAGAATTGATCCAGATGATCGTATTCGGTTTCGGGACGGGATCATGGTTAATCTCGTTGAAATTTAACAACGTTCCCGGAACGGTCCCCACTTCGGGTCCAAAGACCTCCAAAGAAAAGAATGCAATTTGTAATGTGATGCTGTTTTCTAACAGCAACACAAAAAATGAAACGCCCTTTGCCCATCTTTTGTCCCTTGCTTTATTTTTTCTCTTCTTCTCTTTGCAGACTTCGATCTCGACGACGATGATACATGCCGGGCGGCGGTGCGGATGTTTCTACAATGCAATCTGGTTCAACAATTTCACATTCCATACGACGTAAGTGGCAGTTTTATTGGGTTTCAATCCTCTCCACTAGCACTGTTTAGCCAAGAACCGGGCCAAGAAAATCCAATCGCTTCAATCCTTGAATCAGTTTTACCATACCATACCATCCATGTGTATGTGTGTGTTGCGTAAGGATAGTAATGCCGGAAGAGGAAGTAACATTTTGGTGGGTGATAATGGTAGGGGGAGGTGCACATAAATTTATGTGCCCCCGGCAAAATACGATTACGAGCTCACTTCTCTCACTTGTCCGCTTTATAGACCGGGGTTGGGTTGGGTCAGCGTTTGATGAGCGTTTTGCGAGTCTCACCCATATCGACCACGTTCGAAAGCTGATTAGAGCCATCGTAAATCTCCATTCGTTACGGTACCGAAAAGTGGATCTTATTTCCAAGTGAACGCGTGAGCGCGTGAGGATGAGAAAGTAGTTTTTTGTGTGTGTGTCGGTTCTGTTTCTCGCTCTTCGTTCTTATGTCATGTGCTTAAGTTAGTCAGGGATCAGGATATTTCGACGTGGAACGTGATGGCAACCGACCCAGCCGTGACTCGTATCCCGTGCCCTGCTGCCTGTGTTTTAATTACATTTTCCCAGCACTGTGTAAGCCGCTTTCCGGGGACAGCTTTTGGATCACTTTTGAACTGGGAAGTTCAAAAGCAAAAAGTGATGACATGATGGTAACGGCGTATGCCCCTGTGCTTTATTTTTTTTTTTGCGTGTGATTCGCAGGTCCTATGCCGCTGGATACTGAGCGTGCGGAAGAACTACCGTCCAGTGAAGTATCACAACTGGCGCCATGCACTGAACGTGGCCCAGACCATGTTTGCGATGATGAAAACCGGCAAGATGGAGCGCTTCATGACGGATCTGGAAATTCTCGGTCTGCTCGTTGCGTGCCTCTGCCATGATCTCGACCACCGCGGCACGAACAACGCATTCCAATCGAAAACCGACAGCCCGCTGGCCATCCTTTACACGACGAGCACGATGGAACATCACCATTTCGATCAGTGCGTGATGATACTGAACTCCGAGGGTAACAACATATTTCAGGTGAGTAGCCCGATGCGCCAGATGAAAGGACGGTCGCCGGGTTTGTGTTTGAATGTACGAAACTCCATGTACGGTCAGTTTTTTGTTGTTGTGGTTGAATAAGAGGATGGTTTCCTTTTCTAATTAAAGATTTTTGTCGAGTGCGCATACCAATCGATCAAACCAAACGGAAGAGTAACATAACCCGTTCGGAACAACAAAAATTCAAACATAATCGGATCAGTTCTTCTCGAATAAAAAAAAACAGTACAACTACAGGAATCTGGCATATTATGCATTCGTTTCATTTTTCAGTATTAACATTTTATGTTATTATTTTAATTTATATTCTGTTACTCATAACAACACTTTATTCCGATAACAATTGATTAAAATTGTATTATAGGTAGGATGGTTTTAATATTTCGTTAGTAGTAAATTTAGTAAATACATAAAGAACACACCAAAACTGTCAAAAATTAACATTTAAATGGAATTGACATTGTTTTATTTTGCGGAAAATAGTAATAGACAACAATAAGTTTATTTTGCTCAAAGTTTCAAAAAGTAAGAAAAACAGATTAAAAATAGGGAGAATTTGCAATAGTATCTTTACGATCTATTATACCCCGTGGAATAAAGTAGATTTAATTATTGACTCATTTGATACAGACGATGATTATTACTAATATGAATTAATTAACTTATTCAAAATTGTCCTGCTTGGCTATCAGCTAATCAAAAACTAATCATTATTTCATCATTATCATCTTTTATTTTCATCATCACCAAGAACATCATCAAGATATGCTAGTGTTGTTATATATATTATATGTTATATATAAAGCTGTTAAACCTATTTTTAACTTGCTACTACTACTAAATACTACTACTATTGAAAACTGATCACTTCTTAAATACAGAATTGTGGATCGGGATTTGGAAAAAATATATCTGAACGTTATATAAATTGTTGTAATCATATGTAATTATATTAATCAATGCAATCTAACTTCACTTTCAAAAATTGCAATTTATTTGATAAATGTTTTTTTCTTCTCGATTTGAAGCTATCTTTAAAATTTACCACATAATGATTCGTTTTCTATCGTGGTGACAAGATTATTCTCTAAAAGATACCTGCTTCGACCGAACCGATCGATCGGTCGTATCGTTAGAATATGAAACCCGCTCGTTACAATCGATTGGCAAAGAAATGTGCTAACAATTTAGTACCTCAATTGGTTATTAATTTCGTACTGTGAATCACACCTGCGCTCCCGGTACTCTTTTTTACCCCCCGATCAGCCCCCAACCCGGTAGAGCATAATTTATTATACTCGAATTTTGTCATTCCACCATTTGCATCATACCAGATCGTTTGGTTTGAGTTTTTGGGTTCGCTTCTCCCGTTCTTCTTCAACTCGATCCGATAACGTGCCGCGTAATGGGCCGATAGAGGGAAGGAATGGTTAACGGGAAACGGCAAGCAGATCAAAAATCGATGTAACTCGTATCATATTGCCAACAGCACTGGCGACTGGCGACGGACGGAAACCGTTCCATTGGAACCGATGTCTAAATGCTAAGGGAATCTCATTTGCTTGCCAACCGGTGGCCGGTGGCAAAAAAGTGGTATCAAATATCATATTCCATGTGCAGGAGCTTTTCGTTGTTGTGTATCGTTTTGTCGCTTTTAAAAGCGAACCCGCCTCCGTTCGATCGTAAAATTGAAAATACATTCGATGGCAAAAACGGAATTGCCACACACGCATATACCAGGTTTGCCGTTTTCCTTCCCGCCACTGTCAATGCAATAATGCCATCATTCGTTGGGTAAGGCTATTATTGTCGCCGCTTGCCGGCATTTTGGGCCCAGCATCGGTCTAAAGGATGCCGAAAGGTTCCGGGTTGGCAGGGAAGCTTAGATGTTGCCGCCGTTGACGGAATGTTGGACCCGTGCAGGCAGTAAAACGAGAATTAATCGAGGATTGAGGTTGGTCGCATGTTTTCAACCGTCGCCCATTTTTCTTTCCCGGCAAGAAAATTACACCGATTGATGGTGGATGATAAAAAACCAAGTGACTCGCAGGGGCTCTTTGTTTCGGCCCTGACGTCTCATTGTTAATGAAAGAAAAGGTGCATTGGGCGGCAAAGAAAAAAGACACAGCTACGATTTTACGTGACTGCTGCGATGGGAAATGAAAAGTCAAAAACTGTCTTCGCGCCGGCAGCTGGCTTTCCTGTGTAACCTTTTGTTCTATAGAATCGTTCGGCGTACACCGCTGTACGCGGCACACAATGACGCTTTGCTTAATGAATGAAAACATGACAATACATAAATGTTGCCTTCAGGTGCTACTAAGAGGCTCACAAAAAGCGCAAAACAAACGCGGTGAAGTGATACCGACAAAACGGCTAAAGCGCAGCATTGACTAAAAACGAGTAATAAAGGAATGGCGAGCATAATCGACACGTGCTGTACTATTGTTTTTTGTTTCTGTTCACTTTTTCGGTCCATTCTGTTGATGAATGGGTTAAATGTGCTTTCTTTGTACTTTTCATTATTCTCGACACAATCGAAATGCATTAAAAATGGGAAATGTCTGTAGCTTTTAGTAAACTTTACAATTCCAAGAAAAAAATGCGTAGGAATTTTCTCTTTCAACTGCTTTTATTGGTAACAGTTTTGTAAAATAAAAACATTGCTTGACCAAAACTTTTATTGAAAGCCCTAAAAAGTGGGCAGCAGAGATGAAATATTATCAACCTTTGTAAGAAAATGTAGGAGACTTCATTCCTTTTTCTAGAACTTTCACTGAATTGATTCAAAATACACATCCGTATTGTCATTGGTTGAAAATGAAATGGTTTTTAGCGATGTTTGTAAAGTTCCTTTAATTAAATCTCTTAAAATTTCTAAAGAACTGTTAAAGATACATAGAGATATGTCTTTATTATTTTCCATTTGATGGAATAAAAAGTTAACAGAATTCAACACGACTCGCAACACGACTCAAACATAAGGTTAGGTTTTCAAGCCATTACCTGGAAGTACTCAATCCCTTTTTGTTTTTCTGAACATTTTTACATTTCTTTTAGCAACAAAAGGATTCATCAGTTTGTTCTGTTCTTTGTTCTTTGTTCGTTCAATTCATGAAATGGGAATGCCTTTGAAACAGTTTTTGTTTTGTAATTTTGTTTTAAGCGTCTTTGCTTCATTTACATTACACTTACTTTTGTCTCTGTTTCTTCATGGAAGATAAAACATAAAAGGGAAAGTCTCACACCTTTTTTTCCGACCCCGAGAGGCGTCGTTTCACCCTGTTGAATGCTATGCCCGAGTCCGCAACCCCGTCAATTGACCCGCGCGGTAGTCCTTTCAATTATTCAACCAAACAACCTCACACGATCTTTACTTTGCCGTTTTACCGGCCAGTCTAGAAATTATGCATCAAAACAAAAAACCACTGCTCGTACTTCGTTCGTAATACCGGCAGCTATACCGCACCGAATCACAGTGTATCGTTTCCGTTTCGTTAATGTTTGATGGCAGGCACTATCCCCGGAGGACTTCCGCACGGTGATGAAGGTCGTCGAGACGGCGATCCTGTCGACCGATTTGGCGATGTACTTCAAGAAGCGCAGCCAGTTCCTGGAGCTGATCGAGAACGGCGAGTTTGACTGGCAGAGTGAGGAGAAGAAGGAAAGTAAGTAGTGCCGCTTGCCACACTTCCAGACATGGCGCGTATTGCCGTCGTGGGTTTTGTTCTCTTCATGTGTTACTAATAATGATTTTTTCCCCCCACCGTAACTCCCTATAAAACCAGTTCTGTGCGGCATGATGATGACGGCGTGCGATGTGAGCGCCATTGCGAAACCGTGGGAGGTGCAGCACCGGGTGGCCAAATTAGTGGCGGACGAGTTTTTCGACCAGGGCGATCTGGAGAAGCTGCAGCTCAATCAGCAACCCGTTGCGATGATGGATCGGTAATTTGTTTATTTCATTATGATTGCCTTAGGTCGTGTGTTTTGCTTTCGAGTTTTGCGTTCTTCGGGGAGTGTTGATGCCGATCGGAGCTGGGAAATGATAAGGTATGGCCAATAATCTAACCTAATGAAATCCGCTCCACACATGGCTATGCGAAGGCGCCGAGCAATTGGTAGTCTCTCCAGGGCGCAGGGTTGGCGCCATGTTGATGTGTGTATGTGTTGTTGTGTGGAGTATTTTTATCACTGCCGCTCAACCGGAACCCGAGCGTTTGGGGGTCTCAATTACAAACCGGTCCCTTCGGTCGCGTACGGCAAACTGTTCGGGGTAGATCCCGGCGGGGCTTAGGCGGTAATTGGAAAATAAGCCATTCTTATCCTTTACACAAACGGTCCCACAAAACCCCCCACTGTTGGTTGTTTGTTTGTACTCCCCCGAGGGCGATATTTATAACAGCCGGTGAACAAGGATCGAATTTTGAAACGGCATATTTCCATCCGAATGGTTTATTTCGGTGCGTTTCCGTGTGCGGCAATGTGTGTGCGGAAAGCACTGAAACACGATTCTACCGATTTGCTGTAATCACAAACGGAAATCTTAATGTAAAGCCGTTGTTAGATGTTTTGATGAAAGGCTTAAAAACGAACATGGAATTTTCAAATCGTAAATCCATTTTTGTTGTAAGGACATACTTTAAATTACATTGTAGCAATGGAGGCAAATAGATTTGGATTTACCAACAAAGAACTGGAACATTCAGTACTTCGTATATTTGAGAATATCGGAGAACAAATATTTTCCCTTTAATTGGAAAATCAAGTTCACTTTCATGATTAATCGAAGGACAATTTTAAGACCATTTTAATTGGGAAAGTTTCGACACAATATTTAATTCATTGAAATCATTTGTGTAAAAATGAAAATACATATATAAGTGGATATATTTTTTGGAACACTGTAAATACATGTAACGTATTGCCATACTCACAAGGGATTTTTGTGAAATAAATCATCTTAAGATGGTTAAAATACATTGAACTTTACATACCAATTATTTAGAATTTCATTTAAAGACAAAATGGCGGCCGTTTGAGGTTAAAAAAGAGGTTAAACTGTAATATTTGGGGAAAATTTGCTTGTTTATGGCCCAAGTATCCAATTCCCAACCTTTCTAAAACTCGTCTTACTCTAGTACTAGTAAACGGTCAGAAGAACAGTTTCGCAAACTTTTAACTCAATGAGTTCACAAATTACAAGAAATCTTGGATGACGTTGTTTTGCGAAAATCGCGTCTGATCATTGAGAATTTGGGTTTTCGCATCCCAAGGTTTTCCCAGGATGAATTGAAGTTAGGATGAGAGGACTAACTTCGTTATTTGTTGGAATATTTGAATCCTTTACCAGATATTCGAGTGTCTTTAAACTTGTAGAGAATGTACATAATTCTTTGAACCATGTTTACTTCCCCTTAATTAATTCAAAAGTAGTTAAGGGATACGGATAGAAATATTTATTGTGATATCGAATGCATCCGTTTTAAGAGCTGAAACATTTTCTTACTCCAACCAATACATTCAAACACTGCCGGCACATACTAATAGCAAAAAATGTTTCGATAGTAAATGTTAATTTTATTACCATCTCTAAGTACCAGTAATCCTCCAAACACTTTGCACCAAATACTACTAATAGAAATGGTTTCAGTTTCACGATCCGTTCGCAAACGTCTCCAGAAATAGTTCGCCTTGGGTACGAACTCCACGCTTGCACCGAATCGTAAACCAGCTTATTACCCCCTATATCGAACGAACCTTTATCCGCTTCCTTAGCCTTTGTTTTCGTTCTTCGGTGATCACGATCCGTGTGGGAATAATGTCAGCCACGGCACGGTGTACCGATTGATTGGGAGCTCAATGCCGGACGTAACCAAATTACGTCCAAACACCCACGGCCACACTCGCCGGTCCACCCCGGGTGAGCTAGATCTTCTGCGAAAGGCACGTAAAATATTAACGGCCGCAAGTGCCTTTGGCCGGTTGAAGCGTACGAAGCCGTGCATCCCAGCGGGCACATAACTTTAATTAACTGCAAGAGTCGCCGGGAGATAATTTATCCCTGGCCGTGCCGTCCACGGCCTTGGGCGGTGGAGGCTGGATTTGGGGAAGCAATGCTGTATGACGCTAATGCCATCGATACGATGTGTCCTTGGGAGATGAGGATGGAACGGGGGGGTGAGCGAGAGAGGTGGACGGTACTGGAGGGCGCAGAGCAGCGATCATAAAATCCATCACCATGACGTTCACGACGCGCTGAGTGTCGTGTGCTGATGGCTGTCGTACATTTACGTTTCTATTCCTTTTTAATGTTCTTTGGTGGTGTTGTTTGCCGGTCGTTTTGGGCCCACAGTGAACGTAAGGACGAACTGCCCAAGATGCAGGTTGGGTTCATTGACGTCATCTGTCTGCCGCTGTACAAGGTGCTGACGGAAGCGTTTCCCTGGATCAGCCCACTGTACGACGGTACGCTGGACAACCGGCAGCACTGGCACGATCTGGCCGAGAAGGTTGAGATGGGCCTTACCTGGATCGATCACGACACGATCGATAAGCCGGTGGAAGAGTTTGCCGGTGAGTGGGGAAACGAATGCCGCGGGCGGGAACTATGTGACGTAGGTGAGTTATCGCTCTTTCCCTTCCTTCTCACAGCGGGCAGGGAACCGTTGGCCGACATCGAGTTCACCGTGACGACACTCAACTGTGCCCATCCGGAGGAGAAAACCGAAACGACACCGGTACACGAACGGAAACCACGCTTTAGCAGCTTGCGAAAAACGGGTGCCCTGGGGAAAGCCGTCCGGAACAAGCTGTCCAAATCCGTGCACCACAATGCAGCCGGCAATGAGCGACCTTCGTCCATTGTTTCACAGCCGGGCAGTACGAAGAGTGGCACGGACGATGGTACACCGACACCGGTCGGTGGAGACCACCCATTGCCGTGTGCCGGCGAAACGTCCGATCATCAGGCAGGCGATCAGCAGCAGCAGCACGATCAATCCTCGCAATCGGTTCCGGCGACGCCGGGCAGTGGGCTTCCGCCTTCACTGCTGCAGGATGGCGCAAGTACCACGGCCCAACAGCCACCGAAACATCCCACCAAGCCGGTTAAGAAGCGCTCCAAGCTGTGCATGCTGTTGTGACCCAAGTTTTACACCGACTCGTCGGACGATGCAGCCAGCGGTGGTTCGGCGGTGGACAAGGAGAATGCCGTCTGAAGCTGGCGGCGTTGGACGTGAACCAAAAACAAAACCAACCAAACCCTGGTACTCTGCTAGGCCGTTTATCTCCCATGGCTGTTCGTTGTCGTTTTTCGTGTTGTAGCGAAAGAGAGAGAGAGAGAAAGAGGGAAAGAGGGAGAGAAAAAAACAAATTCCTTGGAGAAAGCCCCGCTTCGAGAAGGGCGAAAATTGGTCCGTAAACGAAGCAGCGAGTGTGGGAATGGAGGAAAAAACGCTATTTGTTGGGCCACTACTTTATTAGGCAAAACAATCCGAAACTCCTGTCAGTGTGGGGAGTTTCGTACAAGGCTGTTAGTTCAATGTTTGTTCATAGTCCATTTTCCCTTTTGTGGAATTTATAGAGTAACATGCGGTAGTTATGTACATGCTCAAAAAGCCACCCAAAGCAAAGGAATAAACAGATGCTTAATACAGAGCGACAAACAAAACGTGGGTGCAAACTGTGAGAACACACTTGCTGGTCAATTTAGAAAACACACCACACTGAAAAACAAACACCACGGAACCGTGTGAAGCATTGTCGCTTTTGTTTTTTTTACCGTCAAACAAGCTTTCTCCTTGCAGTGGAGAAATGAAAGCAAGCAAAACAATACCCATTCGATGTTAGACCATCCCACTGTGCACTGTTTTGCATGATCCGGCCAGAGTGGGAAAGAATGGAAAGCAAACAAAGAATAAAAAAGCTCAGCAAGCCATCCGAACTGTTCGGTTGACAGTTGTTCTGACAGAACAACGATCCTAGTCATTAGTAGTCGTTCTAGCAGGCCATGATTAAGTAAACATTAAGAGCGTCAATGCAAGAGAGACAGAGAGGAGCATGAGAAGAGAGAGAGAAAGCCAAAGAGAGAGAGAGAGAGATGTACGAAAGCATCTCACATGCTTATTTGGACCGAATTTTTGTCGGTGTTTTGTGTCGGATGCGGTTGTTAACTGACTGTTCCACTTGGTTAGGTACGAATAGAAATGGGCTTCGTTACACGTTAAGCTAGCGGACAGCAGACGAGTAGCAATTAGATGTGTTAGTACAGTTCCAAAACCAAAGCAAAACTCTTCGTGTAGTATGTTGTGTTGTGCCGGCAAGCGGCAAGAGACAAACTCCAAAGACAGTAACAGTAAATTTAAACGTCCACACAAACGGTGAAGCCCGGTTAGGGCCGGCAGAACGATGTAACTGCACTG